>NC_142261.1:12204259-12506254 GCF_052056855.1 Sturnus vulgaris | reverse complement strand
GAAGGGATTGTTGTATGAGTTCCTTGTATGAACTCAGACCAAGAGATCTACTTGGTAGACTCATGTTCTTCTGCCCACAAAAAACCCACCAGGTCAACAGTTCAAAGATTCTTGTGCTTCCATGAACTTTGGATTCCTAGGTTATGCCTCAAAAACTACCTTTGATTTGTTGTCAGGCCGTGATAAAGATTGGAGGTGCCCGCCCATGGCAAATATGGGTGTGGCATGAGCTGGAGCAGCTGACAGGCTCTCGTGTGTGGTTTTGGCTTGTTTTGTGATTATTAATACCTTTTCACCGTTCAGCTGAAGGAAAACGGGCTGGTCTGAGGGTGGAGACTTCCAGAGTGGCATCTGGACAATGTGTGTTTGATCCTCATCACACACATGGAGTGGCAGAGGGAGGAAGGAATCAATCACACAGGATGTAGATTAATGGAAGGTCAATACAGGGACAGGCAGGGAAAGGGAAATGCCATGTTTGTATTTCATCAATAGGAAATTAATGGAGTTTATAACTGCACAATTTTGGATGCAGCAATTATGTCATTCGCCTCCTTCATTATTTTATTGAGGAGGGAACAAGCATCTCTGGAGAGGCAGAGAAAAGCAAAAACCGTTCCACTCATGGAAGAAAACCAGGTGCTTCTTTCATCCCAACACAGTCTTGGATGTGTTCAGGCTAGTGAGGTCCAACAGGGCTGGAGGATGGGTCCTCCTTGCCTGATTTTAATTATCTAATATTCAGGTTATTTAAATCTGGGTACCTTCACTTGGCTTTGCTCATAGACATGTAAGAAAACTTGCAAAAGGTAATTCCTGTCACCCTGAAGTAGGGATCTGAGGGGGCTGGAATGAATCACTCCTCTGTGAGTGCTGGTTTCCGTCCATTAACTATGGACATTTTACTCCATCCAGATCAGACAAGCCCAGCAGAAACGAGGGTACACAAATCCTTCAGGAAGCTGTGTGCAGGGTAGGAATTTGAATCCAGACATGTTGCGTGCCAGGCTGAAGCTGAAAAGACTGCTCCATCCCTCCTTTTCTAATCTGACAGGCAGGTAGCTGCTGAGCCCACTGGAAGTTTTCCTGTACAGATGAAGGCATTCCGTTTTTGGCAGCCCTTCCCCTGGCATTCTTCTCCAGCAATAAATCACGGTGCAGCCAAGGGAACTCTGGAGACCAGAGTCTTGTCTAACCCCCCTGCTCGTGTGCATCTGTGTCATTCTCAGCCTTGACACTAAAGTGCTTCTGTCTTTTGTGAAATCCAGACACACTGCCAAAAGTAACTTGAAAAAATGATTTTGAGGGAAAAAAGAGAAAAAGTGGCAGCAGAGCACAGCTGTGCAAGCAGAGGCTGAGGGAGATGTCGTGCTGTGTTATGGAATGCGTGGAAGGGCCGAGAGGCAAGAGACCACTGGCACTGCAGGACAGGATGGTCAGTCCTCTGCCCTTCCAGCTGGGACTGAGGCTGGGATGTGCTGAATGGCTCTTCTTGTTGCTCCACAGGTCCTAGAGGAGGTGCACCAGGACCTGGAGAGGTTTGGAAACCGCCTGCATACCAAGATCCAACCTCTAAGCTGGGAGTGTGAGCTGAACCCCCCCGTGTTCCGGCAGTACGATGCCTGGGGGCAGCGTGTGGATCACATCTACACCTGCTCGGCGTGGAGGAGGATGAAGGAGATCTCAGCAGAAGAAGGGCTGATTGCTGAGGCCTATGAGAGAAGATACTCCAACTGGAGGTAACTAGGGGAAATTGGGAATGACTCAGTGCCTTCCTGATTATTCTTAGCAAGGTTTATTCAGCTTTTTGCAGGACTGGTTGTGTAACCAGTAGCAGATGCTGCATGGACACCAGCACACCTCCTGCTGTCCTCAGCAGCTCTGTCTGTCCACTGCAATGTTCCACCTCACCAATGATAAGCCATAACTAATGGCCTACACTTGATCATAATATTCTTTGATGTCACCTTCCTGATTGTGGGGCTTGGCAGTTCCCTGCACCACTCCATCTTTGTGCGTGTTAGTTGTAATGCAGCTAAAGATGTGGGATTTCGCTTGCAGGTTTTATGTATTCCAGACCATGGAGACAGATCCACATTTCTTACTGTTAAAAACTGCCCAAGCTGGCCTGATGCTGGCTGTCTCACTAGGACTGAGAAACTCTGCTGCTCCTCTTCCTGGCTGGAACCATTTTTGCCCTCTCACAAATGAGTGGTCTGATCCTCAACTGTCCTGGCTGTAATTTTTCCTCTCTTCCCAGTCGAGATATTTTATCCTCCTGCTGTTGCACTGTTGTGTAACCCGTCTGTTTTCCCTCTGTCTCTCCCTCTCCCAGCCGCCTGTACCAGGCTGTCAAACTGTACTTGTTCTCAAGCTCCTCTGGAGGTTTCAGCTGTCCACTGGCCATGACTGATGGGGCAGCCAAAGTCATTGAGGTATGAGCTTGTCCCTAGGGCACAGCCCATGTCCTGACACTGCTGGTTAGAGGCAGGAGCACCAGCCAAGGATTGAGGAGCACTGATCCATCTGGTTCTGGGCACAGCCCTTCCTTGCTCTGTGACTCAGCTCTGTCTCCCACTGCCTTTCTCCATTAGGGACGAAGCCTTTGTGCCCATGCCAGCTTTTATAGTCACTGACAGCACTGTGTTCAATAAGGCCTTTGCTGCACATGGCACCTGTGGCACTGCAGGTAGCTGGAAAGGTGTCCCAAGTGGAAGTGTGCAAGGCCAGGTTGGACAGGCTTGAAACAAGCTGGTGTAGTAGAAGGTATCTCTGCTCATGGAAGGGAGTGGGACTGGATGAGCTCTAAGAGCTCTTGCAACCCACACTATTCTGTATTTCTGTGATCCTATGATATATTTTTATTCCAAGATAATTTGTTTTCCCATTTTTGTGTGGAGTGGCGGTTAGACATAACAGGTCAGATCCATATCTGATGTAAATTCACCAAACCACCAAGCCTTTACCAACTGGAACTTTTGGCTCTGCATCTTAGTGACCCCCTTTGCATTGCTTCAGAGGCTATGTAGGATTCAGAGGAAAATATCCCTTAGGTAGCCAACCCTGGGGCTTTTTATTCACCAAAACTTAAACCAGCACAGGGCTGTTCCCTCTTTCCTGCAGCTCTCTGGATGCTGGTGACATCCAGCGTACATGAACATGGCACGTGGGCTGCTTGAGACCTCTCTTTCCAGAAATCCAAAGGGATAGGGATGCTCAGAACTCTGTGTTGTAACACAGGTCTGCACCTTCTGTCTGCACAGTGCTGCAGGAGCTGGGCTGGCTCACAGGCTCTCAGCAGCACTGGCAGATGCTCTGCAGTGCAGGGCACCCACCTGGCTTCCAGACTGGCCCGTCTGAGTCCTGAGGCATAAGGCAACTGTATAATGTCAGCTATTGTGTTATGATCATCTCAGGGTTTTTTCCCTCTCCTCAAACAGTCACTGGGTTTTCCTGGATCTCTGAGAAGCGCTTTTGACCATCTGACATCCCGTGACCCCCAGAAGTTCTGGACCTCTGGCCAGTGGATGACTGAGCGAAGGGGTGGCTCAGATGTTGGTACGTGCTCTGGGGTGGGAACAGATGTGGCAGTGAGAACCGAACACAAAAGATATGGGGAACCTAAAAAGCCAGGGAGCTGGTTTAGGACTTCAGCAGAAATCATCCAAATCCTCTGCACAGCTCTGCTTTTTCACCAACAAAAGATCCAATCTCTGTCCTCTTGTGCACACAGAGCCCTTTGTGTTCTTGGCTGTGGTAACCCCTAAAGAACTGGAGGCACTGGATTATACACACTGCATTTCTTATCAAGTGTCAATGAAAGAGATTAAGAGCTAACCCATGCTCCATCCTTGTAGCAAGAAGTGCCTTAAAGGAGCTGATGCTTATGCTGTAAAATCAGCATTGATTGACACAGAAGTTCCCATAAGACCAGGATATTTTCTCCTCTTTTTCAGCAAATGGCACCGAGACCGTGGCCAGGAAGCAGCCGGATGGCTCCTATCGTCTCTATGGATTTAAGTGGTTCACATCAGCAGCTGATTCTGATATGACATTAACCCTGGCCAGGATAGCAGATGCTGAAGGACAGGTAAACCAGTTCTGTTGGATGGGGAACCAGGGGAAGGAGCAGGTACATTCTTTTTATTCCTTGTTGCAATGTAATGAAATCCTCTCTGTGTGCCTTGCAGTGTACCCAGGGCTCCAGAGGCCTGTCCCTGTTCTTCCTGAGGGTTCGGGATGAGGAGGGGAAGCTGAACAGCATCCAGGTGCAAAGGCTGAAGGATAAGCTCGGCACGAGGCAGATGGCAACAGCAGAGCTGTGGCTGCAAGGAGCCAGAGCAGAGCTGGTGTGTAAGAGTTCCCCTGCTCTGGGGACTGGGCTGCCCTGGCATGGCACTCCTGGAGCTTTTCAGCAGAGATCCCAACTGAAAAAGTTCCTCTTTTCCACCTCTGTGGCTTGGCTGTCCACCTCACAGAACAATTCACTGGTGTGACTCTATGTGGGGCAGAGCTGAGAAGAGTTCAGGAAAAGATGTGAGAGAAGACAACAAAAAAAAAGTTATTTTAGGCTGGTCATTTCTCTACTCCTGGTTCCTGAGCCAGCTGAGGGACAGTTTGTGTAGTGTGCCGGTAGGAACAAGCAGCAGGGATCAGAACTGATCATGCTGACACGGTCTCCAAAAGCCACTTCTCTATCCTCAGAATCCCAGGATAGGTTGGGTTGGAAGGGACCTTAAAGCTCATCTCATTCCACCCCTTGCCATGGGCAGGGACACCTTCCACCAGACCGGGTTGCTCCAGGTCCCATCCAGCCTGGCCTGAGACACTTCCAGGGATGGGGCAGCCACATCACACCACAGACTTGGCTGAAGCAAGCAGGTCTCTGAGTGCCTGAGGGCAGACTGCGACAGAGTGGACAGCCCATGTCCATGTGTCTGTTGATACCATTTTCATTCCCATGTCCATCCCTATCCAAGGCTCACATCAGCCCTTGTTCCTTGCAGATCTCTGCAGAGGGTCGTGGAGTGGCTGCCATCTCCAACATGCTGAACATCACTCGGATCCACAACGTCATTGGTGCAGTGGCTTCCATGAGAAGGTGAAGGCAGCATGGATCCCCCTGGGCTGAAGGAGCAGCTGGTCATTGCAGGACAGGGGGACTTTGCAGGGCTCAGCATTGCAGGACGGGGGGACTTTGCAGGGCTCAGTATTGCAGCCGAGTGTGCCCTCTGTGGGACAGGCCTGGAGCCAGCAGTCATGGAGGAGGGTGGCCCGTGGGTGGGTAACCTGGACAGGTGTGGTACAGCTGAGCAGGGTTCCTGTGGTGGAGGGGACTGGAAGGAAATGCTCAGAAGTGGAGAGCTGCTGGTGTAACTGTTCCCTGTGTGTGTTTCCTGCAGGATGATCAGTCTGAGCAGGGACTATGCCCGCAAGCGCGTGGCCTTTGGGAAGCTCCTCAAGGACCATCCCCTGCACATGCAGACAATAGCCCGGATGGAGGTGAGGCTTTTGGGAGCCAAGCTGAACCTGTTGGGAAGGAAAGAGGGCAGAGATCCTGTGCTGTGAGTGAGCACAGCCAGCCTGCCTGCACTCAGATTTAGGAGGCCATTCCTGCTACAGCAAGGTGGATGCAGCAAGGGAATTGTTGTACTGTAGTGGGATTTGATCTGATTACACACCTAACTCCTCTGCTGGACTTTGGGTTATCCTAAGCAATTACCTGGGAGTTTCCTTGAGAGAAAGGAGTGCCCTTACTACAATAAGCCATGACCTCTGAAGTTGGGTGCTTGCCTCAGAATCCAGGCCTGACACCACAGTCACTTAACTCTTGTCCGAGACTGGTATGGACTTATCCAACTTCCTTGGGAGCTCCTGCACCATTAGATGGGCTGTAAACAGTATTTAAAAATTCTCTTGCAGGGTGGGGGAAGGTGATCAACATCTGTCAAACATGACTTCAGGCTCCAGCATCTCATTGCCTGTGGCCAGAACACCCCCTC
This sequence comes from Sturnus vulgaris, assembly GCF_052056855.1. NCBI lineage: Eukaryota > Metazoa > Chordata > Aves > Passeriformes > Sturnidae > Sturnus > Sturnus vulgaris. Next base: position 12,500,252 of record NC_142261.1, on the reverse strand, counting down.
TGAAAGGAAGGGCGGATCCTGCATAGTCCCACAACACAGAACTCTGTACCGTGATGCTTCCCATATTAAAATTTGCCAGGGAAGTAAGCTGCTCAGGAAGAAATCTGTCATGGACCTTGCAGATCTTGATGCTCAGAGGTTGACCATCATCTCATATCCCTTACCTTTCAAAAGGATGTGGATTTGGGGCCTGGATGCCTTTTAGGAGCTTTGTTAAGGCTCAAGTAGGCCTGATGAAACACATTCCCTCTTTACTGAATCACAGTGTTCAAGAGTGGCACAGAACCTTTAATATTCCATACTTGTGCCTTAGCTGCTCAGAGGTCTCTGAAGCTGTGGGTCTGAGCAGGCAGGGGTGGCATTTTACCCTGGAGGCAACCTCAGCCATGGAGTCCTGGAGTCAGCAGAGTCCAAGTTCTCTGCCAGTGAATGCCCCTGTCCTCTGTTCACAGGTGCAGGTCAGAGGGGCGTTTCTGCTGCTTATGGAGATTGTTCGCCTGCTGGGCCTGGCTGAAACCAACTTGGCAAGTGAGCAGGAGCAGCTGCTGCTGAGGCTGCTCGTCCCAGTGGCCAAACTGTACACAGGGAAGCAGGTATGGAACAGATTGGTTAGCCCAGAGTGTGGAATGTTGGCAGCCACAGAGCTGGGAAGAGGAGTGAGTGACAGCAGTGAGAGCAGGGGACACCTGCAGGACCTGCAGCAGTTCCTGCTCTGGAGCTTCTGCTCCTGCTGGTCCTCTCTCAGTGTCACTCAGGCTTCATTCCCATCTGCTCCTCCTGCAGTAGGACCTGACCAAATTGCCTCAGGAGATGAGCAGGACCCAGTCATCCTATCCCAGCAGGAGCTGCTGTGTGGTGTGGGAGGTTGGACTTTCCCCTGAGGCACTGTGGATCATGCCAGCTCTCTGCATTTTGCAGGCTTCTGCCGTGGCTGTTGAGGCAATGGAGAGTTTTGGGGGCCAAGGTTACATGGAGGACACAGGCTTGCCAGTCATACTCCGGGATACTCTGGTAAGAGGGTGGCAGGAGAAGGTCGATCCTGTGTGTCACCAAGTCCCCTGCACAGCACTCTGGTTTTCTGCTAGAGACACATTCAGGGGAGAACACAGCCCTCCCAGGCGCACTCCAGGTGTGGCAGCTCTTCCCTCACTGCCTTCCTGCTGAGCCCAGTCACCCCCAGGGAAGGACAGGATGTGTTCCTGGTGCTGAGGCTGTTCCCTAGCACGGCAATGGAGCTGATCCACTGCTCCCTTCCACTTGTTGTGAGACAAGACATCTCTGGAGATATCCCTGCTGTCTCTTACTTCTACCCTGTGTCTTTGTTGTCTCACACTCCCCTTCTTTGCTGCAGTCACTGCAAAGGCTCCCTCATGCTCTTCTACAGTCCCTCTTCCCCACAGGTGCTGTCCATATGGGAGGGAACAACCAATATCCTGTCCCTGGATGTGCTGCGATCCCTGGTCAAGAGCCAAGGGCAGGTGATGGCTGCGTTCCTGTCCTCAGTGCAGGTGAGCCCCCAGCTGCAGCCCTGCTCAGCCTGACTCACCCACCTTGACCCAACCTTCTTTGGGTTTGTGCTTCTGATTGAGACTGGCAGGGAATAGGCCCAAACTGAAAGCTTTAGACAAGTATTCCAACAATTGGAATTGTGTCTTACAATTCTGCTCCTTAAATAGCTCTTCCAAAAGCAGGATGCAGGCAGTGCTCATCCAGGATCCTTGTGTGCAGATACTTTCAGCTCAGCAGTGGGGAGCTTGGCACTGTCAGAGTTCCTCAAGACAGGTACCAAAATAAGTGTATTTTTAACGTGACTCACCTTCCTGAATCCAAAATAATTTTGTGGTTTTGTTTCTTAACTGGAAAATCACCACAGGAGCGCTGAGTATTGAACCTCACTAGGGCTATCTACTGCATTATGACTTTCTATTTTTATTCCCTGAAAAGATGGAAAGAGACAAAGGAATGCCATTTCTGCCTCTTTGGATTTGCTGTTCTCTGGCTCTACTTTTAAAGCTGCTCAGGTGACAGGAGTTCAAAGCAGCTCAGAGTTTCATGAAGGTGAAGGAGCATACCTGGCTTGGTGCATCCCAAAAAGTGAGACAGGAGGCAGGATCAGAGGGTGTTGTCTCAGAGGTGTCGTTATTAATCCAGACACAATAATCCAGATCTCATTAACCCAGGCACAGCAAGGCAATCCTGGGCATCTGGAGTGCTGGATTTGGTGCAGCCTTCACCTTCCCACCCAGGCCCTGTGAGAAGGGAAGCGTCTGGGAATAGAGCTTTCCAGAGCCTGAGCAGTTCTCACAGCGGCTGCAGTTGGCAACTTGTGTCCCATCTCACCCCCCAGTCCAGCTGTGCTCTGTACACAGCACCTCTCTGACCTCCAGGGGTGAGGGTCCCCTTGCCGTCCTCTCAGACAACTTTTGAGAAGAGGGAAATACCTCAAACGATTTGGCCACCAAACAAGAAGCCAGATCTGCTCAGGGACAGGACTGAGCACATCTGCTGGGGACAAATCCAGCTGTTGGCAAACAACTGCTTAGGCTGACACTGCAGGTAATGGATGGGGAAGTAAAGGAGCTGTGGGTAGGCTCTAAAATGATTTGGAAAGAAGCAGCCTCCACAGTCTTACACTGAACACTAATTTAAACAAACACCCCACAAAGGTGCTGTGCTGCACCCCGCAGCACCTCCCTGGTGCAGCTGGGAGGGCCCCTCCAGCTGCTCAACAGATGGATAATAGGGAAGCATTAGGGAGCACAGCGCTGTGATGCAGAGCAGGGACCTGCAGAGCAGGAGCACGAGCACTGAGAGTCATTAATTAACGAGCTCCTCAGTGCTCCCATCAATCACGCTGTGCCTGTGGCTGGAGGGGAGTGAGTGCCGGCTCCAAGGTCTCCAAATTCCAGTAGTGCCACTGCCTTCACTGTCCATGGCACACCGAGGCTGCTGCATGTCCAGGGAGAGGGGCTAGGGTGGGTTCAGCAGTGTGAATGTTCCCGTTCTGGATAGAGCAGACCTGGCCAATTTAAGCTTTTCCTTTATGCCTCGGGCAGCCAGGTGCTGGAAAGGCAGCCTGGGAGGTATTTGTGTCTGCAGAGTTCTGCAGGAACGTGCTTGAGTTTCTATCCCAGAATCAGGTTTTCACTCACAGGTGATAAACAACATCTTTCTGAGCTCCAGGTGTCCAAATTCTTTCAGTCTGTGAGTCTGGCTCATTTTGAAACATCCCTCCCAATCTGTCTAGTGAGGAAATAATTTAACCCATCATAAAGGAGTTTTTACAGCTCCAATCCATTTCCTTTTTATTGATGCACACAAACCAAGTACAATTTATTTTATGTTTGTCCATCAAGGTTCTCAGTGTGCAGGACCTGTGCCCATTGTCAGAGGCTTTGCAGAAAGCAGCATTAGTACCTGTACAGCACTTGGTTCTCTGAAGGTCATTTCAAGGGTAACTCCAGATTTTGCTTTTATTCTCTCTCTGATAAATGAGATCTGATCTATCTCATAGATACCTATTTGATGGTGAGATGCCCAGTGTTACTTGGGCTGTGATCAGGAGCAGGAACCAAGGGTAGTATTAATCCTCAGGAAAAGGGAAATACAGAGAACTTCCCCATCCTTGCACAGAGAAGCTGAATGAGAAGCTGAATTTTTAGGGTTTTTAATACATAGGTGAGTTTGTTACAAACCACTTTGTCTAGAGGTTATGAGTCAAGAAATCCTGGGGAGAAGAATGAGTGTGAGAGACAGGGATGGAATCATGGAATGGTTTGGGATGGAAGGGACCTGAAAACATGTCTCATCCCACCCCAGCCACATTCCACTGTCCCAGGCTGCTCCAAGCCCCAATGTCCAACCTGGCCTTGGACATTCCAGGGATCCAGGGGCAGCCACAGCTGCTCTGGGCACCCTGTGCCAGGGTCTCCCACCCTCCCAGGGAACAGTTCCTTTCCAAGATCCCATCCAGCCCTGTCCTCTGGCAGTGGGAAGCCATTCCCTGTGTCCTGTCCCTCCATCCCTTGTCCCCAGTCCCTCTCCAGCACTCCTGGAGCCCCTTTAGGCCCTGGAAGGGGCTCTGAGCTCTCCCTGGATCCTTCTCTTCTCCAGGTGAGCACCCCCAGCTCTCCCAGCCTGGCTCCAGCCCTTGGAGAATCTCCATGGCCTCCTCTGGTCTCACTCCAGCATCTCCAGGTCCTTCCTGTGCTGGGCCCAGGGCTGAGGCAGCTCTGCAGGTGGGGTCTCACCTGAGTGGGGCAAGAGGGACAGAATTCCCCCTCCCCTGCTGCCCATGGTTTGAGATCAGTCCAGGACACAGCCTGACTTGCAGCTCTGCTGTGGTGAGAATTTCAGGTGGATACTGCACAGGGCCAGTCAGTTCATGTTGTACTAAAACTTTATTAGCTGGGATTTTGAGCCAGAGCCCTGGCTGTACTTTCAAATTCAATTACAATCTCAAAAGTGCCTCTAAAATAGCCCGTGGCAGTTCGTTGATTACTGCATTTGAGTCACTTCAGGTGAAATTTGGGCACATCCCAGGACAGGGTCTCAGCACCAGCCCCACACATGTCGTGCAAGGCTCAGAATCAACTCTTGCCTCGAGAATTTCTGTGTAGGGCTGCAATTCAGGTGGTAAATCAGGCTGTAAATCAGCCCTGCAATCTCAAGACATGTGACAGTGTTTTCAGGTCCTTTTCAGACCACAACCCCAATTTTCAGGCAGCAGGAAACAAATCGAGGTTATTGATGTGGGGCCATGTGTTTGCTCCAAGCATTGACACGAAATTGTGCTTTTAGCCCTGTTTGGGATGTTCCTCCTGTCACTGTATTTTTAGATACTCATGATTAATCTTGTAAGTAAAAACCACTCTGACCACATTGCTTGGGAGCCAGTGAGAGCAAACAAATGAGCAGCATCTTAAAATTTCTCCACGAAAACAGAGGGAATCAGAACTATTGGAGTTCTGAAGCTCCTTTGCTGATCGTTTCAGGCGGTAAGGGGGGGTGGGGCAGTGGTGCTGTGTGTGCTTCCTCCCAGAGCTGGAGCAGAGCAACCAGGAGACAACAGGAGCTGCTCCTGCCCCGAGCATTGCCCTGGAGCAGCTCCCAGCCTCTCCATCCCAAGTGCAAAGAGAGCATGGGAAAACCTTCCAGGAGATCCAGGGCTTTTGGTTAGGAAAGGAATAAGTGCAATTGGAACAAAAAAAAAGTAAATTATTGGTGAGCAAAGAAAATACAAGGTCTTTTTTATCCCTTAAGGATAAATTATGCTTTTGCATTCCTGATCCGTATTTCCAGGTGTTCAGACCTTCCAGCTGTGACAGCACGTTCATGTCCCAGGCACAAGCAGCACACATTGTCCCTGTGCTCAGCCAGTGCCATGCTGGCTCCCACCCAAACTCTGGGAATTGATGCCTTTGGGACCCGTGATCCTCATTAGCAACAACCTCTGAGCTACTTCAGAACACCTCGTTAGTATTCCATGGACTTGGAGGTTTATGGGCTTTATGTTGGCACTAGAGTTGTTGTATTTGACTGGCACATGCTGGGGATGTTTCTGCCCCTGGAGCCCAGAACAGCAGCACTGGGAACTGTGGAAGTTTGGGGTCTGAGCAGCTGGAGAACACAGAGCAAACCTGGGCTCAGCCCAGCCCAGATGGATTATCTGGTACAGTAAGAGGAGCTGCGGCATCAGCTCAGCACTGAAAGCCTCAGAAACAAAAGATTCCTTCTATGTAGCTGCTGCTCACAGGCTTCAGTCTTGTCTGCAGGTTATTGGTGGAGCTAATTAATGAACAGCACCTCCCACCACACTGTGCTGCTCACAGCCAGCCTTTGGGGATGCTCTCCAAGCTGATCCCTCAGTCCTGCAGAGAGAGAGGTTTGAGAAAGATGGGACCACAGCCCACGAGGCAGGGCCAGCCCCAAACACAGGCAGTGTCCCATCCCTCCTAACAGGGAGACACAGATAAACAGTGTGGGAAGGCCGTGCCCAAAGAACAATTCCAGACTCTCTCGGCAGAGTATCCCTGGTGCTTTCACAAGGGATTTGGAATGTGGCAGAACAGAAGCTTGGCTCAATGAGGAGAGCTATCAGGCAGTGCTGTTGGCACAGTTAAATGGTTAATCTAAATCAGAATCACAGAATCCTTTAGGTTGGAAAAATCCTCTGGGATAAAGTCCAGCCATTCCCCAGCACTACCAAGGCCACCACTGACCCATGTCCCCAAGTGCCACATCCACGTGGCTGTTAAATCCTTCCAGGGATGGGGACTCCAGCACTGCCCTGGGCAGCTGTGACAGTGCCTGACCACCCTTTAAGTGGAGAAATTTTCTCTAATATCCAAATTGAACCTCTCCCAGTGGAGCTTGTAGCCATTTCCTTTTGTCCTGGGGCCTTTCCCACTGACACAATTTGCAGAGGAAAGCTCCTTTAAGTGTGAATTTTCCTGCCTGGACCCAGCTTGAGCATATTTGTGCAAGTAATAATATAACTCTGTGAGAATTGGACCCTGATGCAGGTATAGAGCTAGAGGGAGGTGGGGATGAGAGCTGGTCTCCACATGCAGCTGGGAAGCCAGAATGGAAACAGCAACATGCTGGCTCTGGTCACAGGGAATTCTCCCCAAGGCAAGGCTGGCAGCTTCCTTTTGGGAAGATCCTCTTCCCTGGCTGCTCAACCTGTGCCAGCGACAGCCACCTGGACCTGGTGTGTGCCCAGGGTCTCAGTAGCCCCTTCCCTGGCACAAGGCAGATGCACTGGAATTTTTCCTGTGGTTCTCTCTACAGAAGAAGCTGGAGCTGGCGTCAGGCACTGAGGAGCTGTCCCCAGCTGTGCAGAGGACACGGGAAGCCGTCGGGCGGCTCCAACAGTTCATGGCGGGCTCAGAGCAGGCACTGACCATGGAGCTGGCAGCCAGGGACTTCTCCTACAGCCTGGCACGGATCTACACAGGCAGGGCAACGACAGGAATCACACAGCCATAGAATGGGCTGGGTGGGAAAGGACATCAAAACTCCTCTAGTCACGGGTGCCATGGGCAGGGACACCTCCCACTGTCCCAGGCTGCTCCAAGCCCCAATGTCCAACCTGGCCTTGGACATTCCAGGGATCCAGGGACAGCCACAGCTGCTCTGGGCACCCTGTGCCAGGACCTCCCCACCCTGCCAGGGAACAATTCCTTCCCAATATCCCATCCAGCCCTGCCCTCTGGCAGTGGGAAGCCATTCCCTGTGTCCTGTCCCTCCATCCCTTGTCCCCAGTCCCTCTCCAGCTCTCCTGGAGCCCCTTTAGGCCCTGGAAGGGGCTCTGAGCTCTCCCTGGATCCTTCTCCTCTCCAGGTGAGCAACCCCAGCTCTCCCAGTCTAACTCCAGCCCTTGGAGCATCTCCATACCCTCTTGTAGACTCACTCCAGCAGGTCCTTCCTGTGCTGATGGATTTCGGACCAGGAAAGGGCTGGGAATCAGCCATAGACACCTGATTCACACCTTGGTCAAGGGGGCAGCTCTAAAGCTCAGTCCCCACCTTTCATGCTGAAGCAGCTCAGCCTTCAAGCACTGCTGAGAAGTAACCAACCACCCTTTTTTCCTGAGTCCTGGACTGTTCTGGCAGGAGCCTGGGAATGCTGACACCTCCTACTCCCCCACAGGAGCTCTTTTAATGGAACACGCTGCTCGTCCTGGCGCTTCCTCTACTGACGTCTGTGCTGCTCTGAGGTAGGCACAGCCCTGCCCACCCTGACTGTTCTGGATGATTCCATGGGCAGTGCCAGAGGCTTTGCTCTGCCTCCGGACTGATCCAACCCGTGGCCATGGCCAGACCCACGGGCACAGCTGGGAACGAGCAGCAGCTGCTCTCAGCCCCGGCGCCTTTCCCTGCTCGGGCCATCTCCGTTCCCGCACTGATGGGCGGGATCCCACCTGGGCACGGCTCAGGTTGGCACCAGCCCCGTGAGTGTGGCAGGACTGGCACAGCCCATCCCTCTCCCCATCCAGGTGGTGCAACCAGGAGCTGTGTCCGGTGGCCGTGGAGTCAGCGAGGGGCAGCTACGGGGGCGGGGCAGTGCTCCAGGACAGCGCCCTGGTGTTCGGGAACAGCCGGCTCTGAGCGTTCGCAGCCCCGGCACGGACACGAGGTGGGTTGCAATCCAAAAAATCCCCAAAATCTCAGGTACCTGCAAATTTCAGGTGTGGTGGAATGTCCCATTCCACAAGGGGCCAGACCAAATCCTTTAGGAATGACCCCCACCTGCCCCGGACTGAAATCCACGGTTTTGAGGTTTCCTAATGTAGACACAGCCCTGAAAGTCATTCCAAGGTGCTGGAATGTTCTCACTTTAGACAAAGCCCCAGTGATAAAATTCAGACAAGAGGTGGAAGCAGCAGCTCTTCAAGTGCCAACACTGTTCCTTCTGAAGAAAACCAACCAAAATCAAATTGAAACTTACCTGAAACTGATTAAATACAGAAACCCACCATTTTCCCCTGTTCACTTTCCTGCTTTCCAGTGCTGACCATGGACTTCCATCCTTGGATGGGGTTTGCTTCAGGGGCAGCCCTTTCCACCCACCGTGGCCATGAACAATGACCTCCTCAGGAACTACTGCTGTTTGAAGAAAAATGGGATTTTTATTCTCTCTGGCCTCCAAAATGTTGATTAATTCCCTGTGCATGTGTCCTAATCATGCTGTAATCCATCCTGACATAAATTCTACGTAAGTTTTGGATTGAAATCCAGTAATTCTCCACATAAGCATTGGCTGTGGGCTTCTCTTTCCCCTCAGCCCATCAGTTGACCTACTTGGTATTACCCTGCTGGCTACAAGTTTTTAATTAAGAAGTTGCTAATAGAAGAAGAAAAGCACTAATAGACCGAAGACAGCTGGAATTTATAGCTGGGAAATGCTACAGCAGCCAGACACTGAGTGGGAAGAGGGGAAGAAGCTGTTTGCTGAGATTGGAGTTGTCCAGAGTTTCAAAGATGGAAGAGCCAGGAGGACACAAAGGGTGGCTCTGGGGAGGAGCAGAGTGGAGCAATCCCAACAGGACATAGCAAGGGAGGCTCCTGGGCCATGTCCTGGCACAGGGATCCCAGGCTGAGCCAAGCAAAGCTTCCCTGAAATCACCCAAATGCCACAAAGCAGCCCCAGCAGCAAAGGGCTTCTGCTGCCTGTGCATTGCAGGGAATAAAGAGCATTTGGGTTTGGAAAATCTTCTACATCACAGAATCATGGAATGGGTTGGGATGGAAGGGACCAGTGGCACCCCCTGCCATGGGCAGGGATACCTCCCACAACTCCAGGGTGCTCCCAGCCCTGTCCAGCCTGGCCTTGGACACTTCCAGGGATCCAGGGGCAGCCACAGCTGCTCTGGGCACCCTGTGCCAGGGCCTGCCCACCCTGCCAGGGAACAATTCCTTCCCAATATCCCATCCAGCCCTGCCCTCTGGCAGTGGGAAGCCATTCCCTGTGTCCTGGCACCAGGACTCTGTCCCTGCAGTTTGGTGTCAAAGATCTCACAGGGGTCACTGCACAGGAGCTGCTGTGCCCTGTAAAGCTCAGAACAGGAAAATGAGGGAGCAATGCAGGGCTCTGAGTGACCATGGCAGAGCATCCACCCCAAGATGTGCCTGTGGGTCCAACAGCAGGAGATGGATGTGACCCAAGAGAGAAAATTCACGTGCTGGAAGTGTCTGAGGAGCTGATCAACACCTGAGACCTCCAGCTCTCCCTAAAGGCTCATCTCCAACTGCTGCCAATCCAGGCTTCCCCTCTTCCCAGCCTACATTTCTGAACACCAGGATTAATTTTTCCTCATATTTGAGCTATAATTTGCCTACAAATAAGCCCCTCAAACTGGGAGCTCTGCAGATGCACCAACACAGAGAACAAGGGACTATGAACTCATCACTGTGTAGGATAATGATAAATTTATTAAGATCTAAATATTCACTCTGAGGCTACAGCGAAATAAAGGCTGTTACACACATGAGGGTCTGACACTTCCAGTGCTGCTGAACAGCTCTGCCCTCAGAGCTTGGCATGATTTCAAATATTTCATGTGCTTCAAGTAAGTAATTGAGACTTCAGATGTCATTTTAATATAAATCCCACCCAAAAAGAGGATAATCAAACCCATCACCTGCTGCCACAGCAAGGCCTTAAAAATCATTTTGTGACAGAGCTGTGGGAAATTGGTTTAAACCCCAAATTTTTAAAATAATAAAGTCAAACTTGAGCAGCATTTTACAAAATGCCGAAGTCCAAAGAACAGTGAGCTGAAATCCCAAAATGCAACAATGGGAGCTCTGGCAGCTGCAGTGTGGGGAGATGGACAGTTCCAAGGACTGGGGAACTCCTGGGCCAGTCCTGCACCTGGCAGAGCTGCCTCCAAACCTCGTCCTGGATAATTCCAGACCCCTCTGTTCCAGACCTTGAACCTGCTCAGCGTCCTGCACGTGGTCATTGCCCTTTGCAGCCTGCCAGCACCTCCAAACCTCTCCCAGGGCAGGCTCCATCCACCCCTGCAGCCTTTCCCAGGTCGTGGAGCAGTTCCCAAACATCTCCTTCCCCCTCCTTCCCCAGTAGAGCTGTTGGTTTCCATCCTGCACCTGCCCCCACCACCCTGAGCTGCACCCAGCCCTGAGAGCTGAGCTCTCCCACCCAGGGTGAGACCCCTCCTGCCCTGACTCCAGCGCCACCTCCCCCCTGCCCTGCGAGGAGCGGCCCTGTTGCTGTCGAACCTGGCAGGAGAGTTCCCAGAGATTCCTGGCGCTGTTTGAGACCCCGCCTCAGGCTGTTCCACAGCACTATCCGCCTACCGCGACAGCAGCGCCAGTGTCCCGAGAGCTGGGACAAAGGAAAGAGGGAAGGAGGCTCCTTAGGAAGAACTGATCACGGGGAAATGAGCTTTGACACCTTCAGCCGTGTCCTCCTCTGCCCCTGGCAGGAGCCCTTCTGCACCTTGGGGAAGCTCAGAACTTCTCTGACCTCTGCCGGGGCAGAGACTCACACTCGGCATTTCTCACATGAAAAACTTCTGTCAGCGCCGTGCCCGGGGCTCACAACGTTTGCAGGACAATGAGCTCCTGGAAAAGCACTCGGGAGAAACTCAAATATGAGAGGAGCTCTAGGAAATCCCATTGTGAGGTGTAACTGAAGCACTTGTTCCTTACACCATCAAACACGATTCCTGCTTATTTTCCACTCCAGATCCCATAAGCAGCTCTACCCCAACTTTTAATTTGATTTAATGAACACCATCAAATCACAGAGGGATTGTGCTCAAGGTCTTGTGATGACACATCTGGCCCCACATCCCTCACAGCTGCTCAGAGCCCAGAGAATTCAGGGCAAATCCTCAAATACGTAAGAGGAGAAATGAATGATGGAGAGAGCCTGAGGGGACAGGACTGTGCACAGCCAGAATGAGCAGGCAGTGCTTGGAAAATGGGAATAATCCTTGTGCAGGGCAAAGATCAGTTGAGTTTTCCACCTTCTGGGAAAAAAAGAAAAAAGATCTTAAATCTGAGTGAGTTTGGTTTGTTCCCAAAGAGCCACAGCTCTACCATCCAGCATCAAGATAAGGCAGGTGCAAGTGGGAATGGAGCTTCCACTGCCAAACCCCACCGGAGGCAGGGGGAATTCCCTGGAGATCCGGGCTGCTCCTGTATTTGGGTAACATCATCAGACTAAATACGATGGTTGCTCAAGGGGAAAAAGAAAAACATGGTAGGGAAGGAGCTGAGACTCTGGCACCTTTCTCCATCCTGGGAAAACCATGCTGATTGTGCCAACAAAACCTGGCAGGGTGTGTGTGTTCTGTGCTTCCCCCTTCTGGGACTCCTGCACCAGGAAAACCAAGCCTAAGATTCAACTTTTCCTCTAAAGTTTAGGAGTGACACTTTGTTGCTCCTTGGAAAGACACAGCGTGGAACAGAAAGCCAAGGGCAGCAGCTGCAGCCTCCTTTTCCAAGGCCTTGGTGTTCCTGCTGAGCCTCCAAAACGTCCCCTCCGAGGGACAGGGAAGAAAAAAAATTAGAAAGTGTGTTAGCAAATGCTCCCATGCAAAAGTCTAAACTTTATTCACTTTTATTTATATATTTAACAATTCTAAAGTATTTACTTCTCGCTTTTGACAAAAATGAAAAATATAGGAGCACTTTACTCTCTTGTAGAGAGAAGGGTTATTTCTGTACACAGCTACGGAGAGACGGCTTCCTCCTTTACATACAAAGAAAAATAATATTAATAAAAAAAGTGCTTCATCGATCCAAAAAAGCCTAAAGAGCTGCAAGCTTTTATTCACACTGTACATCCCAGCCCCGGCCCGGAGCCGACCCTCTTGGCACGTGTGGAGGCTCCGGCTGATTCTGCACCACAAAGCCACACAAGGTTGGGGTGTCCCCCCACCCCGGCCCTGCCACCTCCCCCTCACCACCCTGGGAAGAGCCGGACGTTCCCTCATCCTGCTCCACACGGAACAGCCACACCTGTGCCTCCCTTCCAGCCCCCACCACCGGATTAGGAATAGATCCTAAACATGCCTTGGCTGGAAACGCCGTCCTTCACTTTGCTTTTCCCTCAGTGTTTCTTTCTCTAGACCTGTGCCAGAGATCCCAAGATGCTCCGTCCGTTCCCAGACCCCTTTCCCACACGGACGCAGCCTCCTCCTTCCTGGACGTTCCAGCAGGGATCCTGGCAGGGTGGGAAGGGCACAGTCCAACAACTTCAGCATCTCCCCTCTGACCCACTGAGCTCTGCCAGATGGTTTCTCCATGTGAGCCTCCCTTTGGATGATGTGATTGTGACATTCCAGGGAAGGAGAATGCTCCTTTCCCAAGGTTTCTTACATTTTGAGCTGTTGTATCTAGAACTCTCAAATACTCCAGGATTCTTGGGAATACCATAGAGAATTTGGGATTTTGCCTAGGGAATGCACTGTGAGCAGGATCTACTCTTCCTCCTTGCCAGATTGCACTAAGCAGGATCTATGGGAAGGGAATGGGATGAGCACCTACCAGTTGGTTACAAACGGGTATTTGGGAGTTTTACTCTTCAGTGAGGTGAGTCTGATTGGGACAGAAGGAGGAAGGGGAATCCATAATGCATTTTGGATTGTTTTAAGCTCCTCAGGCAGCTTTTTCCTATCTGGAGTACACTGAACACAGCCTGGGAAAGGAGGAGCATCCCAGGAGGGCACCCAGCACCAGCGCCATCCGCACAGGCTGAGCCCGGCGGCGGGGGCGGGTCCCAGCCACCTTCCATCAGTTTGGATCGTCCAGTAAAGTGCGAGTGACCAGCCAGGACCTGACCATGGCAATGCTCTGCTCCCAGAGGGAATCTCACACGGATTGGGCAAGGACAAGGCAGAGGTCTGCTCCTGTCCAAGGTGGATTGAATCAGAAATTGCATGGTCAGACCCCTGGCAAGGCCCGGTGTGATGCCTGGCTCGGCTCTCACCAACAGCACGAGCATTCATGAGCCAGCATTCCCGGTGTTCCTGCTCCGAGGGCTCAGACCTCACAGACTGTGCGTGCAGGTACAGAGCCACCAGCACAGGAACCTGACTGAGACCCCCTCGGGCAACCCACTGTGAGAACAGAGAGGGAAAAGGTCTCTGGGGAAGGAGATTCCCCACCTCTTCTAGCAGCAACAGGTTCCCAAACAGCAGTTTCAGGTTTGGAATAACAGGAGTGATTGAAAGCACTGGAGGCTGCAGCTATTCAGGCTCTGCGCTCCGGCCGGCCCAGCTCCCTCTGCTCCCTGCTCCCCAAAATCCTCGGCCTGCAGCAGTTCCGCAGTGGGACAGATAAATACCCACAGGGATCCTGGCTCTGCACCAGCTCCCTCCCGCAAACAAACAGAATTATTATTATATATACACGCACGCACGCGCGGGGACACGGACACACGACAGGACAGGCAGGAAAGGGGGAAGAGCTGCACAAGGAGAATCCCACAATCCAGCGGCACATCTCGAGGTCTGCCCCGCCTCCACGCGCAGCCTCCCAGCCCCGGCCCCCCGCGATCCGCGTGTCCGTGGGGAAGGCTCGGCTCGGCTGCTCCCCCGCCGCTCCCAGGCCAGGAATTCAGTTGGACGTGGCAGTGATGGGCTTGTCCAGTTCGAGGTCCAGGCTGGAGCTGCCGGGGTGGAGGCTGCTGTAGCAGGATTTGCAGACTCTGCTGGGCTCAAAGAGCTGCTGGCTGGGAACGGGCACCTTCTGGTTACAGCAACTGGAGCAGAACACGTTGCCACAATTCCTTGCATCAGGAACAAGGAGAAATGGAAAAGATCAGAAGGAGTTTGACAAAATTAGAATGAGATATTGCCAGTGCTGGGACTGGGGAGATACCTCCCTACAGGACAGGGCATGGGCAGAAACAGCTCCAACATCTGTGCTCCTCCCTCCTATGGATGGAGTAGAGATCCCGGGAGTGGGTATGGGAAGGAGCATGGAGCCAGGGCCAGTGTGGATTGCAGGTCATTAAATGCCTCTGTTCAGCCCTCTTGTCACACAGAGAGCTCTCTGCCATTCACCATGGAACGGTTTAGGTGGGAAGAGACCTTAAAGCTCACCCAGTGCCACCTCTGCTACGACCAGGGACCCCTTCCACTGTCCCAGGCTGCTCCAAGCTCCGTTCAGCCTGGCCTCCAGCACGGTGCCAATGCCACGCTGAGGCACAGTGCTGAGGGGCTGAAGCAGAGCCACCATGGACCCTTCTGAGCCAGGCCCTGGGGAATGTGGGGAACATTGGGAATGGGGGCTCTGGCCCTGCTCACACAGCTCATCCAGCCCTGGCTCCCAGGAGGGATGTGGCAGTGCTAGGAGCAGGCTGGACTCTGCTCCCAGGCTCTGCTCAGAGCTGAAAAGGTTTAAACATGGAAATATCAAAGCCCTCAGTTGCTGCCACCCTCCCACTGCCCCCACAGCCACTCCAGCAGTCCCACACTCCTGTATCCAGGAAACTGAGCCAAGGAGGAACATGCAAAGCCCGGGGTGGGCAGGCAGCTGTTCCATGCACAGGTGGGCACGCGCAGCATTCCCGGCACTGGCGGAGCCGCACCGGCACATGCACCTCGTTACAGCTCAGTCATTAATTACCTTCTGCAGCCCCCCTCAAAACCTGTGAGCCCTCTGTGCCCTGTCCTCCATTCCTACAAGGAGCTGGGAGCAGCACTCCAGGGACTTGGGTTTTGCCCTTTCCATTAACTCTTTGGCATCAGGATTTGGTGCTGTTGTTGTTCTGCACTGGAGATTTGCTGCTGCCAAGAGACTCCCGGGGAATTCTGCTGACACCCAGCAGCTCTGATTAATCTTTCCTTGCCAAGAAAGGAGATTTCCAGCTGCTGGTCACTGATGGGGAGAGAGGCAGCAGAGAAATCCCATTTCCCACTTCAGTGGGCTCATTTCCTCAGTCCCACATCCCCCACTCCCGGCACGCAAAGGCTGACAGGGACCAGCCTCTCTGCAAAGGTTCTAGAGACTGGAGGGCCCTGCTGGAAATCCCTGTCAGAAGAACCTGCAGGAGTGGGAATGGCCCTGGGAGGTGCCACACAGCTCCCACAGCCCCATCTCGCTGCTCAAGGAATGATTATCCCAGAGCAGCTCACTGATGGATGAGGGGAAAATCATCAGAGGGATTAAAACAAGGATCTCTTTGTTGGAGCTCACCATTGCTAACATATGCTGGGGTTTTTGTTGTTTTATCCTAGACAATGGTGCTCTGACACTACTTTGGAAAGCTCTGGACAGCTCATCCTTCTATCTCGGTGGTCCCTGCTTTGCTTCAGAGATTAAAAAACAGACATAAAAAACAGGCTGGAAAAGGGATGTTGCTCGTTTGAGGAAGGGGGGCTGAAATTCACACTCCCCATGCCTCCTCCTCATCCCAAATCTCAGATATTCATCCAGTTTTGGTTATCCTGACCCTCCACCAGCTCTGTGGCACCTGTTCCAGCCGTGGGCTTTTCAGTCCTTCTAAAATAAGTGGCATGCTTTTGCTAACACCCTGCACAGCAATACTGGAATTGTTTGACAACACATGGCCCTCTCCCAAAAACATATGGAAAAAAATGGAAATTATCAAAAATAAAAGCATAAAACTTGCAGGACAGTCTCCTGTCAGTGAGCAGTACACACAAGGACTGACAGTGAGTGTTAGTCTGAGCCACATCCCAGTTAAGCTCCCAAAAGCCAAGTCCTAAAAGCCTTTCTGTGAGGATAGAGGGCTGTTCACATGGATCCAATCCCCAGCAGCTCGTGCTGGCCACCCCCAGCTTAGTTCTGGTGATTTCCAGGCAAGTGAGAAACAAAGGGGGAGAAAAGCTGAGTTAGTTGGGAGAAGTCACCCAGGAAAGGCAGACAGACAACGGGCAGAGGCTGCTGGAAATGCTCACCAGAGCTGATCAACTCGGTCAGTGTCCCTGCAGGGAGGAGAGAGAGCTCAGGGCAACAGGAACAGGGAGCAAACACTGGCAACCAAGGAAGCTGGAAGGTTTTACCCTGCTCAAGGCCTTACACTGTGGGGTTCAATTCATTTCCACTCCCAGGGAGGGGTGTAAACATTTACTACAGAGATACTCATGGTGTTGGTCTCACCAATAGCTGGGTCACTGCATGTGTGGAAGCTGAAGGAGTGAAGACCCTACAGGGAGATTTGAGCCAGACCTGAAACCCTGAGTCCGTTTTAACTCCTTATGGGGCTGTGGGTGACTTGTGTATATCCAGGCTCTGGGAGTTGTCCCAAGCTCAAGTTTAGGGAACTGAGCCCTGGGGATACAAACACAGTGGGCATGGTAAAAAAAATAAATTCAGATTATTTTCCTTCTTCCCTGGGTTTGGTTAACTTTACAAGACTAAATGGATCAAAATAAAAACCAGACAAAACCCAAAACTATGTTCATAACTCTTTGCTACTTCAAAAAGCAGTGGAGCTTCAAAATGTGGTAACTGAGATTTATTTAAATGATGGCTTCTGTAATAGTTTTTGCATGTTCAGAAACCAGGAATAGGAATTTATTTGAAACAGAACTGGAAACTGGAGATTCTCTGGCTTTAACTCCAGCATACTGAGCCATGTGGTCTCTGCCTCCTGCTCTTCATCAAGCCCCTGCTGCTGCCTGAGCTGCTGCAAACTCTGTGGCAACAAGTCTAGCAAAGAATAATCCAAAAAACCTTGATCTCACACAGGTGTTCTGTTCAGATTCTGTAGAAGCAAGTTAATGAAAAGGGGAGAAAGGTTAGAGAAGGAAAGGAGCAGTTTTCCAACCAGCAATGGGAAGAAGATGCTATTCCTGTATTTTATGTAACTCATATATTGAATTTCTGAATCCTAAGAGGACAAAGTTCTGTTTTGTATAAATCTAAACTGCCTCCAAATCCAGTTTGAGGAAAGAAAGGTGGGATCTGTTTTGGCTGGAGTGGAGCAGACACCAAATGTGGCTTTTAAATATCTCCCTGCACGGGCTGAACTGAGCAGCAGGAGCTGTTCTGATCCCTGGGCAGCACATGCCTGCTCCAGCCCCCAGCCCTGAGGCAGGAGCTGTGTGTGTGCTGTGCAGGGAGGGGAGCAGAGCCCAGTCCCAGTCCCAGTCCCAGTCCCAGTTACCTGCAGTGGTGTTTCCGACTGGCGAGCCAGAAGGCGCTGTCGCAGCCGTAGCAGTGAGCGGCCAGGTGATCCGGGAGCCACCGCGTCACCTGTGGGCAGGGACGGGGCATCAGGGACAGGGAAGTGGCAACAATCCTGAGCTCAGCCCCCTCCCCAGCTCCCAGAGGTTGTGCAGCAGAGGGCTCATAGGCACAGGTACTGGTATGTCAGGTGTGAGACCAGCAGAACGCAAGGAAAAGAGTTCCCAAGAAGTGGCACGTGAGCAAAGGCTAGAGGATAATTTGAATTAGGATTATCCCAGAGTGAGCAATTTACAGGGATTTAGTCTGTACCTCTGTATCCTGTTTATCCACCTGTTCCCAGCTGGCTTCAGAGAAAATCTCTGTGCTGCAGCGAGACAAGCAGTTCTGATCCAGATTGCTTTCCGAGTCGGGAATAGACGTCTGTTGGCAAACAAACAGAGCTGAACGGAACCCCCCAGATCCCTGTTCCACACAAATAAAACCCAGAAACCCCAACAGGGCACGTCTGGACTCTCTAGAAATGGGAAGATGTGAGGCAGAGTGGATTTAGAATCCAGTTTCTGCTGCAAAGTTCTGGGAAGGCTTTGGGTGATTAACCAAAACCTGCTCCCTGTGGCTCCAATTCCAGGGTCCTGATTCCTTTCCAAGGGTATTTCACTTTCAAAACTATAATTAGTAATACAGATATCCTTTTGTTGGCAAAGATTCTGGAAAATACAAGCCAAATTGCATATGGGAAACTAAGAATTTGAGCCATGTATATTCTATGTATAGGTTTTGGGAATAATGCTTTCTTAATATAGCCTATCCAGGTAGAGGTTGATTTTAACTCTCTTAAAACTCAGCCAGCCCTTAAAATATATCAAAATAGCAAGAAATCTTGAGTTAAAGTATTTTTATGCCTGAGGAATGGGCAATCCTGGAGTTCCAGAGGAAAACCTGCAACTCCC
The DNA here is from genome assembly GCF_052056855.1 of Sturnus vulgaris. Classification (NCBI taxonomy): domain Eukaryota; kingdom Metazoa; phylum Chordata; class Aves; order Passeriformes; family Sturnidae; genus Sturnus; species Sturnus vulgaris. Next base: position 12,481,666 of record NC_142261.1, on the reverse strand, counting down.
AAGCTGAGGCACAAATGGAAGGTAGAGATCAGGTTCTTAAAAATGGGGAATTTTCTGGAGGCACTGCCAGCCCTACACTGCAGCTTCTGAAGGCCCTTAAAAATGGGAGCAGAATCCATTAAGCCAAAGCACCCAATTTCTCCAAGGAATTCAAGCTTTTAGCAGTGACATGGAGCCCAATGAGCACCTTGTGCTGCATCTCCAAAGGGAAGAGCCAAGAAGGCTCCAAGGATTTTTCACAACAACGTACCTGGGACTATCCAGCACCTCTGCCACTTCTAAACAGTGATTTCAACAAACAGAACCTGGGAACCTCCTACAAATATTTTTTTTTCAGTTTTGCAGGCATATAAATGATGCAGAAAAAGCAAATCTCTGATGGATGTTGCAACAGCCTCAGTAATTACAGGCAAGTGCTCAAACCCACAGGAAAGCACAATTCTCTACAACTTTAAACCCTTCCAGATAAAAGCACAAATGGTTTTAAAGCTCCCGTAAAATTCTTAATTTATTGAGAAAAACCCTTGTTGAAATACAGCTGCCACAAAAGCTCAGGCAATTTATTTCAGTTAATTTAGAATTCTAGAAATTTATTCCAGTCATTGAACTTGGAGCATCTGAAAGGGATGGTGTGACCCTGATGGGTTTGAGCTCACAGAGCTGCCAGTGCAGCTGGAACCTGCAGAGAACCAAGGGATCATCCTATGCTGCTGTCCCAAAAATGGCACAGGAAAAAATCTTTGCAGTAAACCAGGGGTTTGGTTGGTTTTACTAAGGTTTGCTAAACCAAGGGCTTGGTTGGTTTTACTTAAGTTTGGTAAACCAGGGGTTTGGTTGGTTTTACTGAGGTTTAGTAAACCAGGGGTTTGGTTGGTTTTACTGAGGTTTGGTAAACCAGGGGTTTGGTTGGTTTTACTGAGGTTTAGTAAACCAGGGGTTTGGTTGGTTTTACTGAGGTTTAGTAAACCAGGGGTTTGGTTGGTTTTACCGAGGCCAGGGAAGGTGTTTAGGCATGGCCAGGGTTCTGTGAGCTGCTGTGCAACACCCATCTCGAAATAAACCTTTCTGCTCAATCTGAAGTTCAGTGACAGCACCAGTCATCAGGACCTGCCACTATCAAGTATTCAGGCAGTGTCTGCCCTCTCCAGGATGATGTGGAGAGGTCTGTAAGAGCCCAGAAATCAGGCCCTGAGCTGTGAGGCAGGAGCTGAGGGCTGGGTGAGCTCCGTGCCCGGCCCAGTGACGCTCACTCACCACTTCGTCGCCGTAGTCGCCGTTGAGGCGCAGGGAGCTGTTGAGGAGCTGGCTCTCCAGGCGGCTCTTCAGCTCCTGCACCTGCTTCTTCAGGGTCTCCACCTCCTGCTGATGGCCCGTCTCGATCTGGCGCAGGCGCTGCTGGATGACGTCGCTGTAGACGGGCATCCCATCGTCGTCCAGGTGGCTGCGGGCCGGCTGGTCCGGGCTGCTGGCCGGCTGCTTGCCGAGCTGGCTCAACACCCATTTCTGGTGCAAGTTCCTCAGGTGGAGCTGAGCAGAGCTGCAGCTGGCCGTGGACACCTGGCGGCTCAGCGAGGCCTTGATGTGCCCATCCTCGCCGTTGACGCAGTGTCCGTTGGTGGTGGGGAATTTTGGGGCCGTGAGTCCCGAGGGTTTCTCCATCAGTTTGTTCTCCAGCTCCAGCTCCCCATTATACACCAGCTCATCTTTGCGGTCTGCTAGAGGCAAGGCACAAGGGGAAGGCATCGGGAGGTGTGTGGTGCTGCTACCAGAAGTCCTGTGTGCTCTTGATCCCAGTTTTTGGAGCTCTATCATGCACTCCCCCTCCGGCCTGTTCTCCAGAGTTCGGGACAGCTGGTCAGCGCTGTTGTCGAAGGGGTGAGGTCTGTGGCACGAAGCCCTGGGCGTGAGCTCGGGCTTTGCTTCGGTCTCTGTTAAAGTTTCCGTGGAGCTTTCGATGTTGGATGTCCTTTCCTCCATCAGGGCTGTCAAAGGGAAGGCAAGGCTGGCCTGGGCTGTGCCGTACGGGCTCTCTACTTCTCCTTCACCCTTCCCAACAGCTTCCTCCTCCGTGTTGTTTGGAGCATCTCTGTTTCCAGAGCCCTCAGAAGGAGCAGCCTGCAGTCCTCTCCCCTGAGGTGCCTTCTGGAGAGCGCTGCTGGGCTCGCTGGGCTCGTCCTGCTGCCCTCTGAGCTCCGCAGCACTGCGTGAGGCCGGGTGTGGGTTGGCTGTGGGATTGTTCGTTACGGTACCTGTATCCACCTCGGCCTTTTCCCCACACAGATTGTCGGCTCTCTTCTCCTTATCCAGGCCAACCTCACCCCCTTTCCCTGCTGCCTCCAGGCCACCCCTCAAGTGCTCCTCCAGCCCAACATCATCTTTAGTGGCCTCCTGCAGAATGTTCTCCATTTGTCCCTCTGCCACCCCGGCTGCCACAGAGAGCTCTGCCCCCATGGGGGCCCTGGCCTGCCTGCCCAGCCCGTCCCCCTCGAAGGGGTCGTCCCCAGGGGGGCCGAGGCTGCTGAGCTCCAGGGAGCGCCGGTGCTCCTGCCACTTCTCGTTGAGGCTGGGGTCGCTGCTGCGGCGGTTGGTTGTAGGCACGCTGCTGTCACAGGCTGTCGTCAGATTGTCAAAGGACCTTGTCTTTGGTAGCCTGCAAAGGGACAAACAATCCCACTCCCCAGTCAGAGGATGTTTTTACAACATTGAGCTACTGAGGTTTAAAACCAGCCCCCCAGTTAGGACAGTAACAATCTGCCAGCTAATGGACTTGTGGGAAGTATTACCCATGAGCACATTCCAACCATCTGTACTGCAGAACTGCTTCAGTACTTCCTTTGTTTGCCATCAGGAAAATATGTTCAACCAGACTTCAAACATTCCCAGATTAATCCCTTTACAAGCAAGCCCCAATGCTTACAGCCTGGTCACACCTCCTAATTAACATGTGCTCAGAGTCACTGTACAACAAGCAAAGAAATGGTTATGCAACACTGAAGAACTCAAATTCAAGATAACCAGTGAAAGCTTATATCCCACAAGGATAGAAGGAATTCTCTGTGGCTGTGTGACACCCAGAGTTTAACTCCATTTGCCCAGCTTCTCTCTGCCACGCTGTCAGCCCTGAAATGTGACGGCTTCCAAACCCACCCCAGTCCTGCCAATGCACCTGGGAGAAACCTTGCTCTCCCACCCAAACATTCTCCTTTCATATCCCCCAATATTCCCTGTTGATCTTACTTCACAGGACGGGATTTCTGGGCTCTAGGCTCACCTGCCCAGAGGCTGCTCTTCGGGGCTAGAGCCTGGCACAGGGTATGGGGCACAGGTGTCGTCGGCAGGCGTGGAGGGGGAGGAGCAGGGCAGGTAAACAGCGCTCCAGAGCATCAGGTTCCGCACATGGCACACGGGGTACAGCACCTGGCAGGGACAGCACATGGCAAGGGTCAGCTGCTGCCTCCCAGCAGGAGAAGTTCAGCTCTGAGGGGTCAGTTCACTGGGCAGGTCTCAGCTGGGACATGTACAGCCCACGCCAAGGGATGGTGACAGGTTTTCATCAGGCACACTTGGGGTTAGAATGACCTTTTCTGTCAGAGGCAGAACAATGCCAGCCTTCAGCTCCTCCTCAATGAAGTCCTGCAATGAGCTCTCTGTGAATCTACACCTTCACAACTGATGGAATTCAGTGGCTCGTTGGGAGTGCTGAGGTTCCCTTGTGTTGTGTTAACACCGTGCCAGAGGAGCTGAACTCATTCCATGGGCCCCAATCCACCACAGCCCAGCCTGGCTCCCGAGGACACACTCATGGGTACATACTCAGTACATGCAGAAGTTCTTTGAAGAGACAGCTTGCTCTTTAAAGGGATTGATTATGGAATATGCTTTCTGCTTTAAAAACACCTGGGCTCATTTTAGCAATTCCACTCTTTTCCAAGCAACTTTCCCATGGAAAAGCAGGAAATGGCAGAGGAATAGCTGGCTCCACCAGACAGGCACTGCCCAGGCTCTCCAGGGAATGGGCACAGTCCCAAGGCTACCAGAGCTCCAGGAACATTTGAACAATGATCTCAGGGGCAGAGTTGGATTTTGGGATGCTCTGTGAAGGGCCAGGGGTTGGACTGGATGATCCTGGTGGGTCCCTTCCTAAATGAGGATATTCTGTGATTCTCTGAATGCTCTGCTTCCCTGGCACTGAGCAGGTGAAGGGCTCAGGGTTGGCTGCTGCTCTTAAACAACTCTGGCTCTATAAGAGGTGCAGCTGCACCATAGGCATATTTTAAAGCCTGAAGTAAAACCACAAGAAAATGAACCCAAAACAGGAAATTACCCACACTCCCACATGCAGAAGTGTCCTTGTATTTCCTGAGAACAGGGGCCAAGTAGGATAGAGCATAGAAGGACAGCCCAAGTACAGACCTGTCCACACAGTCACTGTGAGAGCCCTCCCTATGCTCCTCCTGACATTTTCATGGAAATCCAGAGGCATCCACAGCTTTAAGATCCCCCCAGGCTGTGTCTGCTCTGCCTCACGAACTCTCCCCAGGAGAATCAGCTGGGAAGGCTCCAAGGGCTCGTTGCAGTGACAGCCCAGAGCCAGGGCACACTCAGCCAACAAGGGCTCAGGGGAGTAGAAAGTTCATCTTTTTACAACCACTGTGGGCATAAAACTCCTTCCTGCTTAGCCAGGCTTTAAGTTTTGCTCTAAGAAACAACTGAAAGCCACATCCGTCACATACAAACCCACTGCACAGTCCTTACAGCTCAGTTTATGACATCTGATACTTCGATAAATAAAAGAGTTTAAATATTTATACAAGTCCTTGCAGTCCTAACCATGATGTCATCTGGTGTTTGCTGTCTTGCCCATGCTCTGTACCCCCGAATCTCTCACATGACCTTGTACCAAGCACATAACTGAGCCTCTTCCCAGAACCTTCAGTGAGCTCCTACGATGGAGGAGCCACACTGAAAACCTGAAGGTATTAAGAGAAACAAAGATACACTAAATAATCTGAGCCACTTTTTCTGTTTAGATTTAAAATGGATTTAGACACAGTGTCTAGGTTTGCAGGCAATTTTGTGTCACTCCTCTGACACAGCTCAGTTCTCCAGAGAGGTCTATTTATCAAACACTGAAATGTTTTCTGTTAGAAAAAATAAAATATTTAGTCATAGAAAGAACATTTCCAGCACAGAGAAATTTCTGAGGTGGCATTTGACATTCCCCAAATATCAGCAAAATTAACCCAAGACTTCAAACATCAGCCTGAGCTGGATGTTCCAAGGTGAACGTCAGGGAAAGCTGAGCTGCTCTGGAATCACCTCTGTCCATGGGGCAAGTTCAGAGAACCACACAAGGCTTTGGGTTGGAAGGGACCTTACAGCTCATGCAGTGCCACCCCTGCCGTGGGCAGGGACACCTTCCACTACCCCAGGGTGCTCCCAGCCCCATCCAACCTTGGACACCTCCAGGGATGGAAGAACCACCATCTCAGCCCCAGGTCACCCCAGGTCACCGTGTCCCACCGCTGGGATGTTTCTCGGGGCACCCCCATTTGTGGGATGCTGTTTGGGGGAGCCCCCCAGGGCCCTCCCACAGGAGGGGATTGGGGTACATACAGATTCTGACTGGGAGGAGTAGAGCAGGTTTTTGAAGGCTTTGTTTGCTGCCCGCAGCAAAGACCAGACGGAGCAGGTCCGTTCCTGAGTGTGTTTCTCTCCTCTCTCTTTCGCATTGTTGCACAGGAATGTTCCAAAGAGGCAGGAGTAGGTGTGCTGCACCAACTTCACCTGCACAGAGCCACACACACACACAGGGTCAGCTGGCACAAGGGATGGGCCTCACCTCCCTTCCTGCACCAAACCCCTCCCCAGGGCCCCACACCAACCCACGGCATTTCTCACATATTTCCTACGAACCAATTGCAAAGGAATGCAAGGGGAGCGGAATCTTTTGAAATCATAACTGAACAAATTCGGGAAAAAATGGAACATAGAAAGACGAAGTATTTGTTCCTAATCAAGTCATGTTGATACAGACTCATTGCCCTGCAGGCCAGGCAAAGCAGAATCATGATTCCTCTGCTACAAAACATTCGTGCAGAACAGAAATGCTGATCATTAATCACTCCATGCTGGGCCCAGCCTAACGAATACCAGCTTAACTTCAGGCATATCAATGACTTCCTTGGGATTATTCAGACGTTTAAATGAAGACAAGTGGTTCAATACTGTAATAAATTAGGGGTTCACTCTACAAAGGCCAGCACAGCACGGTTATGTTCTCTCCCAGCCTGTGGAGATTAGCAGTGTGCTGTGAAGCCAGTTACTACCTGTTCTATCTCATTTCACAACTGAGCTACTCGGGGACTGTACATGGGCTCAGTTACATGGCTGAGCTGGCAAGTGCTAATTCCAGTCAGCCACAATCTCAGGAACGTGCCTTAAATCTCTCAGTGGATCAGACACTTCATAAAAACTTCTGCTCTTCAGACTACTGGTCCTGCAGTCCATGACTGCCACTTCCCCAGAGATCTAAGAACTGACTAGGAGCATCCTGGGTGAATTCCTAATAGGAATGCTGGCTGCTTCCAAAGAAGGTAAGCACAGCTCCTATATCCTACACATTTTCAGTGAAGAAACTAAAAAAAAAAAAGATTTGAGCAGGTTGTTTTTAGAGGAGTAGTATTCAAGTCAAAACAAGATCCAAGCAGGGGGGAGTTTGCATTGGCAGGAAGCAGAATTTTTTTCAGGCTGTGTGGATGCTTTACACCTCTTAGGTGAGACTATTCAATTAATAAAATTAATTTTTTTAAAGACTAGAAGAAATCCTTGAGGCTCCTGCTTTTAAGAGTGAACAGACCCTGTGGGTTACACAAGTGCTTTTGTCCCCCATATCTGGGCAGTTTTCCTGTTCCCTTTATCAGGTGAGAGCATATATAGAATATATTCATTATATATATAAAATAATGGAATGGTTTGAGTGGGAAGGGACCTTAAAGCCCATCCAGTTCCACCCTCTGCCTTGGGCAGGGTCACCTTCTACTATCCCAGGTTGTTCCAACCCCCATCCAACCTGGCCTTGGACACAGAATGTCACAGAAAGGTGGGAAAATCCCCCCCCGCCCCCAGGCTCTGTTTAGCAGCAGTTCATTAAACCAGCAGTGTCCCAACTCACAAGGAATGCTTCGTTAAACTCGAAGGAGCAGGGGAACTGCCTCTGGAGCTGATGGACACAGTCCAGCCACTGCAGAAACACGGGGCAGCGCTCGTTGAGGTCGTCCGAATTCTCCCCGTGGCCACAGCGATCTGCAAACTTGTGGCCAAAATCCAGCCACTCTGTCTCCACTAGCACCTGGAAACCCTGAAGGGAGGAGAGGAAAGATGAAGAATTCCTATTTTTCTTTGGTTCAGTTTTCTGAGATGTCTGAGACTTGTGGGAATCGCTGTGTCCTCTCTCCTATTTCCCCTCAGCACTGGGCTCATTACTTCTCTTTACTGCTTTCCTTAATGCCTCTGTGCTCTGAAATGGAATTAGGACAGATAAGGATTCCCAAATTACATGAACAGGAAAGGGAATAAGGCAGGTTAAGTCTTCAGTGACTGGCAGGGAGGATCCTGATATTAGCCCCATCTCATTCAGGCAGTGAAAAGTAGGACCTTCAAAGTTTCTGGATCATGATATCCAGTATAGTGACTACTTATATAAAAACTTCTCTTGAAAATGATGGTCAGATCCACTTGTCAGGAAAGAAAACCATCCATCCACAACAGGACATCCAAGCTCAGGGAGAGCAGGTGCTTGTCTGTGCCTACAGCAGTCACAAGGTTGATTAAAGAGGTTCACTTGAGTGATTTTTCATGAAAAGGGCAAAGAACATTCCCAAACAGTGCCTGGGTGAGCAGCTGAATGTCACACCTTGTCTCCCAGGACCTGAAATCCATCACAGGGAAGGAAGGTTTTGGTTCTTAGTGGAAAGAAAAGTTGTAGGGAATGTTTATTGAGTCAAAGGCTGTGATTAGAGCCAAAATAATGGCTGTGATTAGAGCCAAAATAATGGCTGGCACCTGAAAAGCTTTAAATCTGACAGCACTGAAAACTCATTTTCCTCAATGTTTCTGATCCTGGTACAGACAGCTACAGTTTCTGGTTTGCTCTGGGTGACAGGGAAGGCCCAGAGTGTGCACAGCACAGCTCTGCTCCCCAAGCAGGAAGGACAGTACCCTTTGCAGGACCAGGAGCAGATCCTGTGCCCAGAGCAGCATGTTTTGCCTGATGGATGCCAGCTTCTAGAACCCATGTGGAAAAGGATCCAGGAAGTTTTCACACTTTCATCCAAAAGGCAGTCCCAGCTCCTGGTCCTAGTGTGTGTGAGGCTTTAGGCAGCAGCTCACAGCAGTGTTCAGAAACAGAGTTCTGTTCTGGACAACAAAGGCATCTTGCCTGTGGGATGGCAGATGGAAGCCAGCCAGGACATATCCCACGGTGCTGAAAAGTGATGGAACGGGGGAAAATCAGGAGAAATAATTGAGAGGGCAATGAAAATGTGAAACTGGAAAACCATGCAGTTGGGAAATGCAGCAAAGAGGAAGGTTCTCTGTCAGTGCTTGGCTGAGAACCTGCAGGGGTGCAGCAGAAGCTGCAATTGCAGCATTTTGTACTCCATATTCCTAAACGAAATATGGGGAAGCACAGACCATGACTGTGCAGTTACAGCAGAAGGAATGTGAGCTACTCCTGAGTTAGAGGTGTACCTACACCTGGGAGTAACTGCAGACTATGGGTGACAAACTCCTGCCAGCTACAGTGCCTTTGCCAGGAGCGAAACCTGAAATAATTCACAGCCAGCCTCCCCCCAAAGACCCCAGGTGCTCCCAGCTGCTTTACCCACCTCTGTGGTCCTGTAGTAGGGGTCCAGCAGGAGTTTGGCCAGGGCCACGATCTGGGGCGTGCGGTCCCAGCCGTCGGAGCAGTGAACCAGCACCGGCCGCTGGTCGCGGTCCACGGCGTGCACCACGAGCAGCGCGGATTTCAGGAGCACTGACAGGTGCTGCAGCCACTTGGTGCTCTCCAGAGCTGACAGCCAACTAGAGGGAAACCAGGCAAGACAGTTTTTGCTCTTTTAAAATGCTTTCAGGTTTAGATGTCAGAGTTTGTCACGGCAAAGCTCCTGTTTTAATAAGCTGTGAGCGTCACTCTGGAGCATTTGTCACTTGTGTCTTGTTAACACTTTCCCCCAGCCAACCCAAGGAACTGCCACACTCTGGGATGAGCTGAAGCTCTGGATCTACTTTGAAACCATAGAAGGCTTTAGCACAAATTCCAAACAGGGGAGTGGGAAGGAAAACAGGACTGGGGTAACTACAGTGAGGACTCAAGCTCAGAAGCTCCCAAGGTGAGGGGCCATTACAGAGTAGTTACTCCACAGCACTGGAGGGTTATAAGATATTCTCCTGAAATGACATTATAAATGAGTGAAGTACAGGGAACACCACCACAATTTTCCAAAGGACAGTCAATGGTGAAGATTAAAGAGCTGGGAATAGCAGATCAACCTAAGTATGAGTGCTCAGAAGCCCACTAGAAGAAACAACATTCTGGTATCAGTATTCAAGGTTACACTCTAATTTCAGAACTAATTTTCTATGTTCACTTCAATCAGAATAAACCAGTGACTTCCATGAAAATGGAAAAACATAGTTTAGCACTATTACCAAGGGAAAATCCACTGAATTTCAATTTAAAAGCCATCAGCAGAAGAATGTGGGTGCAGAAACATGGAAGCAAAGGCCCAAAGCCCCAAACCTCCACTTACTTTCCTGGATCTGGCATTTGTGTGCAGAGCAGGCGCAGTGACTGGAAGCTCTTGCGGATGGAATGGATGTTTGCCATCCCCATGAACACCACTTCACAGTTGGGGTAATACTCTGCAGGGAAAGAGCAAGACAGAGGGAAGAAAGTAACAACTACCTTTGTAAAAGAAGATTTTTTTTTTTTTCATTTAAAAAAACCCCTCTGTTGATGTGGACAGATGAAATAATCTGTTTACAAAGATTCTGTGAGTCCTTGGAGCTCGCTGGGTATTCCAGACATGACAGCCCAGCAAAACAGGAAGCATTTAGCAAAGTTCTGCTGTATTTATTTCAAATGTTTCACTTCAGGTTACAAAAAGCAGAGTGCAAGCCTCTGGGAATAGGGATATTTCTGTGCTCCAGGTTCCAGAATGTTTGTAAAAAGACTGAGAAACATCAAAAGATATGAAACACAAGTAATATTTAATTGGTAATTTATGGATTTAAGTCAGACAGATTTCAAATTCCTTTTCCTAAACTCTCAAAAAGGCTGAAAGGTTACTTCATCCACTGCTTTCTTCTGAGGGGAATTGTATGTGGAAGTATCACACATGTGAGAAACACTGGGAGCTCAGGAAAACAGAAGATACATGGATTTACTCTGGATGTGCTCAAGCAACACTGGAGGCCTGGACAGACAGGGCCAGTGCTCAGGGGGCACCTACAGAGAGCCAGAAAATACCAGTTCAGTAGTTTGCCCTAGATTCAGCCTTCCCTCTGCTGTGATGCTTCAGTCTGCACAAGAATGATCACACAGTAACTAAAATGACCATTTCTACAGGAGAAAAATAATCAGAATTCAGAATCTGGGATACTAAGTGCTTGCACAAAAAAAATTCAGGAGTCTATCTTGTTTTGTATAATTTGATTTCCCAACTCTATCAGCCCAACAAATGCTGGGCCAAACACGATGAGGGACTGCAACTCCAGGAGCAGCCTCAAACAGTATCAGACAACTTCAGAGTTTTTTTGTATTTTTACTGAATTATATCTAAAATAAAACACAACATACATGAGCTATTTTTACACAGAGAATGAAGCAGATCTGGCAGTAACTGCAGAAAATTTAGCAGCAAAAAGCAATACAGGTTTTACTGAGGTGGTAAGCTGTTTCAAAACCTTCTCCATAGAATTAAAAACACAATATACAGGAAGAAAATCAAACTTCCTGTATACTCTGCTGTTCTCTTTTGAAATTTTACCCTCGGATGAAGAATTATTTAGTGGTTTTGAGGTGTTAAACAGAAACTTCATTTTTTTAACTGGTGGCTACAAATCAAAATGCAGCTATTGCAGCACAGACTAAAATAAAAAATAAATGGTCAAAAGAGTTTTCATTATCTTATCTTCAGTTTTTCTGTCCGGGATTTTTTTCCAGCATCTCCACCCATGGAATTTTAACAGGCTGCATTCATTCCCAACAGCGCCCATAAATAATATCTTGTTTATAAAACCACCAATTCACAAGTGCCAAAGAATACAGAAAGTGGTGTTGCAACTGTGTTACACATGCAAGGTGAGGCAGGATTGCAATTGCTATGATATAAATACTAAAAAATGCTTCAGCTTTAGGGAAATGCTGAGAAGTTGTATTTTGCACAACCATTCTAGAATATTTTTCTCCTCTGCAGCCAATGGGTTTTACAAGTTCAGGGGTTTTAGACACGAGCACACTGGACACCTCTGTCTCTCTCTAGTTTATACATCTGACTCAGCAAGGGAAAGCTCTTCAGCAGATTCCACAGGGTTCAGCATTTACTGAGCACTGCTGCCAGCTGGGTTAATGGCCTGAGAACACACTAATTAACAGCTCAACTGCCCTTTGAAGGGCTGGGTGGGGGCTGCCATGATCCAGAACGTTCAGACAGATGAGCAGTGTCCAGGCAGTGCTGAAGGGTGTCAGGGTAATCACAGTGGAGCAATTCCTGCCGAGTGACTGCCCGGAAAGCTGAGGAGGGACGTTCTCACCTGGGCACTCACAGCCACCCCCCTTGGCTCTGTTGGCCACGGCTGCTGCGTAGGATCGAGCGTCCAGGATCAAAAGCTTCTGAGGCTGGATTGCCAAACTGTCTGCTCCTGAGGCATTGGAGATGGAGGAGTCTGGAGAGGAGGAAATGGGTGAGGAGATCAGAGGATCCTTCTGACATTGGGTACAGCACGGTTCCCTCAGTCTCACAGTGCACACGCACTGGAGAATGGGGACTAAACACAACAGAGTGACTCCGTTCCAGCAGCAGAGATTAAACTTTTACATAAAGCCCTGCCCTCGACAGAAAACAGCAGTGACAGCCTTACCAAATTCCACATCAGAGAGGTCCCCTCCGTTGGCCAGATCTCTGGAACAATTCCCATTCATTAACTTGGTACTGTTGGACCTGGAGTCTGAGGCACAGGCTTTGGCTACGGACTGCACCAGGTGCTCATCATCAGCGTTCCTCCAGCCCCACCAGCTCACCTCGGGCTGGCCACAGCGAGAGATCACAGCCCCATTGCTCTGGTGCCTGAAAACAGAGGCAACACAGACTCAACAATCAGGATGAAGAGCACAGAGGGCACAAAAATTTCCGTGGAGTGCTCCAGTAGCTTCATTCCCACCGGGGACCATCATTCAGTTATCCCCAGCCTGGGACTCAGCTTCCCTACAGACTGATGGCTGTGACCACAGTCACTGACAGGTGAAAGTCAAAGCAAGATCAGGAAGAGAAAACAAAGCATCTTCTTGCTCACTATTATGCCCTGTTGGCCAGTTAAAGACAGGGAGTGTTTTGGAACAGGAGGTAAGGCATGAAAGAGGAATTCAACATGGATGGAGGATAACTGAGAACACCCTAACCTGGACAAAGCTCTCGTCTCCTGGGAGGTGACATTCAAAAAAATTTTTTTTTGTTTCACATGTCTGAAGAGTTATTAGTTATTTCCTTAAATCTGACCCAGCTTCTTGTACTACACATAAAGAACAGATCTGGAATAATTAAAACTTACTGGACCATTGCAAACATGCTCTGAAAAAGATTTGAAGACTCTATCCCATAATCTATTATAAGAAGAGGACTGAAATGTATTCTCACAGTAATTCCACTCACTGCCTTTATGTTGCCACATTCTTCTGCTGCCACCAGCTCTATGACTCCCCACAGAACTGTTTGCAGTTGGCAGGAACAACCTTCTCCCTGACCTTGCCCAGCAGCACCCTGAATTCAGGGAGCTCAGCCCTGGAGAAAGGAGGCCCAGCTGTGGGTGCAGAGAGCTGGGGGTGGAGGGGCCAGAGCAGCACAGACACAGCTTCTGGGGCACCTCAAAATGTTTAATTCCTGCCTCATGTCCCAGCTGAAATATCCCAGCACTCATCCACATGACTTTTTTCTGTTTAAGACATGGCCAGGGACACCTCCCACTGTCCCAGGCTGCTCCAAGCCCCAATGTCCAACCTGGCCTTGGACACTGCCAGGGATCCAGGGGCAGCCACAGCTGCTCTGGGCACCCTGTGCCAGGGCCTGCCCACCCTGCCAGGGAACAATTCCTTCCCAATATCCCATCCAGCCCTGCCCTCTGGCAGTGGAAGCCATTCCCTGTGTCCTGTCCCTCCATCCCTTGTCCCCAGTCCCTCTCCAGCTCTCCTGGAGCCCCTTTAGGCCCTGGAAGGGGCTCTGAGCTCTCCCTGGATCCTTCTCCTCTCCAAGTGAGCATCTCCAGCTCGGCTCCAGAGCAGAGGGGATCCAGCCCTTGGAGCAGCTCTGTGGTCTCCTCTGGACTCTCTCCAGCAGCTCCAGGTCCTTCCTGTGCTGGGACCTCAGGGCTGGAGGCAGCTCTGTAGGTGGGGTCTCCCCTGAGCAGGGCAGAATTCCCCCCTCCCCTGCTGCCCATGCTGTTGGATCAGCCCAGGGCACAGGTGCATTTCTGGGAATAACAACTTTTCAAGCAGAGCAATGCTTTCCTCACCCCCCTGAACCCTGACTTCCAAAGTGTGCACCTGTCAATTACAATTCCTGTATGTTATGATGCAGGAAAAGATTTTAGAGCCTTCCTGCAAACAAACTGCCCACCTCAGCTTCAGGGCAAGCAGGAGCTGTTCACTCCCCTCTAACCAGGGAGCCCAGAGTGCAGAGGGTCAGCTTAACCTTTAAACAAATCTGAACAGTCTGAGCCCTGACCAGGAAGACAGCCCACCCAAAGCAGGCAGTGTTGACTTTTTGGCTCAGAGCACAGTGATGGATGTTTCTGGAGGTGTGACAGGCGGGTTTGTGCTGTGCTGTCAGAGCTGTCACCCCCGGGTGCTGTGTGGCACCTCCTCCGCTGTGTCTCCGCGGGCACCGCGTGGGCGCCGCCGCCTCCTGCTCCTCATCCAACAGCAACACAAGGGACAGGCTCCGTGCTGCAGAGCCTCCCAGTGATCAAACAGCCTGGGATACGGGGCTGAAGTGTTTTTCATAGCTCTTTTATAATTGTTTCATATAAAACCCCTTCAGTGAGAGGAAGCACTGACACGCTGCGTTAAGCGAGGCAAAGGAAAAGCGATGTGAAGCCACGGCTCTTACACCAGGTGCCAGCCGACTGCAGGCACAGGGAAATGGATTTCTGCTGGAATTAATAGCCTTCCACAAACAGCTCTACCCATAGCAAATTAGTTCAGGAAAAAATACGTGCCAATCACTGAAAGGCCACCTAGTTCCCCGCTACGCTTGCACAAATAAAAGAAAATAAAACATCATTATACGTCTAAGAAATCTATTTTGAACAGAGCAGCTCATTTATTTTTCCATATGTTCTCCAGATTTCATTACTACCTGCTGCAGAATAATTTTCATAGGTTCATAAAGAGTTATATTTTCATCTCCAGGTCCTTGCCTCACATTATACAAATAATGAAGAATCATTAGGCCAGGAGATGAGCTTGTTGGTGGCTGTGCAGCCCCACCAGTGCCCTGCACAAATCTGCCGCCAGAGGTACCAGAAATCAGCACACAATTCTAGTTAGGGGGCACGCTGGAGGGCTGAGGAATTCCACTCATTCCAGCTGGACTGGCCACAGGGATAAAGAACAGCCAGTGTGATGCTGAGATCCCCAGGGATAGAGCTGAGATAAGAGGGCATCACTCAGGGCTCAGGAACAAAACAAAATGATTCAAAAAACTTAAACCAAAACCTCCATGGAAAATTCTCTAGAGACAGAAAACCCTTTAGCCCCCTGCAGAAACCAAGAGTAAACCAGCATTAGGTAACTCTAAAGCCCTTTATAAGCTGCTGTACAGCTGGAGGATGCACATACACCTCTGCACAAGCTTCATCCTCCCCGTGTTCAAAGCACCCTGGAGTACAACAATAAATCCCCCAAGTCCTTGTAACCACAGAGCAGGGAGGAGCAAGGAAGGGTGAACTGCAAGGGTGAACTGCTCCCTGTGCTGCATTTCTGGACCATCAGCCCCATAATGAAATCCCTTTGCTGCAGTTCAGGGATGTAACTGCAGGCAGGAACAGAATTTCCATGTGCCGCAGGACCCCTGGGCCTGTGTGGGGGCTCACCCTCAGCAGTGCAAGGCTGAAGGACACTTCCACACAGAGAACCTCCAGGGATGCTCTCATGATGCTGTTTCTACCAGGGAGGAAGCCCTCTCTACTGTCTACCCAAAAAGTCCCAAGAGCCTTCATCTTAACATTTATTTTCTGAGGCCAGATTTATCTATATAAATTTTTCTTCCCAGAGAGGCTGAGGCTGTGGCTGCCCCTGGATCCCTGGCAGTGTCCAAGGCCAGGCTGGATGGGGCTTGGAGCAGCCTGGGATAGTGGAAGGTGTTCCTGCCCATGGCAGAGGGTGGAATCAGATGAGCTTTAAGCTCCCTTCCAACCCAATCTGTGTTTCTGTGACTCTATGAAATATGTGAAAAGGTTTAAAAAATAGGAAACAGAAAGAAAAACTGCAGGGTCTGGTGTGAGATTTCTTTAGAAATCTGATCATAGAATGGAAGCAACACTTCTGACAGTCCAATCCCCACGGAGCATTCCTGGAGCTTGTCTCCAAATCAGCCTGCTGGGCTTTTCAGCCCTGACTGCTTCACAGGGACAATGAATTTCCTGCTGCCAGCGTCTGTCTCTGGTCTCTGTCACAGTGTTCTGTATCTGAGACAAGTGATTTGGCTTATTTTTAAAAAATCCTGATTACTTCTTTTCCCCCTGAAGTAAAGCAAAAAGAGGTTTAGCAATCTGATCAGTACTGAAACTGAAATCGTTAAGTCCCAAAATAATTTCAATGGATAAAAAATGCTGAATAAGCTCATGCCCCTTACTCCTTCAAAGTAAGAAAAAAAAGCTGGTTTTATGTATGTCTATACATATATAAAACTATATATGGAATTCCAATCATAGAATCATGGAATGATTTGGGTGGAAAAGGACCCTAGAACTCATCTTGTTCCATCCCCTGCCACGGTCAGGGACATCTTCCCCTACCCCAGGATGCTCCAAGCCCAGTCCAACCTAGAAATCCTCTTCCCCTCACTGCTGTGAGCTCTATTAGAGCCCAGAGTGATGAACTGGATGTCTTGAAAAAATCTATTACTAAATGTCAAGATAAGGAAGAAAAAGAAATCAAAAAAGATAAACACTTGGCTCTCCCTGATTTGAAGCTCAGCAATGAAACCCCATGTGCAGTTTACCACCCAAAGCCTCTGTAAAAATGCAGAAAATTGAACATGAGGACAGAACAATTTCAGTCTCTGTGGTCTTCTGATTTTTCAATTGCTCTTCTATAAATCCCTGGAATGCAAGGTGTTCCCAGGAATGAAAACAAAGTGCTTTCCTTCTGTGCAGTGATGACAGGAGGGGAATGCTGCCCTGGAGAAGAGTGTTTGCAGGTGAGGTGACCCCTAAGTATGTGACAACTGCAGAAAAGGCCCAAAAGCTGAACCCAAACCCACAGATAAATCACATTATTCTCCTTTATACATATGTATTATATACACACACACATTGAGTACTGTAATAATAAAATACTCAGGTTTTTAAAAGTCAGCATAAGCTGGAAAGCATTTCCCCCTTCCCAGAGCTGAGCAGAGGAGGGAACAACTCCTTCACCATTCCAAGAGACCACACTAAAGCCCTTTGTTGTTTGGGAGGAAAGACAGGAGGATTTAAAGATAATGGTTTGCTGCCATGAACCAATTTGTTCTGTCTTCACAGAACAAGAACCCTTAAGCTCAGTAAACAGTTTGGGGCCTACAGCTCTCCTGCCCTTGGCTCCTCCAATGCAAGCTCCAAGGATCTGGCAGCTTTTTCCTGCTCTCCATGTTCCCAAGGAATGGGTGCTGAGGCTTAAGGAGTATCAGTATTCATTATCTTTTCAATACCTTTGTCATCTGATGTTTTAAAGAGATTTTAAAGATTTATGGGATGATAACCACCCCAGGGAAGGGGCCAAGGTATTAAATGACAGGTTTATAGGACCATGGAATGCTTTGGGTGGGAACAGACCTTAAAGCTCATCTCATTCCATCCCCTGCCATCTTACACTGGATGAGGTTGCTCCAAGCCCCGTCCAGCCTGGCCTTGGACACTTCCAGGGATGGGGCAGCCATCAAATATCCACAAAATTCAAAATATTTGAAGAAACAGATGCTGAAATGTATTCTTACTAAAGAAGCTGCCAAAACCCAGTCTCTCAGACAAGCAGTTTTATTATGAAAAGTTGTTGGACTCAGTCTAAGGAATGGTCTGTATAATTGAAACTATATAAAATATGGAGATAGAGCTAAACTGTATATTAATTTTGAATCTGAGTTTTAGATCTCCTTCAAGTAATTTTAGTATTTGCCCTTGTTTATACTGCAGTCTGAGAATCAGCCAGATGAGTCAGGGAAAAGCCAAAGGAGTACCCAGCCAGGGAGGCCATTTATCAGCTCTCCTCTGATGTCTTCATCTTCCATTTTTTCATTTTCATATTAAGAAAAGTTAAAAATCAATCTTAACTGGGGTGACTGCCCCAGGAATGATTTGCAGGAGACGCAAATGCTGAGTGCTCCTCCAGTGTGTGCTTGGAATTCTAAACACACCCCATTATTCCCACTCGGAGCACACGTGGAGCATCTGCCTTACCCAGAGCAGCCTGAACACTCCCAGAATTCCCAGTCATGACTTATTCCAGCTGTTGTGTGCCAGGAGTGCCCATTCCCAGGCTGCTGAAGGCTCTGGCAGCTGGCCCTCACCTGTACACCACGGCAGGGATGCGTTTCCAGGAGCGGAAGCTGGCCACGCTCTCCAGCTCCTTGTCGGTGATCCAGGCAGGAACGATGATCTCCTGGGGGTAACTGCCACACAGCCTGGGGGAAAGGAGCAAAGTCAGGCCTATGGAGCAGCTCCAGACATCCCAGACAGCATAAAGCAGCACTGCAGGAAGCTGACAGCCCTCTGCTTCCCTGGATGTTAATAAAGTCCCCTTCTCCAGCATTAAATATGGAGGGATGGCATTTCTCTCTCTGCCAAAGCAGAGATTCCTCCTGCAGGGACACCAAGCCCCAGCTGGGAGTCACCATCCTGCACAGGCAGAGCTCTCACTCTGCTCCACCACTGTGTTTGTTCCAGCTGGGTTTGTTCTGAGCTGGAGCAGAGATCAGCCAGAACACCCTGTGCCCCCAGCTGGGGATCACAGAGCACCTTCCTCTGCTCCCAGCCTGAAAAGGGCTTTTGTTTGCACTTTGAGTACCTCAGAAAGTGTTTTCTGTTACTTACTCATCTACAAATTTAACTCTTCCAAACCTCTGTGGGTTTCTTTTTAAATCTTTGTAGTAAGTTAGAGAATAAGAAACAACACAAAATGTCTTAGAAAGTTCAAACTCCACTCTTTGCTCACTTAAGATCTCCCTTAGAATGCTTATTCTCTTATAAGCCACATCAAAACCTGGTATTTCCAAGCCTAAAAAAACTGTAGCAGCTAATAAAACATTAAATAATTTAAAGCACATTTTTTCTATAAACCAACAAAAAAAATCATTATTTTGATTGTCTCTTCTTAGGAACTGTAGAAGTTGAAAAAAGTTTCAGTAAAAGAGTGTTTTGAGATGCAGTTTGGCTGTGGAGGAGCAGCCCCAGCACTCACTTGTATTTCTCATTGATGTTGGAAATCCTCCAGGCATTGTTCATATCAAACCCCATCCGCTCCACTTCGTTCTTAAACCTGGAAGTTACATGTTCTCCTGGGGACCAAGAGCAGAGGGGGGAAATGAATGGGAAATCAGGAATTGAGATTCCTACTTTGCAAAGCAGAGAAAACCAGCCCATATCTCAGTCCAAACCCACCAGCTGCATTTCA
The DNA here is from genome assembly GCF_052056855.1 of Sturnus vulgaris. Classification (NCBI taxonomy): domain Eukaryota; kingdom Metazoa; phylum Chordata; class Aves; order Passeriformes; family Sturnidae; genus Sturnus; species Sturnus vulgaris. The sequence continues at coordinate 12,462,519 of NC_142261.1, read as the reverse complement.
CAGCCTCATTCTGACATTTGCACTGATACCTCTCACTGGTGAACTCTCCAGAAATGCCACAGTCCAACAAGGAGTTTATTATCAACTTCTGGAAATTCATATTAAAAATCAACCATGCAGATCAGAACCAAGGACATCAGCAAAGGAACTGAGATCCATCAGCAATCCAAGTGGGATGGTGGGAAGTTCAGAACAATTTTCTATCAATGAGAAGAATGTGAAGCAGTGGTGAAAGGGTAAGACCTGGAATGTGCCCTGGAACGTGGGCAATCCACTGAATATGCATTTGCAGCCCCAGGTTTCCTGTATGGCTGCAGGCAAGTCCTGTCATGTATCCTGCATCTCAGTTTTCCAACTGAGTAAATTGGGCATTATTCTTCCATGAGTCATGTGGAGATGGAGAGGTAAAATGCGTAAATGATTGTTTGACACAAATATCAGTCACAAGAGCCTCACAAACTCTTGGATTAATACATTAAAGGAAGTGGAATGAGTCTCATTAATTTCCTAGACACTTTTGTTTTAAAGTCTCAAAATATAATTGAAAAATATACAATGGCAAGAAAGAATAAGAAGACAGAAAGTCTGGAAAATGAAACAAAATTTCCAGCTTTCCAGGGCTAAGAAAAGTGCTAAATTTAATGAGTATGTGAGCAGCACTAGATAAGTGATTCTGAAAGTTCATCCACTGCATGTCTCTTTAAATTACTGTATCATTAAATCCTGAGGCAGAGCAGCACCCAAGGGGGGGAAATCTGCTGAAAAATTAATGCTTTAAGTATTACATCTTTCCATTAAATATTTTAGAAAACCCTCTAAGTCTTTCAATCCCCCAGATATCTGTAGATACACGTTTAATTCCAAGATGAAATGCACATGTCTGAAATGATTTTTAATGCCATGTTATAGAACAACTAGAAATAAATATAAGTAGGTAAATTAAGAATATAGTCAGCAGCCTAATTACAGGACTTAATTAACGACACTGTTATAAAGGTTCCTTATCAAGAGCAGAGGTGGAATTAGACAACACATTCCAGGAAACAAACTCTGCCAGGTTTGTCCTTAGCAGTGACTTTTTAAATTTAAAAATCCCATGAATTCTTTTACTGGAGCATCACAAGGATGGGCTTCCCCATCAGCTGCACCTTAAAACTTGTGCTACATCTTTTTTTTGGACAGCAAGTAAGAATACTGGAAGTATCCCAAATCAACACTGCTCAGCCTGGTGGGTTTTAAGAGAAATACATAAAGCTACATGAAAATCAAATATTCTGTTTGATTTTCCCCTCTTAATTTTAAGCTAATGTGAAGCCACAGGTTTTCCTCTTGGAAACAAAATCCCAACCATAATATTTTGTCCATTTCTCCTGAACTGCTGGTATTTTAAGAGGCACTTAGAGCCAACATTGATAATGTTTAGAAGTATCCCAATCCACTCTCAAAATCCTAGGGAAAGCAAGGTAGGTGTTTTGTGGGGTTGTGCTTCCTATTAAAGCTGACCCTGTGAGCCACAGCCTGGATCTCTACTACAGACACTGCTAACATATTTTTCCCAGAAAATATGTTCTGTTGACACTTGGATGGATTTTGAAGCACTTTAGTACTTTTGTCTGTATCTACCAAATAATGGGTTCCTTGGACATAGAAGAGAAATGACAATGTGGCTTGGGACTGACTTCTTCAACCACAATCACACTGATTTATTTCAGCTATAATTCAGCTCTTTGAAGGAGAGTATCTGCCCCCAGCCACAGGCAGCTACAGGGAGATAAAGTTATATGAAAGAAAATTATTTGACAGACAAAACTGCAAGAAAAAAAAATTATAAAAGTTAATAAAAAGGTAAATGTGGCTTCTTATTTTTCAAGTGTCCAAGGCCAGGCTGGACTTGGAAAAGCCTGGTGTAGTGGAAGGTATTCCTGCCCATGGCAAAGGGTGGAATGAGATGGGCTTTAAGGTTCCTTCCAATCCAAACCATGACTCCAGGATTATCCTAACCTAGCTCAGGCTGAAGTCCCTCAGTTTCAGTGAGGAAGATGAGACTCAGCAAGGTCTGCCAGTTGCCATTTCCCAAATATAGTTAGGAGGGAAAAGTCCTGGGTGTGAAATTCTGCTCTGAGGGTTTTTTTGGCATTTTCCAGAAGCTGCTAATGAACTGTGTGAAAAGGAACAGGGCCAGGGAGCTCCTCCTCCCACTGTGTGATCCCTGCCCCTCCCCAGACAGCACAGACACAGCCTGTGCCCAGCCCCAGAGCAGCTTCAGCAGCAAGGACAGAATCTCAGCCTGGCATCGGGGACACTTCCCTGAGGCAGTAAATCTTGACTGACAGGAGATCACAGAGTGCCTGGAAATCAGATTTCTTATACTCAACCAAGTGCTACAACCACCAGCATGTCAAGTTTGAGCTTTTATTTTATTTACTTGTGGGCTTCTAAAGTTCTACAGCAAGGATAGTATTTCACTAAAAAAGATCACTGCCTGTGGCTGTGAATGAACCTCAGGAGTAGCTCAGGGGCTCCCTTCTCCTCCTCCTCCTTCTCCTCCTCCTCCCTTCTCCTCCCCAACATCCATTTTGGAGATCACTGTTCCAGACAAAAACCGTGGCAATCAACCCCAAATGGTTTAGACCGAAAGCTGCTGCCATGGCTGGTTCTACACCCGACTGACTGGATCCAAGCCAGGCCAGTGATTTGTGGGGATATCCAGGTGCTGCTCTGGTGATGCCAAGGCTGTCCCCACGTACCTGGCCGACACAAGTCCCCGTGCTGCTCCTTCTCACTGGCGTACACCTCCATGCACCAGGCGTGGTAGGCGAAGGAGAACAGGTCCTCGATCTTGGACGGGGGGCGGATGGCATTGTTCAGCCTCTTCAGCCAGTCCTGACACTGCTCAAACGTGGAAAACTGACACCTGGCCCAGAGACAAACATTCCATGTGACTTTCTGTAAGACAGGCCACTCCAGAAGGTGACAGGCTGAGCATGAAAAGCTCTGTGAGAGCACAAAGTGAGGATAAACACCATATTGACAACTTCCTTCCATGTGCACTTTAATGGGAAGTAAAAGGAAACCTGTGGAATGAGTAAGGAAACATTTAGGGAGTCAGGACTGACTGAGCAGCAATGTTCTGTGACTGGGAATAACCAGGGTGTGCTGTGCCAGAAATGAGGGGGACATTGCTCCACGTGTTACCTATGAAAGCAAGGAAAGATCATTCAGGTCAAAGATAGGAATGTGTAACAGCACCTGGAATCGGGGAAACTCAGAAAACTATCCCACATATTATAATCTACTATAATCTAATCTAATCTAATCTAATCTAACTGTAATCACAGTTCTGTAGACAAGAACAGGCTGGGAGAGCTGGGGGTGCTCACCTGGAGAGGAGAAGGATCCAGGGAGAGCTCAGAGCCCCTGCCAGGGCCTAAAAGGGCTCCAGGAGAGCTGGAGAGGGACTGGGGACAAGGGATGGAGGGACAGGACACAGGGAATGGCTTCCACTGCCAGAGGGCAGGGCTGGATGGGATATTGGGAAGGAATTGTTCCCTGGCAGGGTGGGCAGGCCCTGGCACAGGGTGCCCAGAGCAGCTGTGGCTGCCCCTGGATCCCTGGCAGTGTCCAAGGCCAGGCTGGACATTGGGGTTGGAGCAGCCTGGGACAGTGGGAGGTGTCCCTGCCCATGGCAGGGGGTAGAGTGAGATGAGTTCTAAGGTCCTTTTTAAACTCTTCTCTTTCTGCCTTTGTTGGGAAGCACAGATTCAGCTTTGCCCAGTGTTACAGACTAACAACAAGCAGAGAGAATATTCCCTGCACAGGAGAAACCAATCTTCAAAGCAGTGCATTAAAATTACATTAGCTTTTCTTTTCAAAGAGGATTCCTGGACTCTTTAGAGTAAAAGGGTGGAAAGAAACCAGTGATTTATTTTGCCCTGACGTTTTTCTTTAAAATTTTATAGTTATTAAATATTGCCCAGGTATTTCCATTCAGCTCAGTCCTGGTTAATGATGGCATCTGCATTCCCTGGGGGCAGATTTATCTCCCCTACCTGCAAATAGCTCAGAGCCACAAGGTGGAAAGGAAAAGCCATGTCCAACATCTCCCAAGAGTTGTGAGGAACTGCAGCCTGAGGTGTTTATTTATTTCCCATCACTGACTGTAAAGCAAGCCCAGGCTACTCGCTGAGACAGGATAATTCTCTATTAAGCATCTACACTCAGACAAGATACATCTCACCCTAAATTCCTTCTAAATTCTTTTGAAGTTAGTGGTGTAAACAACAAGTATTATCTCCACTTGGATTCTATTTCTCAAAATACAAAGTTTGCTCATGAAAAAGAACAAGAATACATTCTAGCTCTTCTGTCTCAGTCCCAAAAAACTTCACCATCTCCCAACCATCACCAAGTACTCAGTCCTGGAGATGCAATTTTGAGAAGAAATTGATAAGGATGGCAAAAATACAAATAATTTGTATTCATTCTATAACTGAAGGGAAATAACAAATTAATGTAGGGAGGAAGGGTGACTTTCTTAAATGTCAAGAGCTACAAGTGAAGAGGAAGTTAAACATTGAATTCAAATTAAACTAAATATTACTTCTAAAGTAAAATCAGTCCTGGTGAAAAAACAGCCTTTCAGGAAGCAGCTGACCTGTTAAACATTCTGAGTGCTCCGAGATGGCTGGGGCTACTTTCATTATACAAAAGGTACAGCCAGCAAACATTTAATCAAAAATAAATGTTCTCTTCTTAATTAAAGTTCATAGATCAAAATTAATTTCTGCAGCAGAAAAGTCTAAAAAAAAAACCAACAAACCAGCAAGGTGCCAGCTCAGGCTGGGCAGCTCAGAGAGCCCTGGCTCAGGTCTGGGGTGTGGGGAAGGACAGCCAGGAGTTATTGCTGCCTGCACACCTGCATTTACCACCTTCCTTCATTTTCTCTCCATTTATCCTCTCATTTTCTGTTCCAGGAGGTTGCCATGCCTCAAGGATAGTGACTGTACCCTCCAGGATGTTGAAAATGCAGAGTGGATGAAGCCTCCAAACCCCAAATCATGATTAAACATATTTGCAATGTGTTTATCAGTGACATTTATCTACTTCTGTACCTACTGACATGGAGATATTGATGTATCTATAATATATTGAAGCAATGTATTATAACTGATTGCAAAGCAGGGACACAGTGAGACTAAAATCAGTTTCAGAATAAAACCAAGATCAGCCACGTGGGCTCAGAGCAAGGTTTGCTGCTGTCCTGAATCACAACAATGAGACACACAGCCCACCTTGTATAAAAATCAAACCAAATAAAAAGCATTTGAGGGAAATCAAGTAAGAAACTCCATTTCCTTGAACCATCCCAGCTGCTGGAAAGGAAATTTTCCCCCTTTAACATTGAGCCTCTCCTACCTTATAACCTTGCAGTCCTTGCAAGTCAAGTGAAGCTGGAATATATCCCTGCACTCCACACTCTCAATGAGCTGCAATGGAACCTGCAATTAAACACATCAGATTATTTCATTTAAGCACCAGTTACAGCAATTTCTTTGCATATCTCCCAAGGATTTACTGTAGGCTACATGAAATCTGAAGAGAGAGAAACAAAGGAATCCACGTGGAATTACTTCAGCAGCTCTGAAGTTCATATTCCAGCTCCAGACCTGTGTAGCCCAAAAGCCTTAAGGGATTCTATGGGAGCAGCTGAGAAGGCTGCAGGAAAGGCAGCAGACACCCCAGCTCCTCTCTCATGGAAGCAGCTTTCTCTCTTATAGGTCCAAATTTAGGAATCTTAATATATTTTTAGCTGATGGTATTCAAAAAGAACTGCTAAGCAAGATCCCCTTAACAGATTGGTGCAGTCTGGATGCTTTTCTATGGTAATATCCAATATTTCCTCCTCAGGGAAAAACCCTTTGGCCTGTTTAGATCAACACTAGCAATGGAAGCAGCTGAATTTAGAGTGCTAATGCTGAATCTTTTCCGTTTGAAGTGCAGTTACAGACACTTCTGTTTCCTGGCATGTTTAACCAGCAGCAGGTTGGTCAGACAGCACATGACAGCACATGCAAGTACCTTTAAGGATGAGAAAACCCACAAGATGAAAATATTAATTTTCAATATTAGTTTTGGAACTTTACCTGAGATGGGCAAACGTACCCTATTGCCTTAAATGAACAGTAGCCATAAATAACTGTCTTAATTTAGCTAATACCTGTAATTAATGTGAAACACAAATCTGTTTGAATTGTTTAGTAGATTATATGGACATTGCACAAGGCAATGAAAACCTCTGCTATCCTTTAGTAACATTCAAATAATCTGATTTTTGCCATCACAGGCCTAAGATCCAGCAGTTTAAGGTTTGGCTTGGGGCTTACAAGATGTGGCTGGAAGAGCCAGGGCTTCCCCACATGCTTGGGCAAGTTCTTGAAGGCCACCTCCAACCAAAGCTCCAGGATAAGGAATCAAGACAGCAAGTTCTCAGGTACCACAAAGCTTAAAAAGTACCTAATTTTGGTGGAATGAAAAAAAAAAGAAACGAACTCAAACCAGCAGGAAAGGAAAAGAGATGTCTCAAAAATACAAACCAAGGGAAAACCTCCTTTGAGCAGGGAGGTGCCTGGAGCAAGCTCAGGGAAATGCCCAGGAGAGAGATGAGAACTCTGCTGGCTCTGGGGAGGGCAGGCACAGCTCAGGGCAGCACCTCAGACAGAGGCCAGAGCATTCTCAAATCACTGCCCACAGCTCACAGCCCCCAGATACAACAGGCACAGACTTTTTAATGCTCAGCCCATGTCAGACCACAATCAGAGACAGCTCTGGAGCCACCAACCTTCCCCTGCTGTGCCCAGTAAGGCTGGGACAGGGGAGTTACTCTGCTCCTTCTGTTGGAACTGGACATGAAATGACAGAAAATTCATGGACAGGACTTAGCAAGAGGGTGTCACTCCACAGCCCAGTGGTTTGGGTTTTCAAATCTGGATTTCAAATAAAGCTGGAATTTGAATTTCTGTCCATGTTTTCAGCACTGTCACTGGTTGAGATCTGTGACAGAATCAGTGATGTGAAGGGGGCAGGAAATGAGGAATCCCTCCTGTGAGAGCCCCTCTGTGTCTGTCTAAGCTCAGCCTGACTGAGGTGACTCCACCAAAGCAGCAGAGGACTAAAGTGCAGCACAGACCACACCAAGTGCTCTGTTCCACAGCTGATCTCTGTATTTCACATGTTCATTCCTTCCAAGCCTTCTCCTGCTTGATCCCAGTCTGCCAGGCAGGTCAATGGTCCGAGTTTTGTCTGACCAATGGGCAGGAATGGAGCTCAGACTGGAGAATCTTCCAGTCTGTCTTCACAACTGGGCAGCCCCACAGAGACCTAATAATTCCCAGGAGGAATTTCTGCATGGAAAGGGTGGTGAGGCATTGGAAGGGATTGCCCAGGGAGGTTTGGAGTCCCCAACCCTAGAGGTGTCCCAGGAAGGACTGGATGTGACACTCAGTGCTCCAGGCTGAGGACAAGGTGGGGATGACTCGAGGATGGACTCGATAGCCTGGGAGGGCTTTTCCAACTTAAATGATTCTGAAATAACTTATTTAAATCTACCACTGAATTAAATGGACCACCATGGAAAGAAAGGCATCTTTCCCAGATGAATCAAGATTTCAGACTTGCTTTTTAAGTCCAGTGCTGCTTTGTCTGTTATCTTTTTATTCCCCAAGCCCTATTTTATTCTGTTTTTTCCCATGTCCATCTTCATTTATGCAATTCTCCACCTTTTCCCTCCTCCTGGCATTCTGCTTGTGGCTCTTCTTCCTTCTCTCTGCACTCTAATGACAAACTAATTCCTCTCCTCCTGCGTTATTTTTAATTTCCTTCTTCCAAAGTCACTCCTTGTTTCCTGCCCTTTCCCTGTGCCCTCTGCTCCCCAGCCATCCATTCCCCTCTGACAGCCCACCAGTGATTCCCTCCCAATCTGCAGCTTTTTCTTCAGGACAACCTTCCCATTAATCTTTTTAATTTTCCTTCCCAGTCATAAAAATCTGTCCTCTGGTGCTCTGGTGTTTTCAATCTCCTTCCTGGCCATTATTTTCCCCCAGCAAAGCTCTGTGGAATTATCTCCCATCATTCCCTCCCTGATAACCTTCCCTTCCCACTGCACATCCTTCAGTTTGCTGCCAGTCCGACACCCAGAGCCCATTCCTGGAAGAGCCATCAATTCTATCTGCAGGCACTTCCCTCTAATAATGGCATGGAAACCAGGCAGGGAGAAGCAATCATTTTTGCTTTTATAAGAATAAACATGCATTGTTATCTGAGGCAAATTACATCCCATTATAAGAAGTACAGGAGCATCCTGCTCTTGCAGTATCTCCAGTCTGTCTCTTATTTGAAATCATCTCATTTTAAATAACAGCAACCTTCTACAACTTCAACTTTTTATTTTTGATGGGTTTTTTTAAATGATTTTGATGACTGGAGCTGTCTGTTATCTAAGAGCAGTACAAGATATATTTAGAGAATTACAGCTCTGTAGTTAGAAAAAGCACAAGTTGTATTTTCAGTGCTGAACCAATCCCCCCCATCCCAATCCATGCCCACAATTCCCAGTGGGGTGCAGTGGATCATGGCCAGGCTGCTGCAGGCACCAGTGACCCTGCCAGAAACCCTCCCTGTGCCCCATTTGGCCCAAACCTCTCCAGCACCTCCCGTGGCACCCAGGCCCTGGAAGCTGGAATTGGGATTTCCTCTTTGCTTTCCCAGCCCAGAGCTGGAACAACGTCAGGGTTATGGGGCAGGCTGGTGGCTTTAACAAGCACTAAGGCCAGGACTGGGTGTCCTGGAGCACAGGATGAGGTGGCACATGGAGGCACTGAGGGTGCAAGGACAGCTCTGAAGGGCACCAGGGTGGAGGGAGCTGAATCCCTCCTGGGTTCATGGAACCCACAAGGACTGTCCAAAGCAAATTTTGCTTTTAGTTACAGCTGATGACACTTTGGGTTTGTCTTGAAGGCCACTTCTGAGCCCCCTCTTCTCTCACTATTGTTGTGCTCAGAGTGTGAAGAATTGGGGCAGTATGGCCTGAGGACAAGACAAGGATTATGCCACTCTCCAGCAGGGATGAACCACAACAGCCATAGACATGAGGAATATCACAATCCAACCATTTTTCCAAGCAAAGGAGAGCTCACATTAAAACTCATCTCCTCATCAAAGTCCCCCCAATCATGACTTTTCTTTGGTAATGTGTCCAAAATCCACCATTGGAAAGAGATTACATGCAATCCATGCTTCCACAAACTCCACTAAAATGTTAAATCTCCCATCAATGCAATTAGCTTACAGGGAGGAAAGTGATTAGACAGAAACACTGAGCAGCTGCAAAGTCTGACATTTTCTTAAGGAATCAATAGAGCTGAGCCTGGGAACCAAACCTCCCCTGTGCACCAAGAGATCCCTGTTGAGTCTGCACTTTTATCCTGTGGATAAATGTAAGTCAACACCCCTGAATGTCATAATCCCCCCAATTTATGCATGGTCTGTAGGACCTTTTGTTTTTGCATTTGAAACACCATGTTCCTATTAGCACTGAGATCTAGGAAATTATCCATGGGAAAGATCTCCACACACAGCCCTTTTCTGCACTGTTGCAATGGGAACATTAACAACTTTGAATGGATTATTTCCCAGCCCAGGTGATGTGGAGCTCTGTGCTGCTCACTGAGGTGTCACAGCACCATTTTCACAGCCAGGGAACTGTAACCAAACAAGAGGGAAAAGCCACACCCAGGAATGAAGAATTTCTTACAGGTATTTGTTGAACAGCTGTGGTGGCATAAAAACAAGAATCAAGATGAACTCAATCAAAAAGTACTCAGTGAAGATTTGAATTAGAAAATCATCATCTGATCAAGAATTTTGGTCAACAATAACTAAAAGGATTACTACTGCTAATATTAACAATTTAAATATGGTTCTTCATTACTGAAGAATGTTTTATCTTTAAAGATATCCCAAGCCCTCCCTGCCCTGGATGTCAGTGGAGTTCATAGGAAGTTATTAGTGATATAGATGGTTACAAAGAATGATTTATACACTGCTCTACCTCATACTCTGATTATTTCTAGTTAATGATGCTGATGATAATGAGAAGAATGAGAAGGCAGAACACTGCATGTGAAAGTCAGGGAAGAAAAATTAACATGGGAATATTGACAAGCTTCTGTGGACTCTTCCCTGAACACAATCAAGGAACGTGATTTGAGAAAACATCAATTCTTGCAATGCTCAAAAATACTGAACTGAAAATCCCTATAAAGTAATATCCCTAATTATCCTAAGTACAGGAAGTGCAGTTCATGCTCTAATGGCTTCTCTAATAAAGGAACTCCATCATTCCCTGGCATTCCTCAGGACACTCTTGATTTCCAGCTGGTGAGACTGGGCTGTGTGAGCATCACAGCACTGCCCAGCACTGTCCAGCACCCATTAACTGTGTCTGGTACCTGAGGAGGTGCAGAAGGAACCATTTTAAGGAATGGACACTTGGAATAAAACACCCTAAAGAAATGCATTGAAGGTGAGGAACCACTCCTGAGCTACATCAGGAGTTACATCAAAGACTGCACTCAAACCACCCCCAACATCTGGCACAGAACTTCAGCAGCTGGACCCATTCCCACCTTCTGGAGCTCCTAAATCAGGTTTAGGTGCTCCAAAAGCCCCTTGGAATTTGGACTGTTTCTCCTCACTGAGCTTGGGGACAGCAGGTGGCTGACACAGCCAGCTGTGCAGATTGAAGGATGTGACATTTCCTTATGACACCTGATTTTCAGAGCTGCTGCGTCACCTTTTGCTGCCTAAATACATATTTATTGTCCCAAGTAATCGATCTGAACATCAGAAAAAGATTTTTCATTCCTAAAAGGTGGGGGGGAGGGGATCACTGTACTCTTATCTCAAATTCTGTTATTTCCATTGAGATGAGAATACCTGAAAGCACTTACATTCACAACAGATTCCTTGAATTTGATGTGGAGCCTGTAGTTGGAAAGGGCAATGATGGCATCCTCTGCTCGTCCCACGTACTCTGTGCTCTCCCCGTGGAGCTCAATGAAGGGCACCTGCAGGAAGGCAGCAAAAATGTGATTACAGAGACCATTTCCCCAAAATCTGCCCTTCCTGCAGCACAAGAAATCAAACAAAGCCTGCTGAGAATTCAGCCCCGTTATTGCTGCTAAGGAGGAACATCAGGTAAGGTTGGCTCCGAGGTTAATTGCAGCCTTTTTCTGAAATGATCCCTTATTTTATGTTACTTTTCCTCAGTGGTAAGTGCCTGATCAGGGAAAGCAATGAATTTTTATGAAAAATATCCTCACATTTTGGCAAGCAGGCTGACAAAGCCCTTGATTTATGCTCTCACTCCTTACTTAATGGAGAGTGGCATTTCCATAATGTTATTAAATTTATTGTAAAGTAGGCACAACATCCAGGATGAATAATGCTCCCTGCTCCTTCCCCACTCTTCACCCAGCAAGCCCAGGTAACCAGCCTAGGCTGGATCCCTAAATTGAACAAATCAAGCTTTTTGCTCCCTATTTCTCACAGTAAATATGAAAATGCACAAAAAGGTGCTGCTTCATAAAGTCAGAAACCTGCAGTTCATTACATCACACATGGAAACTGTCAATGGTTAATTAAAAATGTGACTTAAGCCCAGTTTAGCTGAGCTGGGTGGAAAGTGTAAAAGCTCAATTTGAAAGTGATCTGGTTGTACAGCAAAGTAGCTTGAATCAAACAAAAATACTTTATATTACAATGAAACTCTTCAGCTGATGTAAGAATGTCTACATGGAGAGCCAGGCTGGGAGAGCTGGGGGTGCTCACCTGGAGAGGAGAAGGATCCAGGGAGAGCTCAGAGCCCCTTCCAGGGCCTAAAGGGGCTCCAGGAGAGCTGGAGAGGGACTGGGGACAAGGGATGGAGGGACAGGACACAGGGAATGGCTTCCCACTGCCAGAGGGCAGAGCTGGATGGGATATTGGGAAGGAATTGTTCCCTGGCAGGGTGGGCAGGCCCTGGCACAGGGTGCCCAGAGCAGCTGTGGCTGCCCCTGGATCCCTGGCAGTGTCCAAGGCCAGGCTGGACACTGGGGTTGGAGCAGCCTGGGACAGTGGGAGGTGTCCCTGCCCATGGCAGGGATGGGACATTGGGGCTTTAAAGTCCTTTCCAACCCAAACTATTCCATGATTCTATGGTAAATCATTTGAACTAAACTGATTTCAAGAAGAGCTTTGGAAAATAAAGACATTTTAAAATATCTGGTTTTGTGCAACAGAAGACTTTTGGCTTCACAATAACCAGATGTAAAGGCAGTGTTTAATCAGCATAGTGCTGCTTTTTCAAAACAACACAGCTCTGAACTATGGAGTAAAACCTGACCCTTGGAATTAGTGCACAGGTAGCAGTGATATTTTTCAGGCACTTGAAGCAATTTCCTGTAATAAAATTCCCAAGTTCTCTGTCCTACCAACAATACAGCAATATTTAAGAGGAAAATGAGTTTCTGTGCTAACTGTGAATTACAATTCTTGAGGAGAGGCCAGAGAATCCATAAGCAACTGGAGGCAGTGTGATTTGAACAGGAGCAGTGTGGGGATTACCTGAAGGTTCTCATCCTCTCGGATCAGCTGCTTCCTGGGAAAAATCTGATTAGCCTGGATGCATTCAAGGCTGTGCTGAGTCTCCTCATCCTGAGGAACAAAGTGTGACAGTCACCTGCAGCACTGGCACCTGCTGCCACCTTCCCCAACCATCCACAGCCAAGGAAAAGCTCCCACAGGATGAAGTGTCCAGAGAATTCCAGGAGCAGGAACACCCTGAAGTTTCTAAACTCTCCAACACAGGCCCTCAGACAACAAATTTGGTATTAGCAACACTTTCCTTCCTACAGCCTGATTAATAAAGTCATTAAAAGCTGGAAGATTAATAGCACCATTAGGCAAAAAGCATTAGCACTCTGCCTAAAACTCAACAACCCCACTTGTAAACATTAATTCCCCAATGTTTTTCCCATTTTAAACTCTTCTGCTCTGTCACAGACCCCACAAAGTCCCTTTGCTTACCATGACAGGCCCTGGGCAGGAGGAGGAATCCTCGTCTTCACCTGCAATACTTTGTGCTCTTCACTTATTAAAACCTAGAAAACCAAGGAAGTATAATTATGAAATAAGATTCATTTTCTTTTGGCAAATAAATTAACTTTTAAAGACTGTGAATGTAACTGTTAGAAAACTGAGAGCAAACAGTAATTATGAAAAGATGAAATCCATAGAAGCTCTGTCTCCTGAGAGCCAAAATTGTTTCAAAATGTGTCTGGTTCCTTCTGTTCATCCTGAAAAATTACCTTTGGAATTGCTGCTGGGAGAACACCTGTGTGAAGGCAGCAATTAGACCAGTGTTTATATAATTTAAATTAAAACATGTTCATCTTTCTGGATCCCCCAGAATTTTCTCCCAAGTTGTTTGCAGATGGTGAATCAGAAATCCGTGGGTTTCAAATCCAAAGGGATTGTTGGGATCCTTTAGGCTGATCTGGTGTGAAACACAGAGCTTGGATCCTCCTGGAACAAGCTCGTTTCAACTATGGCACATCAACTGGAATTCTTATTGGATAAAAATCCTCATTTTACACTTATGGCTTCTTTTGGATATCCATGGAAAGACCAAAATATCCATTTTCCTGCACTGACCTTTGCAGGAGTTCCAGACCACTACACTGGGGACTTGCTCTCTCCACTATCCAAGGACCCCTCAAACTTTATCACGTGCAAATTTTCTGGGAATATTAACACAGTCCTGAGGTTTATGCAAATAACCCAATTAGGAACTTAATGGCAGAAGTGAATACAGGAGTTATAATTTGGGTTTCAGATTGATTTTACACTCAGGCTTTTTAATCCAGGTAGGTTCTTCCCTTTTCTACTCAACAGGGATTCACTCAGGTATTTATGGGGTTTGCAGACTGAGGCACACAAAACTTACAAATGAAAATACATCACAGGAGTGCAGTCAGTTCTCAGTTCACATCCAAAGTTCATATCTCACTTTACTTCTAAATGTATTTCAGATTATCAGTATTGAGGCTGGCAGAGAAAATAATTTCAATCCATTCAATCCCTGAACACACCCATGGTATGGAATACTGACACAGAGCAAAGCAGCACAGCTCACATCAAGGACCTTCAATATGTGTGTTTGTAAATATATTTACATAAAAGGGGGAAATGATGAGCAGAACTGAGCTCAAACTGCCATGGATTCACTAAAATTAATGCAAAAAGTAGATATAAAATCCTGGGAGAGCTGGGGAGGGACTGGGGACAAGGGATGGAGGGACAGGACACAGGGAATGGCTTCCCACTGCCAGAAGGATGGATGGGATATTGGGAAGGAATTGTTCCCTGGCAGGGTGGGCAGGCCCTGGCACAGGGTGCCCAGAGCAGCTGTGGCTGCCCCTGGATCCCTGGAAGTGTCCAAGGCCAGGTTGGACATTGGGGTTGGAACAGCCTGGGACAGTGGAAGGTGTCCCTGCCCGTGGCAGGGTGTGGCACAGGATGGTCCCTTCCTACCAAAACCATTCCAGGACTGTATGATATTACAAAATACCTTGTTATTTCAAAGGACTCCTTCAGTTTCACACACAATTAGCAAAGAAATACCAATTTAATTTTAAAAATTTGCTTTATTACAAATTTGAAGCTTGCTTAGAATCTCTGAGGAAAAGTTTTAATTTAACAGGCACTATGCTGGAAAAAATTCTTCCATACTTCACTTTGATTAGACATATATAACTTATAACTTTATTATATAATTACCTATGTATTAATAAAACCAGTATTAGCTTAGAAAATTGGATCTTTTAAAATATCTTACAGCTGTGCTCCTAAAATCCAGCATAAACCTCCAGCTGAGACTTCTCAAAGTACCAAGTTTCAGTCTAACTCCTGCATTCAGTGCAGAACAGTTTCTACTGTGACAGTTTGGCTTTTTCCATGTGAGAATCTTCCTTTTTAAAGTGAATTTTGGGAAGTTGTGTGGAAAAACAAATCTGCCTGTTTCAGTTTGGATCAGGATTATCAGATCCAAAGGGTGATGCTGCCAAGATAAATGGCACAAGAAGTTATAGGACCGGTTCTAAAGCAAACACTTTGCTCTGGCTGCTGCTGGGCATCAGTGAAACGCTTCAGTGACTTCCCTGCCACCAAAGGAGCGCTGAAAATTGCTGACAGAAATAACAAAAAGGCTGAATTGTGACAATGAGGCTCTCTGAGCTGATGGACAGAGAGAAAGAATTCCTTTCCCATCACATCCATGAGCTGATCCCACTCCCTCCAGCAGCTCAGGTCACTGGGCTGAGCAAAAGGAAAAGAGAAGAGCTCTGGGAGCACCACACACTGCTCAGGACAGCCCAAACCACACCTCAATCCACATTTCTTTCTATCCCATTTCCAGTTCACCAAACTCTTTCCATGGGAACAGGAGGAGGATCCCAGTGACTGGTGACACCTCATCAGGGCATTTGTGGCTTTAGAAGCCTTGGAAGTAAGAACATTTCTCATGTCATCAACTCCACCAAGCACTCCTGAAGCTCCCCACCGTGCTGCTCCCAGGGACAGCTGGGGACAAAGCCAGCCCAGCACCAAGTGGCTGCACAAACCCATCCTCAGGCTGATCCACACCACTTCTAGGACTGCACAATGGAAGGAGAATTCTCATTTTGTTCAACTACAGCTGTGCCCTGATAGTAAAACCCATTTTCCAGAAGTGAAATGGAAAGGTACAGACACAGCTCAGATAAAAAATCCTGGCCAGGAAAGCAGCCTTTAACTCACACTCCTACTTATCAACAGGATCACATCAAAATAGCAGCCACCTTATACACAGAGCAGTAAAACTTGGTTTTATTGGTACAAATATTGGGTTTGGTCAGGACTGAGGCCAAAAAAAGGTGATATTATCAATTTACTGTCTGTCCTTTTACCTGCAATTCTCAAAAAAGAGAATGGTCTTGTTCATTCTCCATCTTTATGTTCTGCTTAAAAGGATAAATGATGAGCAAAGGTTGTAACCTCAGACTCTGTTCAGCTTCCATGGGAACATCTTAATTACCTTTTGTTTCAGATGTGCCTTCTGGTTTAAATTATGTACATAATTAAGAGTAGCAATAACCATCTGTTTGCCAGTGATTCTAAACAAAAAAAGATTAGCTAAATAAAGGATTGTTTAAATTCACATATATTTAAATGCACTTGGACTTTCAGCAAGGAAAAGGAAAAATTGGAGGGAAAAAAGGAAAAAGGAAGAATCCAAGCATTTCACTTTGTTCCCTTATCTTCCATCCATCCAGACTGAATTCCATTTATTTTAATATCAAAATCAGACTGAGCTGACTCCTGAGCAGTTTACATACTGCAGCACAGTTGCCCTCTGAGTTTGGAATTCAAATTTTTTGGCAAAGGAACATTAGAAAATTTGAGAATTGAACATTCAAGAATGTGCTGTACCTTGAGCAAAAGATGCTTCTGTTGCAAACTGAAAACACTTCTCTCCCTTTGGCAGGTGGAAGGAAATGTCTGAGATAAGGATAAACACTCAGTGTGCCCTATTTCAGTCCCTGACAGGAAGGTTTCTCCTCTTTCCTGACACCACAGTAACTCTCAGCAGGATTTACTGGGAGAGCAGCTGACAATGTGGATATTTGCACATTATTCAGGAATAGGAGCAGGACAAAGAATAGTCTTTGAAGCTTGGGCACAACTAAGAGTCAAGAACCTTCCTTTTCAATAATTAAAGGTTGCAAACTCCAACTCAGTGAAATACTAATTTTTCTCTAAGATCTTGGAAAACACTTTATTTAATGAAGAGAATAATCAATGATGAGCACAGAATCCATAAACATGCAATTCTTACCAAAGTATGAGAGAATAAACAGTCCTCTCTTGTCCCAGAAAGTTCCAACTGTTCTCTTCTGATACTTCACATTGGCAGCTGCAAACACAAAGACAACACTTTAAAACATGAACTTCCCTTGAAAAACCACTTCTGAACTAGGAGCCTGCACAGGACACTGCACTGTGAGGGGAGTTTGGATTAATTCAAGAGGAAAAAGAAAGTCTGAGTGCCTTGTAGTTGTAACAAGAGCTTAACATGCTCAGAGAGGGAATTCCAGGGCTGGATTCCCATGGATAAAGCCTCTTTTCTGGCAAGGAGCAGTTCTGAAATCATGGCCACAAAGCAATTCAGAATTTCATAAATGAGTGAACAAAACCTGAATTACCTCACAATATGAGCTATAATGAATTTTCTAGAAGATCCAACTGGATTTATACTGATCTTCAAAGTGGGTTTAATTTTCCACTGCAACTGGCATTTCTGGCCCCAAGTAAGCCAATGAAGACTCCCCAAACAGTGATTGCTGCCCATGTGCTTTGGTCCAATGGTGCAAAAATCCCAGGGATCAGCAATGCTCACAAGGCCACTCCTGCCAAGCCCTTTTCTCTGGACTGTCAAAGTGCTGTACAAACACCTATTGCACCAAAAATGAGATACTGTGCCAGAAATATATATTTGTCAAAAACTACATGGAGAAAAAAAATCTGATCTGCTTCATTCCTACAGTCACTCCAACAGGACTAACAGATGTCTCCTGTGGCATCAGGACATAAGGTTTAATGCTAAAATATCCAAACCCTAAAATTAAAAGTTCCAGACTAACTCAATTGCTCCTAAAGCACACAAGCAGCCAAAGTGATGTGACACCACTCCCTTGTATCCAAAGATCTGCTCTTCACAGAAACTTGGATACTCTCCCAGTAGCACACTGCATCTGGATGTGCCTGGAAAGTCTAATTTTTCCACCATATAATCCTGCTGCTGGAAATAGTTTGCCTGTACTTTGATGTGCCACAACTACTGATAATTTTCACATTCTGGTAGATGAAATAAAATACTTCTGTATTTTGCGTTCATTGTGTCCTTTGGTTTATGACTTAGGACGGGGAAAATAAGTAATACACAGAAAAAGGAGATATAATTTTAGGACTGACAGAATAGAAGGAAAAAGTTGACCAAGTTGTGCATCAAAAATGCTGAATTTCAGAGTTGTGCCCCAAGCCCAGCATTGTCAGCTGGCTGAGGGAGGGGACTGTCCAGCTCTGCTCTGGGGTGGCCTCTCCTCAAGTGCTGGGGACAGCTTTGGGCACCACCACAGTGTGAGAAGGATGGAAAGGTGGTGGAGATGGACCAAAGGAGGGGAACAAGGATGGGGAAGGGTTTGGAGGGGCTGATGGCACCCAGAATGTTCAGCTGGAGCAGAGGACACTGAGGGGAGACTCCTCAGGGGCTGCAGTTCCAATCTCTGCTCCTGGGACAGGGACAGCACCCAGGGCAGGGCTGGAGCTGGGCCAGGGCAGGCTCAGGCTGGAGCTCAGGGCAAGGTTCTTCCCCCAGAGGGTGCTGGGCACTGCCCAGGCTCCCCAGGGAATGGGCACGGCCCCGAGGCTGCCAGAGCTCCAGGAGCGTTTGGACAGCGCTGCCAGGGATGGACAGGCTGGGATTGTTGGGGGGTCTGGGCAGGGACAGGGGCTGGATCCATGATCCCTGTGGGTCCCTTCCCATGCAGGGTTTTCATGATTCTAAGATTCTAACACAAGCTGAGATGCAGCAGAAGGAATTCTACCATCTCACATGATGGACATTTTAGGGAATCTCCTGGAATCTCAGTATTTACACAAACAGGGAGCTGAGGATGTGCTCGAACAGAAAAGCCCTGTGTCCATGCCAGCTGCCCAAAACCTCAGCTCAACTTCATTTACCATTTCATAAAAGACTTTCTAAAAGCAACATTTCATTACCTGCAACAGAGGTCAACTTTGTTTTTATTTTTAAAAAAAAAAATCTCTCTCAGCCAACAAGCCAAGCACCAATCCCAGTAACTTTATGGGTTGATAATCAAGCCCAGCCCCCAGATGGGAATGGGCACAGTGTGACTGTGAGGCTCCAGCTTGTGCAGGCAACAAGTTCAACTTCACAGCTGCCTGTTGATACAAAGTCACCTTTGAGGGGAACATGGACAGAGTTTATTAAACACACAAAAAAAAGCTCTGAAGGCAGACTATACAATTCTAGAATGACTCCTCAGAGACAGTGTTCTGGCCATGTATTTACTTTTCAAAAGGCAAGATACACATTTCGGGTGCAGGAGCTGGACTGATTTGGTGTGGTTTCAATCCAAATGAGGGGAAAAAAAAAAAACCTTCACAAAATCTGCAACAAGCTTTTTATTGATTTTAATGAGGCTTGGAAGAAGCCACCAAATCTCAAGAGTTTTGTCAAGAAATTCAAAAACAGGAGAAAAACGTTCCAATATAAGCATTAAAAATTCCGCTTTCTTGCTGCCAGAGCTCAGCAAACCCCCCTGACACGCTCATCAGCATTCCTGCTGCAAGGCTGCTGGGCTCTGATAAGAACCTCCAATGTTATCACTTCCTAAGTCAACAACTTCTGCCAAAATAAGGGGGGAAAGCTGCCTGTAAGGAGAAATGTTGCAATGAGCTCTGCTGGTCTCCAAAACGGCAGTTCCTGATGGGGTTTTTTTCTTGGAAGATTTTATGGAGGAGTAGAGTAGTTGCATTGTATATCAATCATACAGTGAAACACAAGTAATAACACAGCTTGGGGGGGAAATTCCAAATAATGGTTTCCAAATTGTAAAACTTTCATCCCTGGCCATACCCCAACCCCTGCAATTCCAAGGACTACCCCATCAAAGTCAGCCCTACTCTGAGCAGTGATGGACTACAGCAACTCCAAAATCTAAATCATTTGAGCCTGTGACAGTGTTTTTCTTGACATTTGTTTTAATAAAACATTGGCAAATAGCTAGGAAAAGCACTCTGGAGAAGTTTCAATCAACGTGTTTGTTTAATTAGGTGATTGGAAAGTTGTCTCTACAGTTTCTCTGCTGAAAGGCTCTATCAGCCAAAGCAGGAGAGCCATGATTTGATAAGCATGGAAATGGCACAAGGGAAAAATAACTGGGGAGAAAAACAAAACCAGATTTTCTCTAGCTGCCAGTTATCCTCATAAAGATGTAAACAAACACAACCAAATGAAGCTTTTTTCCTGCTAATTGACTATTTTGAAGATGTATTTTCCCCTCCTTTTGCTGAAATACAGCATTTCCAGAGCAGTTGTGCCACACCATGTCCCAACCTCACATTATGCAAGTGTGGTTTTTGATGAGAAGTTCTGCATTCCTGTTTACATTCTGAACTTCCCAATATCACTGTCCCCACACACCCAAGCTCTGCCATGAGGGGAACCTTCTCTTTGGATTACCACACACCCCCATTTATTTCATCACCTCTGGGTTTGGCTCCTCCTTGCTCACTTTAGCTCACAGGTTGTTCTTCTCCTCCTTCCTTTTTCTGTTCTTCCTGGTGGATTTGCGTTTCCTTTCCCTGCTATTTTTACACAATTCTTAGCGTGCTCAGGAGCAGGAACACAGTGCTGCTATCAGCTGCCCACCAGCTGGGGGATGTGGTCAGCTCGTGGCTGATCTGGAAACCACAGAGGGATGGGAGCTCTGGGAATGCAGCTGCTCCCCAGGCAGGATGGGGCAAGGCTGCTCCTTAATAGAGTTCTAAACCGTGCTCAGGGAGAAGGAGGAGTGCTGATCCTCAGGGAGGCATTTTCTGGTTTTAGTGCCACGTGTCACAGAACTTTTAAGGTTGAAAAAGACCTCTAAGGCCACTGTGTTCATCACTGCCCCGTGTCCCAAGAGCCACAGTGACAGAGCTGTCAAATCCCTCCAGGGATGGGGACTCCAGCACTGACCCCGGCTGTGACAGGGCTGGACAATCATTTCCATGAAGGAAATCTTCCCTAATATCCACCCTGAGCCTGTTCCCTCTCCTCCTGTCCCTGTTCCCTGGCAGCAGAGCCCGACCCCCCCGGCTGTCCCCTCCTGTCAGGGAGTTGTGCAGAGCCACAAGGTCCCCCCTGAGCCTCCTTTTCTCCAGGCTGAGCCACCCCAGTTCTCTCCATCTTGTCCATCATCCAATCTCCTGGATGAAATGACATCATTCCAGCTGGATATGAAGGTGTGCACACAGCAACACTCAAATACCTGGCAGGGAGAGCAGAACAGCTACATGAACATGCCATGTTCCCACAGCACAGATGGAACCATCCTGCATCAGAGCATTTTGAAAAGATCTCATTCTACTTTCTGTTCTCTCTGCTTTAATAAGTGAAGAATAAAATTAATTATAAGAGTCCAAAGCATCAAACAAGTTTTGTCAACATCTGTCACTGCACTGACTCATACACTAATGGCAGGTCAACATTTGGGCTTCCTTCATCTTCCCACTCAGAAATGGCATTAATCTGCTTCTAAAGCAATTTGATTAAGCTGATTATCTTTGCATATTTGTTAAAGATCACTTCTTGCACTCTTCAGAAATTAAACGCAGAAGCAACAGTTCAAAGTTGTAGCAAAAAAAAAAGCATCTTGAAAGGAAAGCAGAGCTTGGAATGGCAGAGGAAGGCAAGAGAAGCACTTCTGGGGTCTGACAGCAACGGACAGTAGAGAAAAATTTGATTTTGCGTTAAGAAAGGTCCATTGTTTCCATAACTGATGTCAAGAATAAAAATCAATACTTAGCTGGGATAACAGCATTAATTATTCCCCAGAAAGCAGGCTTTTTAGGAAAGTGCTCCTGAATAAAAGACTCTACATCAGTATTTTCCTTCACTGATCTCAAAACAACCCAAGTCAAAAGGCCACAGCAAGCTTGAAACCAAAATCCACAACAAAATTTCACATTTTCTTACAAAATTTCAGGCTCTCTTTTCTTTTAATTCCTTTTTCATTTGGATAAAACCCTGGGATCCGAAGGCTGCAATTATTCATACAGAAGCCAGGATACAATTTACTGATCAGAGATCTTCTGTACCATGTCTGCAATTTTCCTTTTGTTTCAATTACTCCATATTCCTCTGTTTTATGTGCATGGCAGAGGAGGAACAACAGGTCCCAAGGACCAACAGCTACAGAGATCAGTCTGAACTCTGGAGAAAGTGGAAGGAAAGGAACTGAATCTGGATTTTAGTATGGAAGCTGACAGGACAGTCCCAGTGGATTTGTGGAGGTTGTAAGCTGGAAAGGTGACCAGGTGTGCTGGGAAGGGGATTTATGCCAACAGGTAACCAAAGAGCCATGAAACACAGGGCAATATCACACTGGAGTTATGAAACAAACAGCAACGTTAGACCAGGCAGCAGAAACTTCCATTTCAAAAGACATAATGGAGAAAAGGGAATAATTTGCTCCTCACAGTTCCCATTTTTTTCCATTAATGTCCTCACAGCCCATTTGCCATGAGTCACACTCCCTTCCCTCTTTCTGCCTCTCTAGAAGGAAGGCAGCAAACAAGGAGAAGTGGCTGTTAATCAAAGTCTCCAAGATTTTACTCATCCTCCCAAAACACTTCTTCATCCCCCTTCCCTCCTGCAGTCACATCTTGCTGTAGCTCAGACCTTCCTGGAAGTGCCTCAGCAGCAGGAAGGGGCAGCAGCCATTCCCAGAGGAGCATCCCACACTGCCCAGGACAGCTCCTCACCTGCTGGGATTTCCTGACAACAACACTTCAGACACTGACAAGGAATAAAAAAGAGAAAGAAATGTTTGAAAATAGGAAGAATCAATAAGCAAATGTGATTTGAAGGTTCCTCTGCAGTTTCAAGATACACTCCCATGAGACTTTTCTCCCACCCTGAACTTGCTCAGGACAACACAGTCACAGCTCTCAGCTGCTCAGTTGACCTCATTTTCACACCTTTTTTGGCATAAAATTTTGAAAATCTCTTTAACAAAACACCCCTGGATGCTTTTATCATAAGATGACTGTTTTTGAAATAGCAAATACCTGTTATTAATAATATATTAATGCTCTAAGAAAGAAATGCCTAAGTTATTACAAGGTGTTCCTAATGGGGACCTTGGTCCCCACAGAGGCCTGGCAGTCATGGAATGGTTTAGGTGGGAAGGGATCTTAAAGCTCATCCAGTCCCATCCCTTGTGTCCCATGGGCAGGGACACCTCCCACTGTCCCAGGCTGCTCCAATTCCTGTCCAGCCTGGCCCTGGACACTGCCAGGGATCCAGGGGCAGCCACAGCTGCTCTGGGCACCCTGTGCCAGGGCCTGCCCACCCTGCCAGGGAACAATTCCTGCCCAATATCCCATCCAGCCCTGCCCTCTGGCAGTGGAAGCCATTCCCTGTGTCCTGTCCCTCCA
This sequence comes from Sturnus vulgaris, assembly GCF_052056855.1. Lineage (NCBI taxonomy): Eukaryota > Metazoa > Chordata > Aves > Passeriformes > Sturnidae > Sturnus > Sturnus vulgaris. The sequence continues at coordinate 12,439,161 of NC_142261.1, read as the reverse complement.
CACTCTGACAAAAGCCTCTCCCCAGCTCTGCTGTGCTGCCAACCCGGGACAGGCAGGACACAAAAGTCTGTTTGCTCTTATCGAGGCCTACAACAAGACATTCCTTTGTCTGCTTACACACCTTGCACAATGTAATTATGGCTAAAGCTTTAATCCATTAATTCTTCAATTGCATTGAAAGGAGCTGTCCTGTCAAGGAGGCCATGGAAGATCCACACATCCACCCTCCCTCCCTTCTTCGAGGAACGGAAGCCATGGGGAGGCTCCGTGTTCCAGGACTCACACTGCATCACCTTACACAACTGGCAAAGTTAATATTTCAAACTAACCCAGCACTTGGTAAAATTTTGGCATGCTCTAAAAATGCCTTTTTTGATGTGGTATTAAGGTGGTTTTACTTTAAAAGAGACTCTGCTGCTATTCCCTGAAGCATGGTGAGCCAGCAGAAAAGGTACTGCTCCCATACTCCTCCCAAACAAAACACCCCCCTTCCTTATTTTACACAACTCTGGCATTTCAGACCCATCATGGCATATTCCAACTCCTCAATACAGGACAAAACTAACCCACAGAGCAGCTCATGGAACCACCACTCTACAGTGCTGTGGATGTTGTTTGCTTCCAGGGCAGCACAGCCTGAAAAAGTGCAAGACATTTCAGATTTAGAGAATTGGAGGCAGCTTAAGAATCACTTCAGCTCCTGCAGAAATGACATTTCTTTACAGAACTAATCAATTAACTCGCTCATCTCTTAGCCTGCTCACTTCTCTGCAAAATATTCGTTTCAGTTTGAATGGCAGAGTTTACAGTTCAGACACCGAGCACCCTCCCAAAGCCCTGATCCACTTTAGAGCTGTCAGACACACATGCTGCACTGAAGGGAACTGAAGGGGCTTTTAGGAGTAATTCATGTATTTCTGCCAGAATCTGTGAACCTGATGATAAAAAGCCCTTCCCTTCAAAGTCTCTTCAATTACCATGGCAGGGGACAAGTATGTTTGATCACAGCATTATTTACAGTACAAAATAGTAATTGATTCAACCCAAGGAAAGCCTCGAGTTCAGGTATTCCCTTATTAGTCCATGCAAAACAATCCTGAACAGAACAAAACAGCCATATTGAAAGAGCTGACCTAAGCTGAGACAGCTTTATTCAGCTACAAGAGACCCCTTTTGATGAAGTGACCCCCTAAATTGCACATCTCAGGAGCTAATCAAGGATCAGAGTAGCTTTTCTAGGCTCAGAGCAGTCCACACACTTCTTTGGGCATCACCCACGAGGCTGCCAATACACCCAGAGCACTCACCGTTCACCACAGGCTCCGTGTGTGCAAACACTGCAAGAGTCAAATGTGGAGGAGATAAAGCCGAGTGTGCTTGTCCATGATAAGGGGGCCAGCAAGAGCTGGGTCAGGAAACCCCAGCAGCTCAAGGGACTGCACAGCACTTTCTGCTGGGCCCTATTTACCCCGTTCTGGGCACACCCAGGATTTACCACAACAGGGTCCTGCCCTCGAGCAGCAACTCCTTCCAGGGAGAACAACCAGGCATTCCCATCAGCCCACTGCCAGTTCCAGCTCCTCCAAACTTTCAGTAGTTTCCAGTCAAGTTACCTACAGAAGGAGAAGATTCCCAGTGATTGCTCTCAGCCAGGCACAGCAGGGAAGAGCTCTGGCTCTCCACAGGAATTAAGATACACCCAGGACTCTGATACCTTCTCCTGTTAATTCCTGCATTTAGATCACAAGGGACAAACTGGTTTGGATAATGTACCAGCACATGCCTCCAGCAAATCTGCTGCTCCTTGGCCTTTCCCTGCTCAGCTGATTCACAGAACCATGGAATGGTTTGGGTTGGAAGGGGACTTAAAGCTCATCCAGTTCCCCCCCCCGCCACGGCCAGGGACACCTTCCACTATCCCAGGATGCTCCAAGCCCCATCCAACCCGGCCTTAGAACTCCCCAGTTCACTAAAGCGAAAAGAAAAAGCAGGAAAAGCAAATACTTTCCCTCCTGTAGTTAAATCATCTCAGTATCTTCCAAGTATTAAGACAGTTGTTTATTCCTATCTTTTTCCACTTGTGGAAAGTCACAGTTAATTTCAGAAGCAGGAAATGTAACAGCAAAATACTACTTTCCATTCACAAGCTGCACTTAAATAAGAGCTGGAGATGGACCTCAACTCCAACAAACAGCAGGCAAAGAAAAAGAATCTTAAAGAGAGTCCTGCCCATGAAGGCACACGGGAAAGGGACAGGGAGCTGTCTGAGTATCCAGCTTCGGTGAGGAGCAGTGAAACTGCATCTCCCCAAGAGCCTCAGCAGAGCAGCCACCAGGGATTGAAGCAGCACAGCCCTTTGATGTGGGAGGCAGAAGCCCATGGAGGAGTCTTGCAACTCTAGTGATTGCCTCAAGAAATGTTTTAATGGGCTTCAATTCCCGTAGCTGGTTTGGAAGATCAATTACACACATTAGCAGTATCTGGTGTGAAGAACAGAGGTCTTTAATAGAGCAGTTAATTTTGTCACACTGCACTGTGCATTCCTCTAGAGACACAACAGTGCTGCTTCAGAACCAGCTGACTCTAAGTCATATTTTTCTACTTTTATGTATCTTTAAGCCCAACAGTCCTCCAGCTATCAACTAAATCAAGGTATATGCTCTGCAATGTTCACATCTTGAAAGTGTCAAAGGCAAGAATGACTACAATTTCTGAAGTCATGTCTCCAGACTGCCCAGGGAGGCTGAGTTCAGTCAGGACAAATCCCCAAAATACTTTCTCCACAACTTCCATAATATTGAAAGTACACAGGCTTGTTCCCTTACCCTGAAGTTGCACAGCCCTTCAGTGCCAGGAAGGAATTTACTTGGATTAACAGAATATGCTTATTCTAAAAAACTAAACAGCACGAAGCCAAAGTTAAATATTTTTAGGCATTTCAGAGACACCAAAGAAAGGTTTGTGGTTGCTTGAGGCATAGATGTGTATCAAAACACAGAGCTTCAGCTAGAATTGAAACTGAGCTCTGCAACAGACTGCAGCTCTGCTAGTGAAACAAGGTTTGACAGAGCTCCTGTTCACAGCCACAGTCTCATCCTTCTCTGATTTAAAGTGAAAATCCATTCAAGTCCGAGCTTCCATAGAAGGATACCAGTAGATACTTGGCTGATGTGGAAAATGGAATTAATGCTATAGGGTACCTGTACCTCCTTTGGTCAATTCCAACAGGAAGCAGTTTCTCTGGGGAACAGGAAGATTTCCCTTCCTACCTGCTCACTTCAATCAGACCACATCAAGTCCTCTACAGCAGATCAGTTTTTACCTAAAAGAGATATTCCTCCAGTATCCTATTTTATACTAAATGACCTTTGCAAAAGCACAACTAATTAATATATACACTTACTTAAAACTTTTCTCACTTATTTTCCCTAAAGAAACTAATTCCTTTTGGTAGATACAACAAACCCTGAGAAGGAAGAATAACAGTACAAAGAATGTAAGTAATAATTTAAGTGTTTTATCCTTTAGAGAACATTCACTCCTTCCCTATGTGACTCAAAACAAATCTAATTTACTAAGAAAGACCTGCTTGCAATTAAGAGATAAATCATCATTTTAAAGAAACAAAGGTTTGGGCTCTTCAGCACATTACCCAAACACAACACATCCACATCTCTCCCATAGGCATTGCAGAAGTCAGAGCAGTTCACAGCTCACTCTATTATTGATGCATGAGGAAAGGTAATTTTCATTTAATTCCAGATTTTTAAAAATATGTATGTCAGGAGACTGCAGTTATTAATTCCAATTTTTGCATTTAAATCATTATCAGCCAGCAGGACTTAACCTTCCTTTAAAGAACAAAAATATTTATAACCATCCTTACATAAATTTATCATGTCCCCTTTAAATTACACTTAGGAAAACATACAAGAGCATGTTTGTATTAATCCACAGCTTTCCTAAAGATGTGAAAATAACACAAGTCACATTTGTAACACCGCAGTTCTTACCTCTGACTCGCAGATCTCAAGCTTCAATTCAATACAGAGAAGTGGCACTCCACAGTAAAAATGAAGATCAACTAAATCAATCTATTTTTGGTCCCTGTCATTCCATTTGAAGCACCCTCTGGTAACCACCTGAGCAGCAAAACCAAGCCTGTACTTACTGAACATGAACTAGGAGAAATCTGCATTAAATCCATGAGGGCAAAATAATCAAGGTGCATTTGCTTGGAGTGAAAAAGTAAATCTGGCAAAATCTTGGTTTTAAAAAGTAGCTACAACATAGATAAGGAGCAATAAACGTTGGGGTTTGGGTGCTGCCTTACTGCCTTTCCTCTGCTGAAATTAAATGGCAAAAGCCTCTGACCTCAGCTGACACCCTGGGTTTGCTGCACACACAGGATGGAGCTGCTGGAAATGAATAAACACAATTCTGAGCCTCCATTTGCTCAGGTACTCAAGGACCTCCTTAAACATCTTATGAGGTGCAACCTCTGGTCAAAATCCAAACCAAGAGAGGGCAGGAATTTCTCCCCTTCCTGTAACTCTCCAGGCTGCCTGCAGTAACACTTGCCATCAGATCAGGGGGACTGAACTTCCCAGAAAGCTTTCCTTCAGAGAGATGGCAATTCCCCACCAGACTTCTGTCACACAACCAAGGCTGAATATCCAGTTACAAAACAAACAGAAGTTACTTCTGCTCCTTCGAGTGCAAATGGGAACCTACAAAGAACCAAGATCAATAAATATGCAAAAAAAAAATCCAGAGCAATTTGGAATGAGTGGAGAACAGCACACCAGGGAGTGCAAGCCCCCACTGGCACAGTTCCATTCCATCAAGTTGTTCTTTGGACTTAGCCAGCCAAGGTTTGAGGATCACCAGGCATATCCTTTCTCAACAATCAATTCAATATTAAAGCTGGAATCTGAAACCAACTTCAGAAAAATACTCGAAGCCAAGGGAACCTTCATGCTCTGAGCAAAACCAGAACAAGGGTAAGAACAATGCTCAGAATACTTAAGAGTGCCTTGCTTTTACTGTAAGCCTTTATTTCAGAAGGTTATGCAGCTGGTGTAACACAAATCTACACGTGAAGACAAATCTAGAAGCAAATGCTCAGAGCTGAGATGAAAAAGCATCTGTAATTTAGATAAATAACAGCTCACTGCAGGAACAACCTCAGCATTCAGGTCTTGTATTTCAGAGCCTGCACAGTTTTGCTCATTTAGATTCAAATGCCGAGAAAAAGCCCAACTCCTCTCCTGGATGGAAGATTACATCTTTATGCAGGAAAGCTTAGCTGAGTCTGTCAAGAAAGGACAAAAATCCAAGGTATGTAGGTTTATTAGAAATACCACTTCAGTGTCATTAGCTTGGAGTTGTGATCTCCACATCTCTGCATCAGCCCCAGGTCCAGCTGACAGAAATGTTCCACAAGAATTGCCCTGATGGGAGAGGCCGCCAAAATAAAAATGACACCATGAACCAGCACTTACAGACAAACTTCCATCTTTAGCCTGAAACAACTTGAAGCTTGAACTGAAGATTTCTCTTTTCCAGTTGCCACTGGGTTGGGTGCTGAAAAACAGATCTTGCAAGAACAAGTAGGACAGAATGGCCTGTTCTGGTATTTTACTATTTCACATATTTTTGGAAGGCAGAGCCCTGGTGTGGAGGTGCTGCTGTAAGGGAAGGGATCCTTGACAGGCTGACATGGCTCAGTGCTGGATTTTTGGCCTAAGCTGTTACATGGAATTGCACAAAGAGTAAACAAGGGAGGCAAAGCTGACAGCCTAAGCCTTGCATTAATGACCCAGCAGGTATTTTCACTCATACAGCCATGGAAATCAACTTGCAATTGCAGCCTAAAGCATCCCTACATAAAAACCATGGAGTGAAGGGTTACACATTAGGAAATGCAAGCACTGTGATCACCTATGAAGCTTCTGCTAAGCCTCTCTTAATATGTATGATCCTTAATTCCCTTCTCCATCCTCTTCTTCCCATAAACCCTCACCCAGTGAGCTGGAGAGGACACAACTCCCTGAATCCAGAATTTTTCATACAGTCCTTTTCCTTAAACCCTGCAGTCAGTGTGGAGTCCTGAAGCAGCTCAGTCCTTCTTGCACTGCTCCTTTTATGGCACCTCTTCTGCTGAGGATCCACAGAGCTCCCACGCTGTTCTGTAGGTTAATGGACGTTTAAAAGGCTGGAAAACTAAGGATAGTAAAAGTTCAAGCCATCAGAAACATCTTCTGTGCCCAGAGTTCAGTTTTTTGAATTCTCCCAATTTTTACAGTATTCCTGCTCTACGTTTGGGAAATACAGCTCCACCACCAGGGGTCTGAGCAGCAGAGTTGGGCACTCAGGCCTGGAGTTGTGTACTCAGCACCCAAACCATAACTCTACACACACCTGGAAAGGTTCCCAGCAACTTCCTAGCCAGGACCACAACCCACAGCCAGGCAGGGACACACCTGCCTCTCCAGGATGGCACTGGCCTGACTCACCAGACCACCACCTACAACTTCTTCCCAGATAAAGCCACCTCACCCAGTGCTTCTACAAATACCAGGTAATTTAAAATCTTATTGGGCCACCTGGAAATTCTGGATTTCTTCAGGTGTCCCATCCTACTGCAGCCTCTGTTTAGAATTACCTCAGTTACTACCTGTGGGGATGAACTACTGATGTCAGCACACTCACAGCAATACTCAAAAGATCAGACAGATTGTGAAGACACCTGAATATCCAATCATCATTCCTCCCACAAACAGCCTAATCTTTATTTATATTAGTTTATTGCCTCAATTGCACAGCATGGACAAACCTCTCTGGGAGGGAGGCAAGCCCCTGGCAAGCCTTCAGAACAGACCAGCACTCCCAGCTGGCACGGGAGCTCCACCAACAGCCACAGCCATTGGTAGCAGTTCATGTGCTCTTGGCACCAGCTATTTCTGCAGCAACTTCAGAGCAGGCTGTCTTCTTGAAACCATTGACAAAAAAAGCCACTAAATTAGCTCACAAGTCAGTTTGTGTAACACAGCACAGGCCACCTGCCTCAGTGAGGCCCCACTGCCACGCTTTGTCTGCCACAGCTTTAACTCTTACTTAACTAATCAAAAGGATGTCAGAAGTCTTATGCAAGTTCACCTCTAACGTACTCGTTATCCTCTTAGGAGCCACTGAATGAAATGTGAGTTAATGAATAACACAGTAGGAATTATTTCATTATCCCCATGGTGAGAGAGAGCCATCTAATTCTTGGCTATGATGTCAGACTTGAGAAACAGCCAGTGGTACTTACTCAGGCTTCCACTGCTCACTCAACTGCTACAGCAGTGCTGTTCCCAGAGCAAGGCTGCAGGCTGCTCTGATAGCTCAGGAGCAAAGCTGCTCCAGGAGAAATCAGGAATTCAAGCAGCAGGACTGAGGAACTGGAGCCTGTCACTCTGCTCCTACAGAAGGGAGAGGTTCCCAGCAGCCCACATTTAATGTACAGGCCTTGCACAGGTATGGGAATCAAGGCAGTAAGAGCATGTCAGCTCTTCACATTTTCCTCTTTTACGGTGTCAACCCCACTGCAAGTCAGCATTTGTCTCTGCTACTAAGTCAACCTGTCTATCAAACTCCATCAGAACCCCAGGACACCTACTGAAAGGGAAGTCTGGAGCAAGGTATAGATTCTTCAGCAGTCACTGGCAATCCCATCTTTTGGCATTCCAGGCTGCCTCACTTTCACTTTTAGTTCAACTAATGCTTTTCACTACAGAACTTGATGCATTGTGGCTGGAAGTAAATCTTCACTCCTCTTTGGAAAACAAACACCTCCTGCTAGTGCAGGTAGTGAGGAGGACAGCTCTAAGGAAGACCAAAGTGTCCTTCAGGTCATCATTTGCCTGCAAAAACAAACCAGCTCTAGATTCCCTGAAGAGTTTGTATGTTTAAATGACCAGGCAGCTTCAGGTGGTGGTCAGAGCTGGTATTTTATTGATTTCCTCACTGCTATCAGGACAGCTATGCCTGGCAGTGCCCTTCCCATAGTCTGGCTCTCAGGACACATGCTCCTTCCTGTCCAGAACACCCCCGTACTTCCTTCACATTGGGAGGAGCAGTCAGGAGTAAGAAAGCAGCAGACATTCGAACAGCTCACACCAATCCATTACAGAGCCTACAGGTATTATCTACCAGGTGTTCCCCTCTAACAACCTGCCCAGTGAGGAATAAACTACTACACAAGCAAGCTAAAAACCTAAGCAAGAAGAAAAGCTGGAAAGCCTGAGACCAAAGCTAGAAGATGGAGTTCTCATGCAGATGGAAACCAGAATTATCTCCCTGACATGTCATAGCCAATGAAAGGCTCCTGGACAGCCCCAGAGCACTGAGTCTGTGTGACACATCAGAAGCAAAGGACAATTGTGCTGCACACTCCTTATCAACCGGAAGGAAACACTATCTTCAAGCCCAGCACGTGCTCTCCTGTCACTCTCACATGAGTGTGCACGTGGGGGATGTATTCATAGTCCAGGCCTGGCATCACAATCACTGTTGGGATTGCAGTGCTGCAGTATATTTAGAATGGCCCTGTTAATACTATGGTTCAATTCCATGAGGCTGTTAATATAGCCCAGCCTGCAAACCCACTACTGTTCCACAGGCATTCAACTTCAATTCTTCAATAACTGCTCAAAATACCAACACTTAAAATATACATCTCATGGCAGTATCTGCACAATTGATAGAAAATTCAGCAAGAAACTATGAAAAGCTGACTTTGGAGCAACTTTGTGTCATGTGAGAAACTTCTGAACTGGTGTGGAGCAGCATTGCCCTGTGAGGAGCATCTGTGTGCAGGAATGCCTGAGCCTTTGAGTCACCCCGAGGTGCTCAGCCAGCAGTGAATGCCCACTCACCCCTCAGCTATCAGCAGAGCACAGAGCTGCTAACAGTGCCTCAATACCCAACAACCCATGCACAACAACTCAGAACAAGGTGGGAACCTTTCGAGGTGTGATGCCACTAAGAGGGCAATGGGACTGAAGCGATGCCCTCGCTGCTGAGGCTGGCAGCTCTCACTCTGGCCTGTACACTGACACTGCTGAAGTTGAACCACATTCCCCACTGACTCACAGCTGTCCTTACACAACACATCCAAGTTGCTCAGGGCTGCTCAGCAGGCCCTTCAGAGGCTGCAGCTGGGCTCCTTCTACAGCTGTGCTGGTTAACCAGGCTCTCCTGCCAAGGAAACTGCCACAGCCATGCACAGCCAAGGGAGACTGGTCTCTCCTGGAAGCATCCTCAGTGCCACATCCACAGCAAGTGCATACAAAAACTGCCCCTGGGACCCTAAGGCAGATTGTCCTCACCAACAGCCAGATTCCATGTGTCTTTTCAGCAGTCCCACATTCTATCCCTCAGTGAGCAGCTCTCACCTATTCTGGCCACACACTTCAGGAGACAGATACACACTTGATTCAGCTGCGTGGTCTGGTGGGAGAACAGGGCAGCAATATCCACGAGTCTTTTACTCTGCAGTTTCCAGCTTAAAAACACTTAAGACTCACTAGAAGAGAGTAAACAGTGTCATGCAGACTGTCTGGGGAAGCATCAATCATTTAAAAATATAGCTGCACACTGCAGCTTGGGGCTTCAAATGTGAACAGCAGCTCAGACATTCCCTCTATTAACAATAAAGCCACTACAGCTCTTCCTCACACCCCAAGCTTTTTCCTAGCATTAAGCAACTGCCTAAGTGAAAGTCAGTTCTAAAGTCATTTTATCATGACCACTATTTTCTCAAGGCTTAAAAATTAAATCAAGTACTCTGCTACTGGAATGCTCATTACCAGGAAGTTGCAGTAATGCTTATTGCATTATGCTTATTGGTTTGTTCTCCCAATATGATAACTGCAACAGTTCAGTGCTTTGAGTTAATTATTATTGTTAAACTGAGGTAAATGCAAACAGAAACCTAAACAGCATGGAATAAATAGTAGGAAACCAAGCTCAACTATGTAAAGATAAACTAAATACTTCATGATCACCTGCAAGTATTAGGAAAATTCTCACACAGCTCTCATATGTATGAGAAATTAAAAGCCCTGACAACCACAGCTTCAGAAAATGGCCACAGGAAAACTATACAATGTGGTAAAGACTCAAGGCTTTTTTCCTGTAACTTGACAATTGGAAAATGCTCAGAAGAAAGATTATAATATTAAAACTAAATAATAACTAGGCCATAGATTCCAATAGTTCCAGAATATTCTGTCAGATTATCCCAGCAATAAAGCATAAATAATCATAAATGATTCTCTGGAGAGACCACCACAGCTCCAGAGATCCTATGGAGCTTCTTCAGCACCATGAAAAAGTACCTGCAGTGGTACTGAGCTCTCATTCACGGAGGGGCAGGAGCCCCAGCAGCCAGGGGGTGATGAAGGCACAGAGTCAGCCCTGGCACAGCCCCATTGTGCTGACGGGCCACCAGTTGCCATGGAAGTGTCCCCGAGTTCCGCTGCGAGGCTGACCTTGGAGCTGCTCACACAAGTGGCTCGTGTGAAGCTGCTGCTCTGAGATGCTCAGGAAAGCTGGGAACTGCCCAGAGGAGTGAGTGCCACACAACAATGTGCTCACTGCAGAGCAGTGCTCCAACACCACTGAATAGACAATGCAAAGAGCCATTCAAGTGTCAGCCTTCCGGCCCGGCCAAGACAAAGTGCTTTTTGTTTGTGTCTTTGAGATCCCGACAAATCAGAAACAGATTAAGTGTGCTGGCAGAGTGGCCTTACCTCCCAGCCTGCTACGTGATCCCATGGCAGAGGGCTGCCAGAGCTCTGCAGAAACTCACACCCAGCACAGCCAGCCATGCTGTGCCCTCCCTGAGAGAGCTCTGCAGGCAATCACACCTTGCAGCTTGATGGGAAGCTCAGAGGAATCACTCTGCTTACAGCCAAGATCAAATATAACTCAGAGATAAGAACTGCAAGTCCTGATTCTATAGGTAAAGAGAAGTCTGTGCTTGAGCACAGCAACCACTGAAGGTTTTATTATCTCTAGCAGAGGCTCCGAAATAAATACACTTTGTTTTGTACAATTTCCATTTAACCTTGCTCATTTCCTCAGCATTATTTTTTGCAGCTCAGGGACAAACAGCGTTACTAAGTAACTCTCCAGGATGAAGTTTCAGTGCATTTGTTCTCACTGCTGAGTTAAATACATAAGCATCTTAACATCCACAAATCCAACAGCCCACCACTCCAGAACCCACAAGGACTAAGCACATTTTATCTGTGCAAAACACATGAACGTTTATCAAGCAACATATCAAATCTCACCACAAATACTAAACAAAACCCAGCAATTCAACTGCTTCAGTTAATAAAATTAATAAAAGCTCTGAGGAAAAGGAATCCATCTGCTTCCACTTCCTACATAAATCTCAAGTACATCTGAAGCAAACCTCCAATACAAAACAGTTTCAGGAGCTGCATTTTTGAAGGATAATTTGAAATTACCAGGAGTGGATCTCCTTTCAGTATTGAGGCCTTCCTGTGCCAGAAGGTCAGCCCAAGCCCCCAGAGCCACAGGATGCATGGAGCAGCCCTGCTACCCTGCTCCCATCCCAGGGTACAGCTCTGTCCCCGTGAAGGCTGCCCAATGCCAGCACCATCAGCACAGGCACCCTTTCACCACAGAAACACAGCAAAGCACTGCAAAAATACTTGTGAAATGCTTCACATGCAGCAAGCCTGCTCTAGAAGGGTTAAAATCCTCTTCAGAGTATCAGTGTAGCCATGCTGAGCACAGCACTAAGACTTTGTGTTAAACTTTGAACAGGCAATGGGCTGACACAACACAGGTGGAGCTGCAGATTTCTACCTCAAATGGGTCTGCAAGGAGCACTGTCACTCTGTCACTTGTGACAAGGAGTTAAAGCACTGGAAGGAAGAGAAAGAACAAGGCTGGAATTGTGATGAACTTAACTCCCCTCCAGCAGCTCAGTAAGAGCAGCAGTTCTGTAAAAGGCTTGCACCAAGCTATCTCAATGTACTAAAAAAGGACATAATTTAAGCCTACTGTGTAACACCAAACAAATCTGCTACTTCTCCACTTGAAAATTCCGTGATGCTTCAAAGTAGGACACACCTAACTAGACAAACTAGAAGACTAATTCCTTATTTCAGAGTTGAAGCATTCTGACCCTTCCATCCAACCTACTTCATTTTGAAGATATTCCATATATCCAGCATATGACAGAGCACTCACCCAGCCTATTTTGTGTAGATAAGACATTAATAAAGGCTTTTCCCCATTTCCCCCCAAAAAGCACGCCTGTAAAATTGCCATCAGATACAATGTAAAATATATCACTTCAAGATAATTGATAGACACTCATCTCAGATACTTCAAGAAATTTCCAGGATTCCACAAAAACTCACCAGCAGAGCAACTCCTAAATTCTGATTTAGCAGTTCCATAAGCAAAACTGAAGAAGGAGAAAGGTGTAGCAAGATGGGCTCAGCTGCTTGTTCACTCCAGGTTACATTTACTTTTCTGCTAAGGAAGAACTCACTGGGTAGGTAGGTTTTGAGTGACACACACCTTGGTATTTAAATAACTGAGATCTAGAGATGTAGGACAGAGGTGAACAAGCAGGAGTTAACTCTTCAAACAAATGCAGGTTTTAACAGGATAAATTCTTACCCTATACTTAGAGTTTAAAGGTTACAAAAAGCTCAGTGTTGGAGGAACAGACCAACACCAGGCAACAAGCTTTTTATAACATGGCAAAGATGCTCTGAATTCCACATAGAGGCTGAGCTGTCACTCACCCAGCATGATCTATGAAGTCCCAGCTCCACAGGGAGGTTCACACTTTCTCTTCCACATTCTTATATGCAACAAACTCTCAGTTTGTTGTTTAATCTCTGACATCTGGTTAAAATGTTATTTTAAAAATAATCAAAGTTGCCAAGTCATGATTTTTAGGGGTCACAGCCCTTCAGGAGTCATCTCACAAGCAGCAGATTCCTCAGACAAGTTTCAAGCCATCAAATTTGTTTTAACATGTACAAACCCTGCAAAGTCAAGTCTTTCAACAGCACTCAAAGGGTGACCCAGGGAAGAATACAATGGCACAACTTGACTAATAGCTATTCAGTCAAGGTGCTGGTGGTGTTTTCTTTTGCAGGCATCATGGATGCACAGTGTTGTCCTACCAAAATTATCTTCACATAGCTGCACAAACCCTCTCTGTACTGACCCCAAGGTTTTCCTTCACCTTCCACATTTTAATTCTTTACAAATAGTTAAGCAGATCTTAAGAACAGCAACCCCACACAGGGACCTAAATTCTTCCTCCTAAGTTTTCCAGAGTCAAGCAGGAGGTTTGAAGCTCCAGAAAACAGGTGCTGCAACACCAGTTTAAAGTTTACTGTTAATCAATCCATTGAAGCTTAAAAGTTGACCTTTCACAACCAGCAAAAGCCCAGCTGGGTACACCTGAAGTGCACCACAAATGTGCTCCAAAGCCACATGTCCAGCCTCCTGAAAATCAAACATACCAGCAATGAAACCATCAAGACTCATCAGCCTACCTGAAGAGACTGGAGTGTTCTCTGCATCTGCAGAAGTGACTGTCGCCTTTCAAACCCAGCCTGGAAATTCAGACTAGCTCTAGGAATTCCTTAATTGTCTTGGCAAGAGGCAGCATAAAAATTGTGGAATTGAAGCACATAAATTAGGTTTTGAGGGTGTTCTGGCATTAGGCCTTCCTCTAAGCTGTAAGCTAAACTAGATTCTCCCTAGCCCACCTGCTCACTTCTTGCACAAAAACCTGCAGTCTTTTCTTGTCCTTTTCAGGATCCAAGTCACTTCAGACCAATTTCTCTGGCCAAGGCATGTTTTAATCGACCACTCCTTGACTTCGTGAAGTCAGTTTATCTCAATATACATTACTAGACCCTCAGCATATTTATAGAAAAATCATTTCCTAACTACTACACAGTTTGGTCTGCTGGGATTGACACATGGCAATAAGGGTTGATGAGGAGACTAAAACCTGAATTTTGCTGGAAGAACCAGGAGAAAAAAAAAACCAAACAACAACTAACAGTAGTTAGAAATACTTCAAAATTGAAAGGAGACAAAGTAGATTAAGCCATATTGCAGTCCTGGGGATCTTGAAATATGTTCAAGTACATGAGGCTGAGCCCTATTAGGTCTCTGCTTTGAATATTAAATAATTTGGTATTCAAAGCAGAGAGAGGAGCATGCTAGAAACAGGAAAGGATCTGCATCCAGCAAGAGCTGCTCAGGTAATCCCTGCCTCTGTGAGCAGTGGTCCAGCCTCAGGCACTCATACAGTTTAGAAAGCTGGACAATAACTTGAAATACTAATGTTTAGAAAAATAAGCTACAGGGCACAGCAGCTTGCAACTTACTCTTCAGGGAGCTGCCAAGTGCTTCCTCCCCGACCTGAGCAAATGAAGGTGCCTTATGCAAGAGGAAAAGTCTTCATACCTGAGTGTTGAATGGGACCACGGCGGGCTGGGGCATGATGCAACAGCACCATTAGTTTTAATGGGGCTGCTCTCTGGGCGTGACCCTGCAAGGAGGGGAGCACAACTGGGACCGTACACAAACAGCTTAGTAAAAAAACAGCCTTCACAAAGACAGCAAGAAATAGCTCTTGTTGTCTTTGCTGTTCCAGTCTTACACTTGTCAAAAGAAGCAAAACCCTTTGTCCACAGCTCCCCGGGCTGACTCCTCCACCAGACCCACCCAGCCCAGGCATCAGCAGTGATGAATCCAACTACCCTGCACAGGTGAGCAGAGCACCCAGCAGGTTTCCAGATTGCTTCCTACTCCAGGCTGATTACAACAGCAGGTCTGGCACTGCTGTCTCCTCAGTGAATTACTCTACAGCTCCCACCCTCAGACCTTTGTGCTGCTCAGTTATCTCCAGCCCTCCAAGAGTTCATAGGAAGAGGTGCCTGTGCAATGAAAACACTGGAGAGGAGTTGGAATGCCCCAGCAATGGAAAGCTAGACAGCTCTCCAGCCTGCCAGTCAACACTGGAGAAGGAAAGGATAATTTGCCTGGAGTAATGAGCTAAGTATAGAGGCACCACGATTCCAGTGGCCCAATTACCTCTGCAATTCTTCTGATGCAAATGAACACCTTGGGAAGCAGCTGCCTCCAGCTGCAGGTAGAACCAGGGACTGAAGCTACTGCCCTCATCTTGTGCTTAATACACCAAATTCTGCAAAAGCAGCACCAAGAGTCAAGACAACATTTTCTAACTCACTGGAGTCTTTTTGCCATCCTCAGTTCATTCCTACATTTCAGCACTTCAGGGAATCCTATTCTATTTTAGAAAACCCCTTGCCCAGGTCAGTGTTTAGCATTCACCCTCATCAAGTGTCAGCATTCAGCCTGCCATTTAGAAGCCAAAATTCCAGTTTGACAAGTGCAAGGCATTTTGGTTCCAGCTTCTAAAGCCTGCAGAACTGAAGGGGACAAAAGCAGCATGACAGTGACCAGGCACATTGGTACCATTAGACAGCTATACAGGGAGCTACTGCTTTTTGAAACTCACTGTTAATGAATATTTATTATTTGTTTACTTTAACAAGGGTTTATGTGAATTACTTATACAGCTCTATATCCGCTGATGTCCCATGTGGTCACAGACTCTAAAAGGACCTACAATTAGCTGTACCAGCATTTTCCTGCAAGGAGGTTTCTCTCCAAATCCCCCTGTGATGATTTGAACACTGTAGGATTCTGAACAGGCAGGTACAGTGTCAGTCCATTGAAGCTGGAATCCTTTTTATAGTGAATTTGGAATTTTACAGCAGGTGTCTGATCCTTCCATACTGACAAGTCTAACTGACCAGATGGCTTTGCCAGAACACAACCTAGCACAAAATTAAACACTTGGCCATGGAGCTCCAAAACTGAAAATTTCCATGTGGCTTCTCTGTGCAGCCCCAATTTACTCATCTGTTACATCCAGGGATGCTCTGCAGCAGGGAAGTACACTAACCAAACACCTCCAAATCATGTGATACTCATGCTTGAGTCTGAAGGGATTAAGAGATTCCAGCCCAAAGTAAAAGAAAACAAGCAAGCTATTGTATTCTGCATTAGAACACAACTGTGCCTTGACCATAATCCACCAGGCAAACCTACATGGAAAGCTGAGCAGACCTCAAAATATTTACCTTGATCCATCTTCCTCCTTTTTCCTCAGAGAGTTCAGATTTTCCCAAAGCGCAAAAAGGTGCATTCTTTTGGAAGTTACTCAAAGAAAGGTTCACTGAACATAGACAAAGATGATAATTTAATTATAATGGGTATCCAACCAGAATATAATGCCCTGTTCACAGCAAATTCCTGCTACTGGCAGTGAGAGAAAATTAAGAATCTGAATTCTCAAATGTACTCATGACTAGTATGTTCACCAATCAGCACACAATTAAGCATTCCTGTTCTCTAATTGTAAAGATGAACATTTGTTTGATAAGGATTAGTCATGAATTTGATGAAAAGCTTATCCATTCTTAAAAAACCATGTAACAGTGTTTAGATGGAAAGAAAAGTTCTGCAGGCAATGGCAGAAAATTTGCAAGTTTACATTAAGTACACTTCACTTGCTTTCAAGCTTCCATTTATTAAAGGAAAATAATCAAAACAATTTAGAAATGCAATCTGCTTAGACGTTTTGGTCAGGTTTCTTGGATCAAAAGTTCAACCATGCCTGCACTACACTAAGTATTTGTTCTCAGAAGCAAATAAAAAGGAAATAAAAAAAACCTCAAATACAACAATAAAAAAGAAATCAAAGGTATCAGGTCACAACACTTAAAATAAAGGAGTTTCTACTCTGGTCAGACCACAGCAGCCTGACTGTGGAGAGTTTAGAGAAATGTGCTCACATTAAATTTCAAGCCAAGCTGCTCTGTGCTAAGGCAGGTGAGCTTTCTTCTCACTGCCTCTAATTTTGGTTCATCTGTTCTTTGTCAGGAGACAGACAAGTATTTGTAAAACCTGAACTTAGAGACCCACAGAACAGCAGAAGTCAGCTATGACAACAGTAATTTTAGTTGGAGAAGACACCAAAGGCTGGATGCAGGTAAAACTGAGGGCAAATTCCAGCTGCAGCACTTCCAGCACTAGGTCTGAAAATGGCCAAGCAAAGATCTCCAGCCCAACAAGGATGCAGCAACCAGCACAACTTCCCAGCAGCTCGTGTTTCTCTGCTTTAAGTTTCCATGATAGCAATTACACGCTTGCAGATAGCAATGGAACAAATAAAGCTTTCCCAGGTACATTTAGGTCAATTACAGCTCCCAGAGATGAGCTCAGACAGCCACAGCCACTGGCTTCTCCCTGTCCTCATCCACTTGCAAGGAGAACAGGGACAGTCAGGCTGCTGGGTCCCTCCTAACTCCCGGACAGGATATTCCAGGGGAATGCTTTCCAATCCCAGAAACACCAAGGAAACTTTCCACCAATTCCAGACCTAATGGCAGCCACAGCTTTGGACTGAAACTCATTTTGAATGGACACAGGGATATCATAAGAGTGACAGGACAGAGCTTAATGGCAGATCAGCTGCTAGACTGGATCCTTCTGACATCTCCTGTACAAAACTGATGCCTCACTTCAAAAGTATCTGAACTTACTTTACTTAGGTAGCATCTTGTGTAGGATGTGGAAGGTATTAAGACTCCACAGCCATAGCTCCACCAGCACAGTTATTGTTCTTAAACAATAAGATTGTTCTTAATCTCTATGTCCTCAGTCTTTTTGTTACAGTTTCTTTAATCTACCCTTCAGTTTCACTCAACTCCTCAATACTTTCAACTATTACTCCTAGCAACTGAAAAACCAAAATCAGTATTCTGGTAGTCTACCCTTGACCTAGACAGTTCTAAACTCTACCTGACAGGGAAGACACTCAAGGGAACATCTGATTTTCCATCTGTTTTCTGGAATCCTGCCACCAGCTGTACAGAAACCCCAAAAAATAAGAATCCTACTTGCCCAGAACAGTCAAAGCTCAGAGGAGCTGAGAAGTCAGACTCACAAGGCCTGGGAGTCTCATGATGCACATGAGCCCTACATGAAAGGCTGCTCTCAGGGTGAGCTGGGGAGATGCCCTGCAGCGACTCCTGCCTTTGCTTTGCTCTCCAAGGGCACTCAGGAAACCAACCAAGTGCATCTTGTCTTCACAGACTCCATATCAACCTACACAGACAGGACTTCTGTCCTCTCCTCCCTCAGGTGCCTGGCAGCAGCTTCCCCCAGGCACTTCCACAAGCAGAAAAAGCAGCATTGGAGAAAACAAGTCTCATTTTGTCAGGAGTCTGCCCTTTCCCGGTTGATAGAGAAGTCAAAAACCTCCTTTAAAGGTACAGGGAAAAAGAAACTATTTTTATTTCTCTGTCCTTTCAGGTAACACCACAGAATTAATGCTTTGATTACAGCCCTAGTTTGCAGTCCCAAACTTGGAGAAGCAAATGAGGCCCACAAAAGGGCAACACAAAACTGTTCTACCAGTGTTTCTATAAATAATGTCCGTACCAGTGCACAAATCTCTGGTATTCGAAAGAAAAACTACAAAGACTTAATCATGGCAATACAGCAGCCTTCCTCCACAAATTCAACCTGAAGTGTATTACTTCCCCCCATACTGATTACATGTTCCAGAAACTAAACCTCAGAGTACCAGAACAATCCAAAATACTTAGAGACTATTAGACTTGTATATACAAAAGACTTCATCGTACAGACAGGCACCCTAGAGATTTATTTCATGCTATTTTCTTTTCAGAAATCTTAGTTAAAGAAAGATTTATACCATTTTCGCTGGTTTTCCCTGACGAAAATCTTTGCTAAAAATAGGGTACAAGAGCCTTTGGTAGAAGCCAAAGGCTTAGCCATGGGCCTGGTGTGCTCACAGCAAGGCAGAAACACATCCAGAAAGCTAAGTTACTTGGACAATGATGTTCCCTTGGAAAGTAGGAAGCAGAGATTACAGTGGAAAAAGTATTTTTCAATTCTTATCCTAGTAAGAGTTAAACCAAGCAGGACCTGAGAGGTTCAATCTGGTATATCTGTTAGAGAACAGCCCAGTAAAGAGTTACTTCAGTTCTGAAATTAACCCAAGATGAGGTCGCTGCAGATGATGCAGGAGCTTTTGGAATAAAATTGAATAGAATGGAGCACAGAACACACAGCTTGAGATCAACACACACAGAGGACGGAAGAAGACAGCTGAATTTCAAAGTAACAGAATACAGGTCTTTTCCCACATGGATATCCACTGCCTTCTAGGCCACATTCTGGAAGCTCTGAGCCCCATGGCAGCTTTCCCTGCTGTCCAGTCCCAGAAGCCCAAACATTTGAACATTCCCTGTTATGGCTCTCCCACTGAAGAACACACCGCAGGCAGGGGGATGGTCTGTTCTGGCTGCCCTTTGGAAAGCCCAGCCCTTCCCAAGTAGCCAGGGACTAACACCAAGTCTCTGATTTCATTCCAGCTTCAAGCTAATTCCACAGGTAACAGGATAATTGTCCAAGCCAAGCTCATCCAGCACTAGTTCTAATGCTTCACCAGATACAGAATCAGCTCTGAAGCTGACCCCCACCACGCTGCAGAATCATTCGGTGAACAACCAATGCCACACAAGTAGGGACAGCATCAGCTCCATCAGCACCTCGGGTGAAGCTCTCTACAGCAACCCCAGCCGCATTTCCATCAGGATGTGTCAGCCCATCATAATGAATGCTGCAAAAAGATGTGCTGAGCAAGGCAAAGGACAACTTGCTGTGCTCGTCACCTCCCAGGGCTCAGTTTCTTTGATGTTCTGCCTTCCTTCAACTAACACCCAACTGCAAAGTTGCATTTTGAAGTATTTACAGTTCAGTATTTCGGTTCAATTTCTCTTTAAAAAGGGGGTAAATAGTACTTAGTGTCTATCTGCTTGTGTTACTGAGGACACATTTCATTACTGGCATGAGTGGTTATGTACAACTGCCTGCCCCCAAGCCAGCTCACCAATGCTGCTTTACAGCTCTTCACTGCATTCCTACTCAAGAGGAAAAATAATGCATTTATGACTCCAAAATCAACTTCCACTGGAGTTTTGCTCAAGGTATTCATTTTTCAGAAATGGCAATAATTCAGTATAGCAGCTTGGATAAGTTTAGTTACAGTATCACTGAACAAGGAACATCCAGCTTCAAGTCTTCTGAAATCCAGTTCCCCCAAGAAGGTCAAGAACACCCTATTTAGGAAGTCTTTTAAAGAGCCTAGGTTTTCCTCCACCTTTTTATCAGAATTTGGAAGAGTTCCACCACCACCATGACAGCTATTACAATGTCATTAGCTGCCTCGCTCATGCATATATACGCAGAAATTCCAGAAAAACTTCCAGATAGATCTTACCATGGTTACCTTGTTGCAACTATTTTCAGCATTAATACCCCAGAGGAAGAACAGTGCCTCTGAAGTATCCAGCTGCCCCCAGGAAGCCCTACAGAGCACACATCCAGCTACCAGCTAAACCTGCAGCCACACTCACATGTGGAAACAGCTGCTGCTTTCCAGACTTCACATGGAGATTCCAAGTCTGAGGAGTTTCAGAAGACAAACCAAAGCCAGGAATCAGCAACTGTGTCTTAAGTGAAGCCTTTACAAACAGTGCTTCCTGCTGGACATCCATGACTCCAGAAACAGCTTTCCCATTTCAACCAAAATTCCAGAAAGCCACCTGTTTGCCCTCCTTCCCTTCCTCCCCAGCTGTGCAGGCCCAGGCCTCACTTCCAGGTGCACACTGGTCCTTCCTGAAGGAGAACAGAGCACCTGTGGCTCAGAGCAGCACAACCTGACACCTCGGAACAGACTGAACGTCAGAGATACCCCTGCTTGCAATAAGATCATGCTGCATTTCTTCCCTTCTACTACAAGCTCTGAGCACCAGGGATGGACTTGAGGCTTTCCTTAAGGGATGACACATTATCCCTAGAAAACCTACAGCCAGCTGGGGGTCACCTCCTTGACACCACTACCAGAAACTATTAAGCAGATGAGGGGAAGAACAGGAACTCATGCTCCAGTTTACCCTTAGATTTCTGGGGTATCCAGTCCATTCTCTCAGTGCTTCTCAACTGCTCAGAGCAAAGGGACAAAGTTTGGGCTGTTTTGCTAAAGCTACCCTCCAAATAAGGCCAGCTGACACCAAAGGAGGCTGTGGTTTGTGACCTCTGCCCATCCCACAAGAAGCTGACACGTTTCCAAGTCAATGCACTCAGCAATCCTGCACCATTCAGGGCTAATGCATCCGAGGTAGAAGCTGGAAGGCAGCAGGAGCTGAGGGCTCCAACTTTTTACTGGGCACAGTAAACAGTCCCAGTAAAATGTCAGTATTTCATACTCCTGAATTGCCACTGAATTCACTTCGAGTTCTTCACTTTGATGTCTTTCATGCAAACCACTCAGTCACCCTGAAATTTTGAAGCACCACAAAGAAAGAAATACTTGCCTTTTAACAATCTGGTTTTTCACAAGAATTACAGCACCAACTGAGTCCTAAGCATATCCCTGAAGTTTTCCTGACAGCACTGGGAAGTTATGGCACTAATATCTAGAAGAGGCTGAAGCTACAAGACACGAAGCTCATTTCTCAGTTTAAAACCCACATGGGATCTCACAGGCAGATCTTTACACCACCAGCTACTCAGGCTGGAGACAAATGAAGAACAGTTGCACATTATTTCTGGGACAATTCACTATCTAACAGGTTGTTTTGAGAGAAACATGCCATTACTTTGATTCAGCCAGTGAAAGTTACTATGAAATACATGCAGGTTTAGGTGTCTGGATGTTTCATTCTGGTTCACAGGATTTGATAAGCACTAAATTGGATATTTGGAGTCACCTGCTCTGAAGACTGGTACCGACTCACTGGTACCGACTGGAAGAGTCCTGTCCTGTTGTATCCAGTTACAATTTCCAGTAGGAAGCCACCAGAGCAGGAACAGCCTTCACAGCCCTTTGAGCTGTGCAGGTGAAAAGATCTCAAACTCCATGCTGGATGCCAACCCAGTTCCTCCACAGAGACAATTCCTCTTCCCATCAGCCTTGCCAGGCTCCTGCCCATTACTCCAGCAGCCCAAAGATCCCCTTCTCCTTAAGTTACTCCTTTTTTCCAGGTTACTTGCCAGTAAAGCACTGCACAGCCACGTTCCTCCTACTCCTGCAAGCTGACAACATACTTCTCTCCATCATCCTGGCTTGCACGTAGGTGGATTGAGATCTGAGATAAAATATTGTATCCTCTATTTCAGAAGCCTGGGCAGGCTCCATTTCTGTCTCCTCCAGCTGCAGATGGCCATTTTTATGGAAAATAAATAAATAAAATAAAATGAGAGCTGATCAAGCTGACCTATTCCACTTTTGTGGTACCATTTGTGGGTTGCATGGCTTGTTCCTTGAGCAGGTTAGCATTGATATTTTAATAACTGCTAGTGCACACAGTTCATGCAATAGATATTAACAGTAGCTCAGGCAGGCACCTATAGCACTGCCAATGAGAGAACTCGGCTTTCAATTTATCATTCCTAAAACCTGAAGTGGGACAAGAGCACCTTACAGTGCAAACACCCAGAAAAAAAATCACTGTCAGTGCACCTTTGTCCTTCCCCAAGCTCCAAAGCAGGCACAAACCCCTTGTCACTGAAGCATTTTAGAACCTCATGCCCCACCTTCACTTATCTGCACAAAGTTTCAACCCTTACAGCCTAGTATTTCCTGTGCTAGGAAAGAAAGCACCACTTCTATCTCCTAAACCCACTGTAATCAGTAACAGCTGAAGCAAAGCAGGTATCAAATGTCAGCCTCCTTCCCAGTACTCCTTCATAAAACCTCCTTCATCTCCACCAAAAAAGTTCATTTCCAAATACCACATGCTTTAGTAGCAGACAAAAGGCATCTCAGTTCTTTATCTGAAGCTCAAAGCATGACAAGTACTACAACAAACCTGTCATAGCTCCTTCCGTCACGCTGCCACCCCTTCCCAGCAGACTCAGCTTCATAATATAAATAATATAAATATGCCTTTATATTCACCAGAAAGCCAAGCTGCGCTTCCACTCGGCACTACCTGACATGATTCACTAGCCAAGTTCTTTTCTTCTAAAAGAAAGCCTTATTGCACATGGCTACATCACGCAAGAAAACAAACACGTGAAGCACACAGAAAAGTGCCTGTAAGATCTCAAGTCTGCAAGAGTTACAAGCTCACACCCAACCTTCCCACAGTAAGGGAAGTGTGCACAGAAAGGAAAGAAATCAGTTTCCTGTATAAAGTTGTGAAGAAACACCAGGTCTCATCTGCTGATCTAAAAACGCTCTCTAAAAGAGCAAGAGCAGGAACAACTTCAATGCACAAACTTCAACTCCATGTTGGGGGGCAAAGTACTTACCAGGAAAGGGCAACATCTGCTCATATCCCAGCGAAAGAACACGACTGTTAAAAGGAACACGGGGAAGAGGCTCAATTAAAGCCCCCAAACCATATAAATAAAAAGCCTTAACAAGTCCCACTTATAAAAACGGGAATTTCGGCCGCACGCACGGCACGCGCAAGGGCAGTTGAACTGTGCTGACACCACGGCCCGAGCGGCCGGAGCAGCCGAGCAGGGGCCGGCGCCTGCCAGCGGCACGGGACGATCCCCGGCCGGGCTCGGCGGAGAGCGGCCACCCCCGCGGGCCGGGCAGGGAAGCGGCAGCGCCGGGCGAGGCCCACAGCCACGGGCAGCAGGAGCGCCCCTGTCCCGGGGAGCCCACCCTGCCCCGGCCGCCCGAACTCCTCAGCGCAGGGCCCGGCCCGGGGCCGCCCGGCATCGCCGCCCGTCCGCCCGGGGACAAGAGGCCGCCGCACCGCGGCCGCGGAGCCGGGCCGGCTTCTCCTCCTCCTCCTGCCGGCCGTGCCGCGCGGAGCGCAGCGGGGCCGAGAGCGCCGTGCCGGCCCCGCCGCCGCCCCTCGCCCGCAGCCGAGGGGGCGTGTGCGGCCCTCAGTGACAGCGCGGCCGCGCTCCGCCAGGCCCCGGCGCGGCGGGCCAGCCCTCCCCGCCAGCGGGACAAGGGGCACCCCGGCAAGTCCTTACCGCTGGGCAGGGCATGGCGCGGAGCCCCCGCCCGTGCCGGGGCGCGGCGTCCTGCCGGGACCGGGGTCGCTGCGGGCTCGGGGCCGCCGTCGCCGCCTCACGGACACAACAACATGGCGGCCGCGCGGCCTCCTCCCTCCTCCCCCCGCGGGGCGGGGCCGGGCGCGCGCCTCTCCCGCCCTCCCCCCTGAGGGGAGGGGAGGAAAGGGGGGGGCGGCCCCGGCCGGCGCTGAGGGGACCGTGGGATCTCGGAGTCAGGGAATCACAGAATCACGGGTGGTCATCAAGGCTGGACGATCATCTAGCGGTTTAAGATCGTCTCCTCCAACCGTCAGCCCAGCACCGCCACCGTAACCCCTGAACCACCACACCACATCACCCAGACAGATGCAGGCGCCTCTTGAATGCCCCGAGGGAGGGGGACTCCACCACCTCTCTGGGCCCACCTCTCTGGGCAGCGCCTTCCGAGGTCTGACGGTCTGGACGGTGAAAAGTTTTTAAGGTTTTTTTTCTAATCTGTAAGGTCGCCGCCCCGCTCGCCTCAGCGCTCGCCGTGCCCTCAGGAGGCGGCTGCCATCCCTCGGCCCCTCAGAGGATGAAAGGCAGGGCCAACAGGGATGAGTAAGGGACTGAGCATCTCCCTGAGGAGGAGACACTGCAGGAG
Organism: Sturnus vulgaris; assembly: GCF_052056855.1. NCBI lineage: Eukaryota > Metazoa > Chordata > Aves > Passeriformes > Sturnidae > Sturnus > Sturnus vulgaris. The sequence continues at coordinate 12,414,305 of NC_142261.1, read as the reverse complement.
CCGGGCCTGGCTAGTCTGGAGAAGGGAAAACTCAGAGGGGATCTCATCAATCCATGCAAATATCTCCAAGGGGTGTCAGAGGACTGTACCAGAATCTTTTCAGTGGTGGCCAGAGACAGAAGGAGGAGCAATGGCCATAAACTAAAACATAAGAAGTTCTACCTCAATATGAGGAAGAGCTAGCCATTGAGCAGAGCACTGGACCAGCTGCCTAGGGAGGGCATGGAGACTCCCTCTCTGGAATAATCCAAACCCTGGACGTGTTCCTGTGTCACCTGCTCCAGGAAACCATCTCCAGAGTGTAGGACTGGGTGATCTCCAGAGGTCCCTCCCAGCCCCAGCTGTTCTGTGGTTCTGTGAAGCCAACTCTCCCCTTCCCCATGATCCCCCTATAAGGTCCGTAAGCCTGGCACTGGCTGAGCGAGGCTGTGGGATAGGCAGGATCTCAGCAGAGGCAGCCACCTCGGCCAATCTGTGAGTCGGGTAACAGTGGAAGTGTGTGCTGAGGTGGGCTGAGCTGTGTGTTCCCACACCTCACAGCACCCGCTGCCCCCCATCCTCCTCAGGATCCTCAAAAACCCAGGAGAAACACCCTGTTCCACTATAACCTGAGGTTAGCTGAGTTGGTCAGAGCACGGTGCTGATAACACCAAGGCTGTGGGTTCAATCAATCCCTGTAAGGGCCATTCATTTAAGGTTTGGACTTGATGATCCTCGTGGGTCCCTTTGAACTCAGAATATTTTGTGATCTACAGAAGCCGTTCTGGTGCACAAGGTCTTCTGGCTCTGATGTTTCCCGTGTTGCTTTGGTGACATTCAGTTCAGCTGTAGGAACATGTGTGGCCCCACGCCACCGGGCCACACGCTGTCCAAGCCACCCTGCACAGTCCATGGCTCCTAAAGCGTGAGGTAATGGGGAGCTGGGAGCCAGCATGAGGCAGGACTGCCAAAAAACACATGGAAACTGAGAGACAAGTGATAAAGCAAAAGGCCTGTGAGTGTTAAGCTACAGAAAACACAGGAAAGCTGGAGAGTGGCAGCAGTGATGGAGGTGGCAGGAACATTGCTGGTTCCAAAATGAAGCTCTAGCTAAGCCTTGTGCAATGGAGCTCCTTTCCAGCAGCAAGATTTATATCTGGGTTTTGTTGCAACTGTGACGGATCATTAATGTTTTATTTTTATACATATCTTTAATTTACAATACTGTATGTAGGTCAGGTTGTACTTTTGCAGGCGATTTCCACCTGCTCCTCGTGTTTGCCTTGATCTGAAATGAAATGCTTGCAAGTAGCTATAAAATGCACTCCTAAATTATCCACAGGACTCTCCCTCTGAGTCCAAGGCTAGTCATTGTAACAGATGGACTTCAGTCTGTCATTAGGTCATGTCTAAGCTGGAAGGAGCATAAGTGTTCAGAGGGAGCAATGCAAAATACAGAAGCCTGTGTCTTCACACTCAGATATGAGCCATGCAGTGAGTTGTGTTCTGGTTTGGCTCCCTTGGTCAGGGACAGCAAACCTTTGAGAGGAAGTTAATCAGCCCCTCTGAAGGGATTTTTTCCAACAACAAGCCATCATCTGAATGCAAATGTGATCTGAACGTCAATATGTACTTTCAGAGGAACTTTGGAAGAAATACAGGTAACTGAAGGGAAAAACAAGATTCCTGGCCTGTTTGCACCCAAAAGGAATGAAAATATGTAGAGCCAGTAGAGCTGCAGCTGAAAGGGATATGTGTTGACAGCATCAGCAAGCAAAATATGAATTTTGAGAAGTCCCTGTTAAATGTTGCCTTTTGCAGTGTGCCTGGAGGGAGATCAACTGTGACCTACTTTGGGAAGCTGGATCCTGGAGACCTGGGACTCCTGTACAGCAGAACCTGCTGGGTGCTCCTTCTGGTCCCTAAAGAGGGGGAAATCCTGCAGTGCCATCCCTGTGACAGGAAAAGCTGGCACTTCCAGCTTCTTGTTTTATTTATACATTTTATCTTTACCAATCTGGTCACACACAGTGCATGGAGACATTCCATGTCTTGTGTCCCAAATCTCTCAGTATCTTGTGTTCCAGTCTATTTTTTAATACATGGCCCTGTGTTAAATGACTTTTGCTTCTATTTTCCATGATGATCAGGGCAAAGGATTAGAATTACTTTATGGAAATGGAAATTACTGGACCCAAAGGGAGAGCAAAGCCTGTGAGAACCAGACACACAGCTTAGGGAACAAGGACCTGGAGTGTATCCTCACTCATTCAGTACAGGGGTTTTAATTTGGGAGGTGGAGGGTGGTAATGAATTATGGAGGAACTCCTGAAGCACTGGCTGGTTTGAAGCAGGAGGAAGTAAAGCAATTCAGCCATTTTGACACCTGTTAGTGTGACCTCAAGAGCATTAAAAGCTTAAAATATAAAATAAAAAGGAAGAAGTTGGGGACAGACAAGTAAGTTTAAAAATGTAAAATAAAAATGTGATGTATCTTTATACATACATAAAAATTGATTGCTTTTAACTAAGATTAACTAAGATTATACCCTTTATAATTGTTTCCTAAACATGATATATAATAGATGTATTAACTTATTCAGTAAATTAATGGAAAGCAGGTCCATAAAAAAGATAGTTAGGTGGAAAAGGTAGGGAAATCACCTCAAATATACACCAGTTGTGGATGCACCAAGAGAATTTATGGGATTAAAAAAGGAAGAGTGGGCAGAAAGTGCCTGGAGTCCCATGATCCTCATAGCCCCACCTCCCTGGATCCCAGGACCACAGCCTGGCCCTTGTGTGCTTTTGCTCTTGCACAATATTTTTCAGACAGGCCTTGGAACAAAAGGTAGGAGGGAGCTGATGGCATTTGCTGATGGCACAAAGCTGGGAGTGCAGCAGGAATAGCTGTATTGCTGGAAGCACTGGATAACATGGAGTGCTGGCACACTGGAAATAGGATGAAATTTAATAGTGGAAAGTACAAGGTCATGTCCTTGGGAATTGCTAACAAGAATCTCTGCCACAAGCTGGGAGCTCATCAGTTGGAAATGACAGAAGAAGGCAAAAATCTGGGTGTATTTGTTGATCTCAAGATGACGACAAACTCCCAGTCTGAAGCAGATCTGACAAAAAGCACATATCCATGGAGGTATTTCCAGGAGAAGGGAAATGTTAATGCCATTATAGAAGCCTCTGCTGCAACCTTTTCTGGAATTATGCATGCAGCTCTGGTCACTTTTAATCAGGGGACACAAATTTAAAATCTGACTTGAAGGTAATTATAGGCTAATCCTGTTTTTCCCTTATACAAGGGTCTTGAGATTATTTGTTTAGCCAGAAAAGCTGAATGCTGAGAGAAGATACAGTTGTTCTTTGTGAAACTTAAAGAGTAAACACAGCAGTAAACACATCTCCCTTAAGAGCAAGGGTGATGTTCCTGTACAAGAAAACAAGTATCCGATGGCCATGAGAAGTCTGGGCTGAAACATGAGAACACCAGAGCTTCCAGCAGCTCAAGTCCCGAGGCTCTGGGTCATCCTTCCCAGAGCTGCTGTCCCCTGATGCCATTGCCACCAACAGCTGACCCTAAAAGCCCAAAGAGTCCTTTCCAAACCACTCTCACCGTTTGAGGTACAGCCACTGAGTTACCAATTGGCTCCTTATGGAAAGAAAAGAGGTGTCTGGTGTTGAAAGAAATGCCTTGGGCTGCAGCTGCAGGACAGATGTCACCTGAGTTATTGGCTGTGTTCAAATCTGCACGTGGTGCTGGTGAGGTGAGAGCATCCTGTCCTGGGTCACCCCACCCTGGTCCCTCAGATCACCTTTCCAGAGCACCATCCTGCACAGGAGCTGCAGTCCCAGAACTATCCCGCCTGGAACAGGGAGAAAGAGCAAAATCAAAGGTGTGCCAGGTCCTTTCCTGCCCCTGGTACCACCCAGTGTCCTTTCATACACTTCCCTCCTGTGGCCCCAGCAGCCACCTTGGTGTTGGCAGGCTGCTCCTGTTATGAGGAAAAACTGATGGCAGGATTAGATATGTCTTAAAAAAACCAGTCAGCACACCAAGTTCTGGTTCAGTAAGAACAGTCAGAACACAGGGCAGTCTGCTTTCCCAGGGCTCCAAACTGCCTCCCTTGGTCAGCTTTTTACTCAAAACCAGCACTCTTCATCTCATCTCTCCTATTTTGTTTGGGTTTTCATCTTTTATCCTATTTAAATGTAACACTCATTTTACTCTCCTGGGTTTTTGATGAATGCCTGAAAAGAATGCTGACCCTGACCACAGTATTTACACTGTGCTCGTCAATGTGTAGGTGTTTCCATTCTTCCTGCTCCCATCCAACAAGTGCTATTTCATTGTCCTTTCAATCCAAGTGGCAGCAGGTGACATTGGGGTCAGCACAGCTTGAGGGCCACACCTGATTCAAATGTGCCAGGAGAGAGGCACTGCCAGTCATCCTGATGGGGCCCCAAAACAGATGCTCTGACTCATTCCCTTGCAAAGTAGATGAATAATTTGAAAATAATGAGATTTTTATTACATACATATCATTTTGGTCAGAACATTTTGCAAGTGCCTCATTTTAGGATTTTTTTGTCTTGTAATAACCCCATATTACAACAAGATGTGCCATTAGCAACGCTTTGCTGCAGGGAAGCAGCACGAGGACTCTGCCTTGGCTGCCCATCAAGATGATTATCACAGGACTACTCAAACAGGAAGACTTGGGGAACTCAGAACTTCAAATTCAGTGGAACAGAGACAACATTTTTGAGCAAACACTGGAAATGGCTTTGGGGACCATGTTTCCAGGTAGGAGCATAGCTGGCTGAGCCTGGCTCTGCAAGGATGCCACCTGAAAGTCAAAGCTGAAGCCATCGGTACTGAGGATGTGCCAGGAGCTCAGAGTGGGCAGAATGTCCAGAAATCTTGGTTTATGCATGCTTATATTATTTTCTCTAACAGACTAATAATCCAGATGAGATTATTATTAGATTCATATAGCTTCATGTTACATGCATCATTTTCACCTATGGATCCAGGCTGGGAGAATTGTGTCTGTTCAGCTGGGAGAGAAGAAGGCTCCAGGGAGAGCTCAGAGCCCCTTCCAGGGCCCAAAGGGACTCCAGGAGAGCTGGAGAGGGACTGGGGACAAGGGATAGAGGGACAGGACACAGGGAATGGCTTCCACTGCCAGAGAGCAGGGCTGGATGGGATATTGGGAAGGAATTGTTCCCTGGGAGGGTGGGCAGGCCCTGGCACAGGGTGCCCAGAGCAGCTGTGGCTGCCCCTGGATCCCTGGAAACGTCCAAGCCAGGCTGGACACTGGGGCTTGGAGCAGCCTGGGACAGTGGGAGGTGTCTCTGGCCATGGCAGGGGGTGGGAATGGGGTGAATTTTAAGATCCCTTCCCACTCAAACCATCCCATGACATTGTTTGCCTCGTGAGCTTAAAAGTAAAAGGTTGAAAGCATTTTCTGCTGATCCTGTCTTTTCTCTGGAAAAGCAAACAGGCACAATTCTAACCTGTGTCATGTGGTGTGTTGCTACAACAAAGCTGCCTGAAAAAAATGCTGTTCATAATAAACCATATCTATTTTCCTTAATAAGCACTTAATCACCTTCCTCCTGACGCTGGATAATTAGAGAAACAGCAGGCAAAGAGAGGGCAAGAAACTGTTGGGTCGGAGGAGCTGCTTGAATTATCATTAGAAGATGATATTATTTTAGCTGAATATCTTCAGTGATAATTCTTTCCTGTAGACACAGGAAAGCCTGGTAACCTGCTCAGAGCTATGCCTGCTGGGAATTCCCACCCACAGGAGCTTGCACCATTAAAACTTCAAAGCTGAGCAGTTCTTGGTTCCCTTGGCCAGGTGGACAGTGTACCTGCAGCCTCCTGGAGCCATGGAAACTGATGTTTCTGCCCCTGCACCGCTGCAGTGCCAGGCAGGGGGTCAATTAAGAAGCATTTTGGGTCACCCGGTAACTTTCATTAGTGACCAGAATAAAAAATATCCTACAATAAGGCTTTAGACTAAGAATAAACATGGAGGAGGTTAATTGGAGAATGATGGAAAATGATGGAAAATTGAAAACATAATTAATAAATTATTGTTGGATCCATCAGGTCAGTAGTTTAACACTGACACCTTTGGCTCTGTGGCTGTCAAGGACCTGCTGTGAAAGGTGTCATTGTCATTGAAGGGCTGGAGCGTGTCCAGGGAAGGGAATGGAGCTGGGAAGGGGCTGGAGCCCCAGGAGAGGCTGAGGGAGCTGGGAAAGGGGCTCAGCCTGGAGAAAAGGAGGCTCAGGGGGGACCTTGTGGCTCTGCACAACTCCCTGACAGGAGGGGACAGCCGGGGGGGTCGGGCTCTGCTCCCAGGGAACAGGGACAGGAGGAGAGGGAACGGCCTCAGGCTGGGCCAGGGCAGGCTCAGGGTGGATTTTGGGAACATTCCTTCATTAAAGGATTGTAAAGCCCTGGACCAGGCTCCCCAGGGCAATGGAGGGGTTCCCATCTCTGAAAGTGTTCAAAAGATACATGGATGTGCACTTAGTGGCTAGTTTAGATGCCAAGGTGGTAGTTGGATAGACTTGGAGGGCTTTTCCAATTGACATGATTCTGTGATTTTGTGATTTCAAGGTTTGTTACTTCCATTAGTCCTTGGTAAGTTAATGTATATATCATTAAGATAAAATGGGAAAAAAAAGGAAAAAGTAGAGCTGGATTGAAATATTGCAAAGCCCATGGTTATCCTGATTCATGCCTATTACTGTAATTGCATTTCAGCTGCTTTGAACATTTAATGGCCAATTTCTACAACTTTGCAATTTAGTACTGCAGGTCTCTTTTATTTTAGATTACACTGACATTTTCCTCAGCCATTTTTTTACTTTCATTTTATTCTATTTTTAAAGTATGTTTAAGAGTGCTGGTCCTTCAGGGTTCCCTGGCCCCTCTGACCTGTGCCTGAGCAGCGTTAAACCCTCTTTGATGTCCCTTGGAGAAGCAAGGGGAGGCAACAGGGGCCTCACCTGGTTTGGGTGTGGGGCCCAGAAACCATTGAGACTCCTGTGTGATAGGAGAACGGATCCCTTTAGGGCTGCACAACAGCAAAGCAGATCCTCTACCCAGCCCCAGGCTGTCATTTGGGACTCTGAGGTGGAATTCGAGCAGAGCCAGGAGCCGTGGAAGCCTCGGTGCTGTTCGGGAAGCAGGATGCTGGACTGCAGGATCCATGACAGCCCGGCAGGGAAAACACACTGACCTCCAGCAGCACATTCCTGGGGTCGCTCCAGCCTTTCAGTTCTCCTCTTGGTGCTTTTTGTGCAGCTCAAAATGAAAAAGCTTTTGTGTCTTGTCACCGTCTGAGCAGGGAGCAGCCTCCCCACACAGCCGGAGTCAGGAGGTGATCCCTGAATATCTGTCACAGCACCGGGACAGCGCTGCCGGAACAGGGCACTCGTCCCAGACCTTGACTTGTGACATCTGATCATCCTCACCCTTACATTCAGTGCTGAACAGCTTCCTCCCGGCCATGAATCACACTGGGGAAGGATCCTTTCAATAAAAGCTCATTTTCCAAAGCTTTTTTTCGTGGAGAAATTCTCCTCTTCCACATCTGATCTGAAGCCTGCTTGCCCTGTACCTTTTGATGACTCTGGATTGAACCTTGAGAAATGGATTTTCAGCAGAAGCAGCAGCCAGCAAGCTGATTTTAATGCTTTGCCTTATCTGTGCAAGACAGGTCGGCAGTTTCCCTGCACACTGAGATCAGAAAGCCGTGATTTCCATTAAGATTTCAGATTTAACTTCTACCATCATGAAGTCTTGAAGGTCTCTGGCACGTTGTCACAGGTGAACAGATGCAAGGGGTTTTATGCCAGATAAATTTGTACGAATAGTGTGTCTCCATATAATTATCTGACTGGGTTATACATATGGAGCTAATATCCCAAATTTTGGGCAGAGGCTCTAACAGCTCACAGTGCTTTAGGAAATTAAATAGGGAATACACAGTCGGTGGGGTTACAAAAAAACACCCCAAAAAGAGGAATAGTGACTCAAAACAGCTCGATGACACATTCAAAGCCCACTGAGTCACCTGGCATCTCACCAGCACCGCTCTGAGGAGGGCTGGCACAGGAGGGGAGATAAACAGATGCCTTTGCGAGGGAATCATATTTCAGTTGCCAAGTGTTCTCCTCCAGGAAAGAGAATTGGAGCAAACCTTGGATCGAAATCGCTGGGGTTTGGTTCTGGTAGGCTGTTCTGCACAGCGTGTTGGTCCTGGGGCTCCAGTCCCAAGGTCTGACTGGTGCAGTGATGTTTGAGAAATAGAAACAATGAATATTTCATTTAAAAATTACTAATTCAAGAGGATGGGGGAGATGGCAGGTTCCAGACAGCCCGTCGTGACATTTGCAGTGTGAATCCCTAACACGCAGCCCTGTGTGACGGGAACAGAGCCCGGCTGTGCTGCTGGCGCAGGGGGAGCCCTTGGGGTGTGCGGCCCTCTGCTCAGTCCCCCCATGGGATCAGGGGCACCCCGGTGCCAGCACAGCCAGCTGGGCACTGAGAACTGTCCGGAGTGTGCGGGGCATGGAGGGCACTGCCAGCGGGACTCGCTCCAGCCCTTCCCTAACGAGCCACACGACACAGCGCATGGCGTGGTTTCTATTTTAGGCCACTTTACCATCTAAAGCTGGGCTCTGGGCTAAGTTTAGGAGGAGTTCCCTGTGGTCAAAGAGGAGAACCGAGACCCTTCGGAGCAGAGATTGGTGACGACTGGATGTGTCTGTGTCACCCTGCAGGCTGGGAAGCGCCCGGTTCCCGGGGTTTCGGTGTGGTGTAAATGTGACTGATGTAACCTGTTCTCGCTATCGGTGCCCGTATGAATTGACAGGAATTGCTCTTTTCGTGTGCTGTCCGGCCATAATGCACCTCCCCGGGGAGCAAGGAGCAGTCCCAGCCGAGGCAAGCAGCCTTGGGGGTGTGAGGGTCGCCAGCTGTGACAGGTCCCTGTCCCCGCAGAACCTCTTCCCTGCCCGGCCTCCCTCCGCCTGTGACACTGGAAGGGGCAGCGCAGTTAAGTTAAAAAGTCTCCTTCAAAAAGGTGATTTATTGAACCAGCTGGTTTTCCTTCAAAGGAAGAACAGCGGGAGGCTCCTTCCCCTCCCAAGACAACCCACAGACTGTGACTGCTCCAGCCCCGCGGCTGTAGCGGATCCGGAGGGAGGCGGAGGTTTGGGATTAAACCCGCCCGTTCGATCCCGGCAGCACGGCCCGAGCGCGGCTCCTGCCCCTCGGATCCACAGCCGGGCCCAGCCCCGGTCCAGCCCCTCGGATCCACAGCCGGACCGGGAGCCGGGCCCAGCCCCAGTCCAGCCCCTCGGATCCACAGCCGGACCGGGAGCGGGCCGGTCCCGCCGCCGGGGCGGAGCTGCCCCGGGCCCCGCCCATCCCGGTAGTTCCGCTCGGGGCCGGAAGCAGCGCTTGGCCACGGAAGCGGCGCGGGGCCGGCGGGACGCGAGTGCCGGTACCGGGGTTCGGGCGGCTGTGGCGGCGTTGGGTTGGGGTGGGTTGGAGTGGGCGGTAGCGGCTGAGCCCGGTGCGACAGTGACAGGGACCGGGCAGGGGACGTTGCCGCGGTAGCAGCGGGAGCGGCAGGGCCCGGGTTAACCGGCAGGGTTGGGTTAACTGAGGGGATCTGGCCATGGGGTAGGGCCGAGGTGACAGAGCTGGGGGTGCTCACCTGGAGAGGAGAAGATCCAAGGAGAGCTCAGAGCCCCTTCCAGGGCCTAAAGGGGCTCCAGGAGAGCTGGAGAGGGACTGGGGACAAGGGATGGAGGGACAGGACACAGGGAATGGCTTCCACTGCCAGAGGGCAGGGCTGGATGGGATATTGGGAAGGAATTGTTCCCTGGGAGGGTGGGCAGGCCCTGGCACAGGGTGCCCAGAGCAGCTGTGGCTGCCCCTGGATCCCTGGCAGTGCCCAAGGCCAGGTTGGACACTGGGACTTGGAGCAGCCTGGGACAGTCTCTGCCCAGGGTGAGGGTTGGAATGGGATGAGCTTTAACGTTCCTTCCAATATAAACCATTCCATGAATCCATGCTGCAGCATTCCCTGTGCCAGCTGTGCTGTGGTGGTTTCCTCATCCTCAGCAATGTCACCTCACCCTGGATGTCCCCGTGGTTGTGCACATCAGTGGGAGGGGCAGGGATCGTTTCTGGCGCTGGGAAAATCAGTTCCCCTAGTTCATTTTGTTATTTGTCTGGCTCTTCCCCTGTACCTGAAATCACAGGACACAGCAGATTAATCGTGGGCTTGTGGTTTAGACCAAAGTTCTTTGTGGGGGGAAAAGCTTCTGAGAGTGATCAGGAATAATTTTCTGTTGAGGTTATCCTATCCTCAGGTTTATTCCCTTCCCTTCCCATCCTGAACAAGCTTTTGGGCAGGGCTTCTGTCTCTTCCAGGATGCTTTTGACTTGGACTGGAGATTTTGATGCCTTCCAGGCTTGAAATGACTCACTTGGCATGTTTTTCTGTGTTACAAATACACGTTTCTATGTGCAACTTGCAGAATGACTCTAAAAATTTTAAGAGCCAAATTAAATGTATGATGAAACTGAACTGAAAGCCAGCCTGGCTTATTCTGCTGAAAAGTTTTGGTGGTTTCTTTTTTTTTTTTCCTAAAGAAATTGTTTTTCATGGAGTAATAGTTGCTCATGTCAACATTCTAATTTTTAAACTCCCCTGGAAAGACAGAATTATATTTAGTTGTCTAAGCTGTGGGTATTGCTGTTGCTCTGCTGTATTATTTTAGTTGAGCTCTAAAATGTTAGATTACAGAATTTTTGCCTAAATCCATGGATGACAAATTTATGGAATGAAAAATGATATTTTTTCACTTGCTGTCTGAACCGTGACCCCACTCCCAAGTCAGTTGTTCAGCTTTAGAGACACTGCTCTTGTTTTAATTGTTATTCAGCCCAGGCAATGTGACTGCACTTAAAGTGTATCTGAGGAGACATGTGACCTTCACACTTTTTAGTACCATTTTGCAGAACCCATAACCCTCTAAAGAATTTAAAAGCTCTGTTTACCTGCAACTTTAAATTTTTGTAGGTCTGAACTTTTTTAACAGCACCCATTACATACTTTCTATTGATTTACTAGTATTTGACTTAGAGTTAATTTCAGAAAGTTAACTGAGACATTTCTGAGCCCATAAATGCTGTTGAAGATGAAGCTGTGGTTCTGTGAGCACGAGGGAATTGGCAGGAGCAGGGAAGGCTTTTGTAGGCTCAGCCTGTGTCCCTTGTCTGGCTGAGTGCTGTGAGATTCTACACACAGGCACCAAAAATCCTCTTCTAAAGCACAGGCAAGGCTGTGTTTGGGTTGTCCCTGCAGTTTGTGCTGTCAGGAGAGACACTGCAAGTGTTGGAAGAGGCTGCAAAGGCCAGAGTTCAGCACAGCTCTTCAGCAACCCTATTTAAATATCTAATTTCCATATTAAACAGTGTTCCCAAATGGGTTTTGTTGTCCTGGAAGGTATCTGTGACCTGTGGAACAGGGATGAGAGTTTAGCACCACATTCTGAATTTCCTCTGAGACATGTCCAGGTGGCTCCCTCAGGATTTGGCATTTTGGTGGGGTATAAATTGCTGGGTATAAATTGCTTGGCATAAATGTATTCCCAGCCAGTGTGTGTGTGCTGCAGCAGGGCTGCAGCCTCTTTTGTGCAGCTTTTGCCTGTCCAACCTTGTAAAGTGCATCCTGTGCTGCTTTTGTTTGCTGAGAACAGGAAGAAGCCACCAGGATGCCAGCATTGCCTCTGGATGAGCTCCAGCTGACAGAAAGGGATCCCAAGACAGGCAAGCTGAGAACTTTACCAGCACTGGTGAGCTCTGCTTTTCCTGAAAGCCAAACAGACCTTCAATAAATAATTACCTTATATTGAGGCTGGGTCTGGGATATGTGACAGGAATGGCTGAAGCTGTGTCAGGGAGGTTTAGGTGGAGCTCAGGGCAAGGTTCTTCCCCCAGAGGGTGCTGGGCACTGCCCAGGCTCCCCAGGGAATGGGCACGGCCCCGAGGCTGCCAGAGCTCCAGGAGCGTTTGGACAGCGCTGCCAGGGATGGACAGGCTGGGATTGTTGGGGGGTCTGGGCAGGGACAGGGGCTGGATCCATGATCCCTGTGGGTCCCTTCCAGCTCAGGACATTCTGTGATTCTGTGAAATTTGTTCAGCCTGCTTGTTAAAGGAGTTTTTTTTTTTAATGTGTTCAGATAGTTGAGATTTCATTTACCAACTATAAAAAACCCCAAAACACAAGAACCAAACGGACTGTGTTCAACAGCTGGAATAAACTGTTTTCCCAGCACAACTCCCTCTCTTGAATCTGCAACCTCTGCTGCAATGGAGAGATGCTCAGGGAGTTTTTGCAAGCTCTGCCTCAAGTTTAGCTCTGAGCTGTGGCACTGGGGTCCGTCCCTTGTGCCTTCAACTTGATGAAACCAGAAAATTCAACCCACAGAAACCCTTTCTCCCAGAAATAGTCCTGGAGAGAACCTTTTGGGTGTGTTGCAGGAGTGGGACTGCCAATGCTGCTCACTCCTGAGGAGCTTTACCCTGAGCACACGTGTGGGATGAGGCAGAGCCCAAACCTGCTGCTCATTGGAATTCTCCTTTTAGGGTGGGTGTAATTTGGGCAAAGCCAGTTCAGTAACCCCTGGGAAAGGTAGTGAAGTGTTTCTTTCTGTCTTTGATGGTTGTGTCAGTTTAAGTTCATGGAATGTTGTGCAAGAACCAGTTCAGAGGAAAAAGAGAGAGTTCAAAGGCATGCCAGGAAGCTCCTGCTCTTTGTTTTGAAGGTGTGGGAGGATTGCTTTGTCAGGCTTTGGTTAAGAGAAAGCAAGGAGTAACATCTGCCAAATTATCAAAGTGTGAAAATGTTGCTCTTAAAGAAAGATACAAACCCACTGTCTTGAAAGGGTAGAAAGTGGGAAGTTACCAGGGAGCAGAATGTTCCTGTCATCAGGACTATAATGACAGGACAAGGAGTAAATGGTTCAAACTGAAATTTAGGTTAGATATTGGAGAGAGATTGTTCCCCTGAGAAATTGGTCCCCTCCTGTTCCAGAGGCCCTGGCCCAGGGTGCCCAGAGCAGCTCTGGCTACCCCTGGATCCTGGAAGTGTCCAAGGCCAGGCTGGATGGAGCTTGGGGATAGTGGAAGGCAGGGGTGGAACTGATGAGCTGTAAGGTCTGTTCCCACCTAAACCATTCTGTGGTTCTATAATGTCAAGTTGTATTAAAAGGTAACTTTGTGTTTGCTGGAACTCAGTGAGCAGATGGTAACTGGGCATTCCTGTCACGTGCTCTGGAGTTTCATACAGTGGTTTCTTGGCTTTCTGCAGCACCCAGAAATTAAAGCAGATCGGTCGTTCGTGCTGTACAAACCCCCTCCTGCCATCAAAGACCCTGCTCTGGTGGAGGAATTCCTGGAGAGAGCAAAATTCATTGCAGATGACCTGAACTGGCTTCTGGCTTTGCCTCATGACAAATTCTGGTGCCAGGTAATCATTGTTTTTTATCTGAAGATACAATGTAAATATCTAGGTGCTTGTAAAAGCCATGAGCCTTACATCATTTTAATAAATGACGATTTTTTTGTTTATGCTTATAATGTCATGCAGGAAACATTTTAATTTCCATTCCTGCACCTTAGAATGCAAAGAAAGTATTTCCCTAAGGATTTTCCATTGTGAATTTTAAGAGTTGACTTGTATTTGATGGATATGGGAGTCCTTTTCATATACCTGAGTGTTTTAGATTGCTTTAAATTTAACTGGGCTGCTCAGAAGCACAACCTATGAAGATGTGACATTCCTTCCTTCCCATTTTGCTGCCTTTCCTTGTGCCAGGTGATTTTTGATGAGACCCTGCAGAAGTGTTTGGATTCCTACCTGCGCTCTGCCCCTCGCAAGTTTGACGTGCTGTGGGATTGCCACCCCGAGGTGAATGAGCTGCAGAAATCCCTCCATAGGAGTGTCTTCCTCACATTCCTCAGGATGTCCACCCACAAGGAGTCCAAGGTAAATAAATATTCCTATGCCTTGTAAGTGCTTCAGGCTGTGTGACTTAGGAAAAAAGAGAATTAGAGAAATTAGAGAATCATTTTCCTTCTCACATGAGATTCCTCTCTCTCCCTGATGATTTTATCAGTTGGATCCTCCTTGTGGAGATGATAACACTCAGCTGAAGCATCTAACTATGCAGTGATTCCTTGGTTGATTGCCTGGATCTCCTTCTTGAGTAATAGCAGGTTATCCATGTGCTAAGAGGAGAGAGAGCACATTGGCCTTTGTGTGGCCACATGGAGCAGGCTCTTCAGGCCACCACTTCCTCAGGGCCACGTGGTGCCACAAAATTCCTGCTAATACTTCTCTCCTTGAACCTGCCCCAAGTTTTGGACATGCAGTGAAAGTGCTCTAAATTACTGTTACCTTGGCATCATCAGGCATTCAGCCTCGAGAAGAGATGGCTCCAGGGAGAGCTCAGAGCCCCTTCCAGGGCCTAAAGGAGCTCCAGGAGAGCTGGAGAGGGACTGGGGACAAGGGATGGAGGGACAGGACACAGGGAATGGCTTCCACTGCCAGAGGGCAGGGCTGGATGGGATATTGGGCAGGAATTGTTCCCTGGCAGGGTGGGCAGGCCCTGGCACAGGGTGCCCAGAGCAGCTGTGGCTGCCCCTGGATCCCTGGCAGTGTCCAAGGCCAGGTTGGACATTGGGGCTTGGAGCAGCCTGGGACAGTGGGAGGTGTCCCTGCCCAGGGCAGGGAGTGACACTGGATGGGCTTTAAGGTCCCTTCCCACCCAAACCATTCTAACATTCTATAATTAAAAGACATGCTCAGCACTAATTGTGTGAGTGCAACTCCCATCTGGAGCCATGGGGTTTTCACCAGGCTTTGGGTAGGATGAGTGAGGCACTTTGTGTTTCAGCAATCCCTCCCTCTTTGGTTCATGCTGTGTTAGGGCTGTGTTGATTCTCTTGCTTATCACAGTGGTGACGTTCAGGACGTTTTGAGGGAAAGGCCTGGGAGTGGGGTACTGGGACAGGAGCAGGATGAAGGAATACTGGAGCCTGCAGCTGGCAGCACTTCAGCAGAAATACCTGACACCTCTGTGGTGTCTTTCATTGCAGGATCTGATTAAACCTCACCACTCTGAGAGGCAGGCAGGCATTTGAAACCATTTTTTAGTTGAGTGATCTGCAGGGGATGAATAGTCTGTTGTCATGCAGGAGTCAGCAGGAGTTCTGGAAAGGGAACCTGGCCAGCACTGAGCCCCATCCCTCTGCTTCAGCAGGGACAATGTACCCTGCCTTTCACTGGGATTGAAAACATCTGCTGTGACAGGCAAACCAGCCTTCTGAAAATCCAAAAATCACGTTTCAGCTGCTTGTGTCTCAGTGTCAGACAATGGAATTTTTCTCATCTAGAATTTCGTAAGAAATGCCTCCAGTGTTCAGCAGTCAGCATGAAGAGCTGCAGTTCTGGGGTTTCTCCCTGCCTGTCCCTGATCCTGTGGTCTCTGTTTTGCTCTCCCAGGTTAAAAGAACCTCAGGCTGTCCCTGTACCTGGTTACTCATTCCTGCTCCTGAGCTGAGCTGTTCTGGTGTTCTGTGGGAACTGGGGAGCTGTAGGGAGATTTTTTGTAAAACTTTTAGGTGGATTAATTCACCTGCTGATGAAGGGATCAGTGAGGTGCCTGGTGTGGCAGGGACAGGAATGTGGGAATGGATGGCTCTGCAGAAGCTGTTTCTAGCAGAGTTGCTGTCTTCTATGAAATCAATTCCTTAATACACCTTTGAGAGATGTTTTAACAGGTGTCATAATGCTGGAGTTACTGCAGAGCAAAATATGGATTACCCTTTAAATTCCTTTTTTTTTTTTTTTCTGTCTTTGTAGGATCATTTTATCACTCCCTCTGTCTTTGGAAAAATTATTTACAATAACTTCCTGTTCGATATCCCCAAGATTTTGGATCTCTGTGTCCTTTTTGGGAAAGGAAATGGTCTCCTGCTCCAGAAGATGATTGGTCAGTAAAAGTCAAGGAACAATTGGCTACATTTAGGCTTTTGTTTGTATGACAAATGACTTATTGGGGTTTATACCAGTGGAACTGCTCTGAAAATTAATTGTTCAGTAGCAACTAAGATCTGTCATTTCTGGATCAGATTGTGCTTTTGTTTTTCCATGTGCACTTTGCTTGTTCCAAGGAAAGCTTCATGTCCTGCTTTGCTGCCCTGAGCCAGGCTCATGCTGTTACACATAAACCCAGGCTCAGCTATTTCCTGTGCCAATTGAATGTGTCCTCGGCCCTTGCAGGAGGAATGTGGGGCTCTGTAAAACCCTGGTGGAGATGGGGAAGGGTGAGGAGGGTTGGGAGATGGGCACAGTCCAGCCCGGAGTGCTGTTGTTCCCAGAGCTGGGAGCCAAGTGAAACATTCAGTATGAGGTAATCACTGCCATGGGAAGTGGCAGAACCTGAAACTTCAATGCAGACATTGATGTGTCCAGAGTTTCCAAACCACAAACACTTCAGAGCCTTGCTCAAGCTGTGCTTATCCCTGGATTTCTGTGTCTGTACACAAGGCCTTAGTGGTGAGCACACAGGGAGGAACATCCAGCCATGGAGTGAAGATGGAGCATATTGATTTAGCTTCTCTTTTATCTCTTCCCAATCCTGTGGTCTTTAACATCACCTGAGCACCTGAGTGGAAGAATATCTACCCTTGGATTAAGTGAGCTCTTCCTAAATTCCAACCCACTTTGTCTGCAGCTCGTGGGATGAAGGTTTTCCATTTCTTTGGTAGTTATTTTTGTCTCATTTCCAAGTTCACTAACATGAGAAGTGTTAGAGATCATGTGGTGCAGACAGATTTCCAGCCAGAAAATCTTAGATAAACCTTTGCATTTTTAGTCTTTTTATTCTTTTTCCGTAGCTTCTACTCTAAATTCCTCTGTTGAGTCTTAGAGATGGAAAGCAGGCATGGCAAGATAGATGCTTCCCTTTCAGATGCAAAGCTTAGATTATCAAGGTCTTAAAATATTCAGAAAAGACCTAAGTAATGAAACCTCCTTTGAATTACACTCTGGAATGCCACACAATCATGCTGCATGCAGGTGACCAAGGATTTGCTCACTGATTATTTCATTATGTCATGACAATAACGGTATGAGCAGTTCTGGTATAATTCATAACTTCATAAACTTGAGGTTTTACTCAGGATATAAATTTATCTGAAACTTATCTCATAGCTCTGTCCTTGCTGAGAACTCTTTAACTTTCATAATCTGAACAGTAGTTCCCAGGAAAATAGGAACCTCAATGCTTACTTGGTGAGGATTTATGGTATGGCATTACTCAGTGGAGTATTTTGTAAAGATAATGGAGTCCTGGTAATATAATAGCAGGTGTTACTAAAGCCTCATTACCTTTAAGAAATATTCGGTAGCACATCTCCTGATGTGTGCTGAACTGTTATCAGTAATTAAAAGTCAACTCCAGTTGTCAAATAAAGGAACTGGGGTTGTTCAATGATAGTATTTGCATTATTCATTGATTCAGCCCCTGGAGCATGAATCAGCTGACATCTCATTAGCTCTGCTCTGATGAACATATTCCCATTGCTGGATCTCCAGTGGCATTGGAGAGCTGATGGATGAGCTTTTTGGGAGCAAGGCCTGTGCATGAGCTGAGGAGTGAGGGTGGGCTGTGTCCCACATGGTCACTAGGTGTGTCTGGGAGGTGTCAGCAATAACACAAGTACCATTTTCTGGTACAAATTTGCTCGTTGATGCATGTCTGAACTGATGGAAATGCTTTCCTTTCCCTTTTCAGGAAATATCTTCACTCAGCAGCCCAGTTACTTCAGTGACCTTGATGAAACTCTGCCCACTGTCCTCCAGGTACTGCTTTCCTGCTGGGATTTCATCTGGAAATGTGGCATAGCTTGGGGAGTGGAAAGGGAATATGGTAGGCAGGCAGAATGTATTTCATGAAATCATGGAATATCCTGAGCTGGAAGGGACCCACAAGCATCATCAAGCTCAGCCTCTGGCCCTGCAAAGACACCCCAACAATCCCACTTGTTGTCCAACCACTCCTTGACCCTCTGGGGGAAGAACTTTCCCTGATATCCAGCCTAAACCTCCCCTGACTTTGCTGTTTCTCCCTTTCTCTAGTGTGTCAGGGAGGTTTTGAACCTTTATCTAAAATTATTACTTGATGACTCTTCCCTCCCTCCTTCCTTCAGCTTTTGGCCTTTTCTGCTTTGTCCAACTGCTGGCTCCTGTCTTTTAACATTGCCTTGTTCTCCTGATTTAGGTATTCAACAATATTTTGCACAAGTGTGGTTTGCAGTGTGAAGGGGCTTCTGCTGAGCCCCAGAAACTGGAAGAGAAAGTCAGTGTGACTGCAGGGAACATGCCCCTCCAGGTAGGACTGAACTGTCTGTTCTGCACACTGAACAGACCACAGAGGAGCATTCTGTTCCCAGAAGCTCCCACAGCTCATGGTTCTGTGCCATTGTTGCACTCTTTGTTCTGGGACATGATGATAAAACCTTTCCACCATGAGGTGATTCATTTCAGCCATATCCTTTGGAATGTGGATAGTTTTAAACCTGGCAACTTTTTTGCTTAGCCAGCTTATAAATAATGTAACAGGATATCTGACAGAAGTTTCCACCTAACCCTTGCAGTGATAAGAGCTGATTTTTTTTCTTCAGAAATGTGTGTGTTAACAAAAATGTAATTTAACTGTAGTTAATTAAGAGGGGTTTATGTGTTGGAGACTGTGCAAAGACAGTGAATGTCTCTACAAAACCCTAGTCGTTCAGTTTGTGTGTGGGAACAAACTATCAATTCGAACTCTGATTTATTGACAAATGATAGTTTGAAACTATCATTTAGTGTGTCATTCAGTTTGTTTCAGCTGCCTGGGAAATGCAGCTTGCACTGGACAGGCTGCTGAAAGCATCCCTTCGATTCCCATGTTTCTGCTGTGCAGTGTTTCCTGAAAAGTGCTGCACGGGAGAGAATTCCATATGTGGAGGGAGTATGGAGGGCAAAGCCACTGTCCAGAACAGGCTCTGATGAGGATTCTTATAATCTCACAGGATATATAATGAAAGCAAACAGTTGGGGTTGCATTATAGCTCTTTAAAGGACAGGAGTTTTAGGAGAAATGTTGTCTCTGTCTCTCCCCAGACCCAGGTTTGTGGTTGATACCAACTCTGTGCAGTCAGGATCCCCCATGGCCCCAATATTCAGTGTCCCTGCTGGGAAAACTTGCCTGGCTCTTCCCTCAGTAACTGCTCTTTCCCTCTCAGGAGCTGAAGGACATTGTGCTGTATTTATGTGACACCTGCACAACCCTCTGGGCCTTTCTTGATGTCTTTCCCTTGGCTTGCCAGACCTTCCAAAAACATGAGTTTTGTTACAGGTATGTCCTGGAGTGCAGACAGCTTGGCCTGGCCATGTAAAAATACTGAATGTGCTACTGTGTCCTGTCCCATTGTTAAATGAGGAGACAGATTTAATGCAAGGGCTGCTGGGGTCTCTCTGACAGGAATGCAGCATGATAAATACATGGATATAGGGATGTGTGGATTTTCTGTTCTATGTGTGTCATTATCTAGGAGGGATCCTAGAGCCAGGCATCCATGACAATTTCCAAAGTCAGCTGAACAGTACCTGCTGTGCTCTGGGAAGGGTGGAGAGGGATGAGTTATGGACAAAAAGAACTTCCTGCTGTAGGACCTAAAGCAAGGGAAGCAGAAAGTGTTTTGGAGAAATAGTTCTTCAAGCTCTGAAAACAAATGTCTTTGATGTTATGCCCATGTTTAATGCTAGAGAATATCAATGAGGTTTGGCAAAAGCTGAGTGGCTGGAAGAGGGTGACAAAGTATGAGAGGGAATGGCTCAAGCTGTGCCAGGGAAGGTTCAGGTTGGGTGTTAGGGAACATTTCTTCATGGAAAGAGCTGTCCAGGGCAGTGGAGTCCCCATCCCTAGAGGGATTTAACAGCCATGTGGATGTGGTACTTGGGGACATGGTCTGTGGTGGCCTGGGCAGTGCTGGCGAGTGGCTGGGCTCAATGCTCTCAGAGGGCTTTTCCAACAAGATTTCTGTGATTCTGTGAGTGTTGGGTCTTTGCAGTCTGCACATCTGTGTTGGGGTTTTTCTGGGTTGAGCAGATGGTTCTGATTAGCACCAGGATGTTTCTCAAATGCTTTTATTTCCTACCTCTTCAAAGACCTTTCTGTGATTTCCTTAGAGTGCTGCTCTTTGTCTGTGGTGTGTTTGTTTGCTTGCTTGTGTTTTGGGGCAAAAATACCAAAATGAGGTGATGCTCATGGGTACTGCTGGTGAGGAGGGTTTAATGAAATCAGCCATTTGTTCTGCCTTTTAGCAAATGATTTCTGGAACCTCAGCTGACAGGTACAGGTTTGTTCCCCATTTGTACAGATTAGCTGCATTTTATGAACTGGCAATTCCTGAGCTGGAATCTGCAATCAAGAAGAGGCATTATGAAGATAACAGGTGAGAATTCTTGCAAAGGCTTCCTTTGGATCTTCAGGGAAACTTCCTAGAGCTTAGTTAAAAATTCACTTCATGCTGCTTTACCATCCCTGAGGAACCTGGCTTTTATAATGCTGCTTCAAAGAGCTCTGAAGAGATGACTTCCATAATTCCAAATTTTCCTGGGCAGTGGGATGACAAATTGTTTTTAGTGCTGTGTAAGAAGGAATTTGATGGGAGGTGCATTAAAATTGTAACAAAGTGTGAGAACATGAGTGATATCTCTGTGTAGCTCAGTCTCACTGTAAGGCACAGGCTGTGCTGGTACAGTGGGGGGTCTTGTGTGGGGAGCTGCCAGCACAATTGGGATTGAAACCAGCTTTATTTAGAGCATGAATTTTCTGTAATGACCATGAAATGTGTCTAATATCTGGTCTGTGCAGCAAGGAAATGATTCTCCTAATGAAATTCTTCTTCTAGAGGATTAACTCTGGCATAAATGTGGGTTACAGATTCTTGTGCTGACACCAACAGTGTCTTTTGCTCTCTCTGAAGTGTTTTTGCTGATTTGTGGAGGAGGATTTCACACTCCAGAAAGAAGATGCTGGAAGTTTTTCACATCCTAATAAACCAAGTCTGTCTGCAGCCCATCCTGGAGAGCAGGTACTGGCACTTGGCTCTGTGCTACTCGCCAATGACATGATTGCTGTGTGGGAGAAATTTTTTCTCATGTTCAAATTTACTGGAGAAAACAAACAGAAACTGCTGTTTGTGTTGGGATTGTAGCCAAAGACTTGGCTAAGGTCAAATTCTGTTGTCCTGTGTGTCAGGAATGTTCCAGATGGAGTTGTTTGGTCCAGAATCTCTGTGGTGAGCTTCTGACCCCAGTGTGAGGCTCATGCAAACTTTGATCATGTGTAACACCTTGAGGCATGATTGTCACCTTCCAGGACCTGGAGGGCCCAAAGATACAGATGGAGAGAGACTGTTTACAGGGGCTTGGAGTGACAGGACAAGGGGGAATGGCTTCCCATAGACAGACGGCAGGGCTATTGGGAAGGAATTGTTCCCTGGGAGGGTGGGGAGGCCCATAAAGGCAGAGTTACAAACGCTCTGCACACCCTTTTCTGATCACTGCAAGTCTGAAGCATCAAACTATTTGTAAAGTCTGTCTGAAAACTTGTAGTTCTAGGTGTGATACAGCTTTAGAGCTAAGTGCTGAAATGTTTGCTGAAGCCTTGAAAACCACCTGGTTCCATTTGACTCTGCTCCTGTGAAAGCCAAATGTGGCCTGAAATCTCTTTAAAATGGGGCTTTCCCTTGGTGTGTAAATGTGAGTGGTTTGGCTGGTGGGGCCAAACCTTGGCAGGCTTGCCTCTGAGTGTTCACTGTGCTGTGTTTCCTGCAGCTGTGAGAATATTCAGGCATTTATTGAGGAATTTCTGCAGATCTTCACATCAGTGCTTCAGGAAAGGAGGTGAGTCTGGCTGGCAAGAGGCCCGAGGGAGGCCCTCCTCTGCCATTCTTTACAGCAGAATTGCCTGAGGCAGCATTACGAGGCATTTGGGAGTCAAAAATCGTTGTAAGTAGTGGGGAAAAGTGCAGTGAGAGGATTTCAGCCTGCAGCACAGACCCTGGCACTGAGAAATGCAATTCTTCACTCCCATTAATCCAGCCTTTCAAAGAGGAGAAGAGCAATTTAGCCATTAGCTGCCTTGACAAGTTAGGCTGTTATTACTGATCTGTGCTTTCCAGCTGGGCTGACCAGACCAGAAAAATATTAAACATTAATGCTGGAGATACAAAGGAATTGGGAGAACTGGGTATTCCATCTTGTCCTCCTGCCCATGCTGGCATTCTGAGCACTTTCACATGGTAAAGCAGATTTTCCCTGTAATGCAGCCCTGGGTTCCAGTCCTCACACCTGAGGAGTGTTGCTGTGGTGAAGTGGGACCAAAATCAGGGATGGCTGGAATCCAGCATTGGGTGAGAGGTTCTCTGTTCCTACCTGAGCACTGGGGCAGTCAGAGAGGCACAGTAGTGGTAATTAATTGAGCTCCACTGATTAAACTTGCTCCTGTGTTTTCAGGTTTCTCCGTGACTACGACGAGCTGTTCCCAGTTGAGGATGATGTGAGTCTGCTCCAGCAGGCATCCTCTGCACTGTATCCTTGGGCTTTGCACAACCTGGCTGCTCTTGGATTCCTTCACACCAGTGACATTTCTGCCTCTGGTTAAATTGCATGACTGGCAAGGAGTACTGGAAAGTTTTCCCTTGACAGAAAACAAAAAGGAGAGGGGGGAGTTGTTGCCCAGAGAATCTGAGGCTATCCCATCCCCAGAAGTGTCCAAGGCCAGGCTGGACAGGGCTTGGAGCAACCTGATCTAATGGAAACTGTCCTTGCCCATGACAGGGGGTGGGACAAGATGAGCTTTAAGGTCCTTTCCCACCCAAACCATTCTGTGGTTTTGTTAGTGTTGATACAGACACGAGTTTGGACGTCGCTGACAATCCCGTAGTTACTTGAAGGTGGTCCCTGAACATGTTTATCCAGGAATGTCCTTAATGCTGTGCTCTTAGAGATGAGACCAGGACAGCCTATATCCTCCAGGCAGTGGAAAGTGCCTGGGAAGGGGTAGACAGGAAAAAAGGACAAGCTGTTAAAGATCCAGCAGCATCCAAAGGAGCTTCAGCAATAGTGGAGAGCACCCCTGAGAACGGGGAGGATCTGGGGGCTGCGTGTGCCCTGGAGGATGAGGTGGGTACAGCTCTGTGGTGGGACTGGGCTCTGCTCTTCCTGGCCTTCCTCTGTCTGTGAGGACAGGCTTGATTTGCTCAGCTCTGGGGACAACATGAGATTTGGTGTCATTTCTGACCTTTGCTGGATCTCCATACAGCCTTGGGAAATGAGGACTGAAGCTACACCTGAATCCTGAGTTATCTCTGAGCAAATTGCTTCCAGCTCTCATGGCTTGGGTTTTCCCTTGCTGGGGATTATTCAAATACTCTGTTTCATCCCTGCAGTTCATGTGCATATTTTTGAAATGCAGAGCTCACCTCTTATTTGAGGAAGGGATTCTCCAGGGTGTCCTTGCTGACTCAGGGACTGGCAAAAGTAGCTGTGTGCCCAAATCTGTGTCACAAACCTTGTGTAGTTTAAACAGCTGATTCCTCTTTTGGCTCCAGCCTTGTACTTGTGTGTGTTGAAACCCTGACAGCCCAGAGTGCTGTTTTCTCAGTGTTTCTGTGCACACTGCCTGCCCTCAGCTCAGTCCCTGCCCAGTGCCCAGCAGTTGTGTTTGGTGTCCGTAGTGCGCCGGCGCTGCGGCCGCACCCATCGCCCGTGTGTCCGGCGTGGAGCTGGACTCCCTCATCTCCCAAGTGAAGGATCTGCTGCCAGACCTTGGAGAGGGATTCATCCTGGCCTGCCTGGAGGAGTATGGATATGACACAGAGCAGGTGATCAACAACATCCTGGAAGATAAGCTGGTGCCACACCTGGATAAGCTGGACCGAAGGATGCAAAGGTGTGGGACAGCCTCTGGTTGTTTCTGTCTCGCTTAATTGTTCTCACTGAAGGCTCAACACTTGTAGAGCTCTAAGAATTTGCATATTTGGGGTGGAGAACTGCAGTGAGAGCTTCTCATTGTCACCTGTCACCAGTTCTCTGCCCTCCTTGTGTCCCTGCAAAGGAGTGGGACCTTTGCTGCTCAGTGTTGAAGTAGAGCAGGTGCTGGGTTGTGTTTTGTGACTGGGAGCAAACCTACTTGTACTTGAAATGAAAGAATAGAATAGAATAGAATAGAATAGAATAGAATAGAATAGAATAGAATAGAATAGAATAGAATAGAATAGAATAGAATAGGTTGCCTTCAAAAGTTATTTTGCTGCAGTGTTTGTTGTCACAAGAGTGAAAATCCCAGCTGTCCTGCAGGAAAGGGCATCTTCAGAGGAGCCAATTCAACCCACAGGGTCAAATATGATTCTTTAACAGGCTGCTGTTTAGTGAAGATATGACAATTCAGATCCATTTTTATGTTCCCTCTGACAAACTTTCCAGGCTTGTCCTGCTTTCCTGGCCAATCCAGGCCAAGGGATGGAGGGTTTATAGCTGGTGGCAGAATTGAGTTGTTGGAGTTTGTCTGCAGCTGTGAGTGTGTGTTTGTGCTGCACCAGCAGTTCCTGACAGAGCATCAGGATGTGAATGTGCTGTTTGTTCACATTTCATGGAGTTATGAGCAGACTGTTTCACAGTTGCATTAAAGGAAAGCATCTTTATCAGAAAAATGATGTAAAAAAAATCCTAGTTTTGCAACAATCTTTGTGTTCCCGCAGTCAGATCTGCTGACTTTGGCACTGCTGGTGCAGGACAGGCTTTAGGAAGGATTGGTTTTTTGCAAAGCCAGCAGTTCCACAAGATAGAGCTGGATTTTTTTTCTTCCTGCCTTTTGCATCTTGAAACAAAGCTGCTGGTTCGATAGGAAATGTCGAATTCTGACCCCTGCTGATTTATAGGGGAGCACAGCAGCATTTGCAGCTGCCCAGCTGAGCAGTCTGCACCACCAAAATGAATGTCAAAAGTACAGTTTTGGACTTACAAGCTGAACAAACATAAACCTGGAACCCTGAGAAAGATTTAACAAGGGAGATAAATATCTTGAAATCAGCAGCAACAAATTATTGGAATTTTTTCCAGCCTGTAATTCATCACACTTAGTGTTTGTCTTCACTGAGTCACTGTTCTGAGACCAGGCAGTCTGTTGAATATTCTGTTGTCCTGCATGGTTTGATAGACTCTGAAATGAACTGAAGAATTTTCTCTTGGCTTTCTGTGAGTTACTTTAGTTTCCCCTCAAATCCAAGCTTTGGGAAGTGCTGTGCTTGTGCCAGGAGCTGGGAAGGGAAAGGGTTGTGCCCTGTGACTCAGCCAGCACCTCTTGGTGTGCTCAGGATTGTTCTGGGACTAACAAAGGGGAAGGATTTCTCTTCCTTACCTCACTTTTGTTTTTCTTCTCTCTCCTTGTGTTTTAACAGACAGCTGAAGCCAGACCCTACCCCTCTGGTCAGCTCTCGCTATAATGTTTTCCAGAATGATGAGTTTGATGTTTTCAGTAGGGATGCAGTGGATGTGTCTCGGATCCAGAAAGGCAAGAGGTGAGTGTTGGCACCCAGTCATTAACTCTGCCTGTCAGGAGGAACAAAAACACCTGGGAACCTGCAC
The DNA here is from genome assembly GCF_052056855.1 of Sturnus vulgaris. Taxonomy (NCBI): domain Eukaryota; kingdom Metazoa; phylum Chordata; class Aves; order Passeriformes; family Sturnidae; genus Sturnus; species Sturnus vulgaris. Next base: position 12,388,500 of record NC_142261.1, on the reverse strand, counting down.
ATTTATCTCTCCTAAAAACATCTTGCAGGAATGTTTTGGCAGGGGGGGAAAGCTTATCAAAAATGTTCCCCACCTGTTTGGGAAAGTAAAATGAAATATTATGAGGGGGTTGGTTTCACTTAGTGTTTTTCCTAATTGGCTTTCCTGTGTCTGCTGCTGGAGATTGCTCTGCCAACTCATTTGTAATGTCAGGCTCTTGCTCCTTGGGCTTAATGTTAAACTTGCACTGAACAACAGACCTTGAAAAGCACCATCCCTGAGCCTGGATTGTGACTCAGAGCTGAGAATAACTAATGATTTGATTTAGAGCCAAGGGAAGATTCAATATCCATCTACATCAACATCTGATAACATTCAGTGCCTTAGACTGCTTCTTTTGCTCCTGCTGCTGTAAAGCTTCCTGCAGAAGGGCACTTGGGCTCGTGGAGTAGTTTGGATTGGGAGGGACCTTTAAAGGTCGTTTAGTCACTCTGCCTGCAGTGAGCAGGGATCCCCCTGCCATGGGCAGAGGTTTCTGCAAAACCTCACCAGTTTTCACTTTGTTTTCTCCTTAGCTGGGTGTGTGGTGCTGGCTCATGCTGATGTCAACTCTATAGTGGTTCCCAGATTCTTTTAGAACATATCACAGAATCATGGAATGGTTTGGGTTGGAAGGAACCTTAAAGCTTATCCTGTTCCACCCCCTGCCATGGGCAGGGACACCTTCCACTAGGCTTTAAACATCTCCTCTAACCAGCCAAGTGTGATCTTAATGCTGGGAGGCATTTACACAACAGTTAACTAAAAGTCTGGCTGGAGTTGGAGCCATGTGAGCTGAGAGCTTCCAATTAATGTTTTGGTTGCATAGTTGCATCAAACTCTAGGAGAGAACCACTTTTGTCCCCAAGTCCAGTGGCCCAGCTCCTCAGAGCAGTGCCACAGTGCTGACCCTGTCTTGGCTGAGCAAGAAAGCAATTTCTTTTCTCTCTGGCCAAGGTCATGACTTTTGTTGTGTCCATAGCTGAGAATTCAGACAGAACCTTTCTCCTTGTGGTGGTGCCTTGCTCTGTGAGACAGGTGCATTGTACAGATGTGCTGGGTTATCCCCATTTCCCAAAGCCTTCCTGCAGCAGCTGGTCAAGGCCAGAGAGCACCGAGTTCAGCACAGAGCATGCAGTGGCTGGAATATCCCGCTCACAGCTCCCTCTGCAGATCACCTGGAGAGCTTTGGGAGCTGTAAATCATCCCTGAGCCGGGCTCTGGGATCTGCTCCCATGGCTCTGCCCTCCAGGGGTGCCTTCTCTCCAGGGGTATCATCACTCCTGGAGAAGTTCTCTTCTCTCCTGCTGTACTTATGTGACCTCTTGGGATTATCCTCTTGCTGCTGCTCTTCCTGATGTTGTTTGCCTTCCTTGATTTCAGAACATTTGGGAAAACTCTGCAAGATTCCAGACATATTAGTTGTGGTTTGAGTAGTTTAAAATCTGGAGATCAGCAATGCCCAAAGATGACCATATCCAACTGAATCCAAGGAAAAGCTGCAGTACCTTGTCTCCAGGACTTAATATTCAGCACTGATGGTTCACCCCAGTGTTGGGGTAATAGGGCTCTCCAAGCTTTGTCTGAGATCTGCTTTGGATTTGAATTGCATCAAATATTTAAATTTCTTTTTTCTCTTCTAAATACCTTTTGCCCACCAAATTCCCTTGTGTTCTGGGTGATGTTGCTAAGCCTGGTGCCACCATAGTGCCTAAAGAGCCAGAGCAGGATGTTCTGGCCACTCTCAGCATCAGCAGTTTGGGGCAGTGACTGTCCTTGAGAAAGAGAAATCCAGCCAGGATGAGGAGGGAATCAAACACAAGGAAATGAATGTGCCAACATAGACTCTGCTGATCCTGAAAAGTGATGGCACTTGTCTGTGCCTGTCCAGTCCTAGTTGTCAGCTGAATCTGTCTCCTGAAGCCAGAGCATGTCCTGAGCTCCATGGCACTAGAGGAGCTCTCCCACTGTTTTTCCTGGGATTGGTGCCCAGACCATTTCATGCAGCTCCTTTGCAGTCATCAGACCAGCTCGACAGGAAGCAATTACCAGGTGCTGGGTTCAGCCTCGGCTGAATTCCCACAGGGGGTGTTATCCCAGGGATCCCGGCATGGCTGAGCTCACCACGTGCTTGGCAGGGCGTGATGCAGCCAATGCAGGCAGTGAGTCATGGCACAGAGGGAAACACCTCCAGCGTTAAACTCCCTTTGTTTTGAGATTCCAATGAAAATCTGGGCTGCTGGATGACATCCCCTCAGCCTGTCCCTTCCTCAGTCACTGCCACTGCCTTGGACAGGTCCTTTCTCTGATAAAATCCACTGATGCTGGGTCCTGCTGGACTCTGGGGGCTGCAAGTTATCCTGGGAATGCTGGACAGTGGAATCCCCTGTTGCTTTGCTGTAAATATGTACTTGGCTGGTCTGAAAAATGGGAATTCTGAGCTTATGCATGTGCAGCTTGAGACACTCAGCAGCTGCTTTTTAACCCCTCTATTCTTCGTCTTCACTTCTTTAAAATGATGATAATTTACTTGCTTTCTAAATTTAAGAGCACTTGGAGTGCTCTGAGAGATTGAATCACAAAGACTCTACTGTTTTGTTCTTTGCCTTAGGAGATGTGTTTATTCTCATCCTCACCTGCACTGGTTATTTTTTGGATCTCCCCATCAACATTTGTCCTTTCCCCCTCACATTTGTGCTCCATGCACCTTGGCCAAGTTTCATCTAGGGTAGAATTGCATTTGGCCTCCTGTGAAAGCTTCCTCTCTGTCTGAAGTGATAGTGGTGGTCTCCAATTCCTGCTCTTTTTTAGTGGCCAAACAGCCCTGGTAGAAATGACCCCCCTGGATCACTCCATCCAGCCCTGGGGCCCAGCACAGGAAGGAGCTGGAGCTGCTGGAGTGAGAGCAGAGGAGACACCAGGATGATCAGAGGGATGGAGCAGTGCTGCTGTGTGGAAAGGCTGGGAGAATTAGGATTGTCCAGCCTGAAGAGAAAGCTCTGAGATGACCTAAGTGGGGTCTTCCAGGACCTGAAGGGGCTGACAAGAAAGATGGAAGAGAGACTGTTTACAAGGGATGGAGGGACAGGACACAGGGAATGGCTTCCCACTGCCAGAGGGCAGGGCTGGATGGGATATTGGGAAGGAATTGTTCCCTGGGAGTGTGAGGAGGGGCTGGGATGGAATTCCCAGAGCAGCTGTGGCTGCCCCTGGATGCCCTGGCTGGACATTGGGGCTTGGAGCAGGCAGGGACAGTGGAAGGTGTGAGGGTGGAACAAGATGAGCTTTAAGATCCCTTCCTGCCCAAGCCATTCCATGATTCTATAAACCAGCAGGCCAAGGGGTGGGGTAAGGAGAGCCTGTGGCATTGGGGATGAGATTTGCACTACTACACATTCCACTACCAGGGGAAAAAGCAGCTTCAAGGGAAGGTTGTGACCCCTCCCTTCCCCTCCCCATTCCTTGCAGGAGGGAGCAGGACACGACCCGGAGCTTGGTGAATGACAAGCGGCTGGTGAGGGAGCAGAGGCAGCGCTACAGCCAGTACAGCGTGGTGCTGGAGGAGCTGCCCCTGGAGCCGGGAGCAGCCCACGACTACGAGGACTACGAGGACGAGTACGATGACACCTACGATGGCAACCAAGTGGGCGCTAACGACGCTGACTCGGATGACGAGCTCATCTCCAGGAGGTGAATGCTGAGGGGAGGGGGAGGGAGGGATCCATGGGAGAATCACCACAGAATTCCCTGGCTTCCACAAACCCTGCTTTGGGCTCTGTTCCTCCACCAGAGCTTCAAACCACTCCTTTCTCTGTTTTCACTGTGGTGTGCAAGGAGGAAGGTTTGGGTCTCCCTTCTCCCTTGGCAGACAATTCCTTGAACACAAAGTGATTGAACCCTCGAGCCAAAGAACCTCAATGAAAAGTGGCTGTACATAAATACAAACTAAATTCCCAGCCAAACAATTCCTAAATTTCAAGAATGTGTTGCAAAGGAAAACAGAGTGTGCCCAGGGTGTTCTCCAGCTTCCACTCAGTCATTGCTTCAGTTCATCAGCAAATCCAAGAGGGAAATTTGCCATGTGTGGAAACTTGTACTCAGCAGTGCTTCTCCTTAGAGAAACTACCATGTGGCAGGGAAAAACAGTTTGGAAAATCAGTGGAGCTGGGCAACCTAAAATGGCTGGTTAGCAAAGGGAATTTTCGAAATTTGGGAGATTTTACAACCAAACTTTTCCATGCCAATCCCTTCTGAGTGCTGCCAGCTGAAATTGGGTCCCTGATGGGCTGCACAGCACTCTGCACCATGACTGACAGCTGCACACAGTTAGCTTTTGGGAAGCAAAGGGTTAGTGGGGATGGAGGCTAGAGAATATCTATTTTAGAAAACATGTGTTCTAAAAGCTGCTTTAACATTTCTGAAAAGTGGCCTTTTGAATTGTGATGTATTATGAAGATGTCACCATTCCTAACCTCAAATCAAGTCGAAGCTTTGAGGCTCTTTTGTCCCTTTTCTCTTCCTCCTAAAGTGTTGAGAAGCTTCAATTTAAATCCTTTTTGTGTTTTGCCTGTAAGAATGTGGCACCAGTGTTTTCCCCTCTTTCAGGTCTCACTGCCCCTAGAAACAATTAGTGGATGTCACTGCTGAAAACTGGATCTGTTGGTTTGACATAACAAAGGCTTTTCTGGTTTTACATTTATTTCCTTGGCAGTGGAATGGTGGGTCTGAATTCCAATGGATTTTAAACACAGACACATATTTATGTTAAAGAAGAGTTATAGACATGTGGTAAATTCTTCCTCCTCCCCCAGGCCCTTTGCTCTGCATGTCCAGAGTGACTCATAAAGCCTGATTAATTTCTCCAGGGATTTCCCCCTGTAGGAAACTGGGGCACAGCAATGGAGCTGGGGCTCCCTGGATGATAGCCCTGACCAGTCAGAGGCTTTGGAGCACAGAACTGGCTGAGCATTAATGGTTCTGTCCAAATTTGCCTTGTACAACAGATGCTCCCTGTCTGCTGAGCTAAAGCCTAGCAAAGGATACTCCTTAATATTGCCTTGTGGCTGTGTCTGGATGCCCATTTCCCAAAGGAAGCAGTTGTTTCTGTGGAGAAATTCCTTGTGAGGTTTCAGGGTTGTTTTTTTTAACTATTATTATTATTATTATTTTCAGTGACAATTTCATAGTGAGCATTCCCTTGTGAAGAGTGTGTGTTTGTTAACTGCCCATAGGAATGTGTGGCATTAACTCCTGGGTCTCCTGGGTTGTTGGTTTTTTTTTGTTCAGGAAAATGAAGTCCATGAAATCTGTAGCTTCTCGTCTTTCTAAGGACATAATGCAAACCTAAAAGGATGTGCTGTTCTGGGAAATGTTTGTGGCTGTGCTGTTTTCTAACTACTTGTGTCTTAATTCCCAGGCCATTCACAATTCCTCAGGTCTTGAGACCTAAAGGACAGGAGGAGGGACAGGAGACAGAGGAGGAGGATGAAGAGGAGGAGGAGGAAGCTGAAAAGGAAAGAACAAAGGTAACATTTAGCTGGAGTTGCATTAAGATTTACCATATTTAATCCCTGCTTCACCTGCAGGTGATGTGGAGCAGGTTCCCTGTTTCAGAAAAGGAACCTTTGAGCAGCAGTGGGGACTGAGCTGCTTTCAGTGGCTGCTGGGCTGTGATGTGTCCCCAGGGACAGCTCTCTGCTGCTTCCTGGCCTAACTGTGCTGCAGCTGTGACACTTCTTCCGTGGGGAGCTTTAATCTGCTTTATCCCAGAGACAGACAGTGCCAGCAGAGCACTCTGAGGGTCACTGACACTGTTTCCATGGATGTGCTGGGAGCAGCCATGGTGTGGGAAGGTTTTCAGGCAGGTTTTGTGCCAGGTGTTGTGTTTAGAGTCCCTGACACCAATCCTACTGGTCCAGATATAATGAACCAGGAACTGACTCTGTTCCCAACAGAATCCTCTCCTCTCCAGGCTTCTGCAGGGTGCTGATGAGTTTGCTGACCTGTCCCATTGCCTCCTTGTAGGATCACTTTGTGCAGGACCCGGCAGTGCTGCGGGAGAGGGCTGAAGCCAGGCGCCAGGCATTCCTTGCCAGGAAGGGGTAAGCAAAGATCTCCCTCTGCCTCTGCAGCTGTTCTGCTACTGACTGCAATGGTTGAGGCTATTCCTGCTCCTTGACATTCCTGTTTGTCAGGGACCTGCTGCAGTGGGGTGAACTTCCTCACCCACCCTTTACTTCACTGCTATCTCATTGAATAGGGGCAGGCAGTGGTTTGGGTGGGAAGGGACCTTAAGACCATCTTGTTCCACCTCCTGCCATGGCCAGGGACATCTTCCACTATCTCAGGTGCTCCAAGCCCTGTCCAGCCTGGCCTTGGACACTTCCAGGGATCCAGGAGCAGCCACAGCTTCTCTGGGCATCCTGTGCCAGGGCCTCCCCACCCTCACAGGGGACAATTTCTTCTGAATAGCCAATCTAAATCTTCCCTTTTTCAGCATAAAGCCATTCCCCCTTGTTCTGTCACTCCAAGCAGCAGAACCCTGTGCAAGACAGGATCTTGGAGAGCACGACTTCTAGAGTTCCAAGAGCTCCTACAGGGATTTTGGGACATTTTCATAGCTGTTTTCAGCTGATGGGCTCAGTGTGTGGAAGGACACAGTGGGGGTGTGGCTGATGCTGCTCCTGGGCTGCTGTGGGAGCCCTGGGATGAGCCAAGGCTCACATCCTGGTGTTTGTGGGATTTTGTCCCCAGGAGTGCAGTGTGCCTGTTGTGATGCCCTTTCTCTGTGTGTTCCAGGCACAAGCACGACAGCTCTGCCGTTGTTGGGAATGCCAAGGGCCACGGGCAGAGCCGGGACACGGTGCAGGAGCGCAGGAGGAAGGAGGCGAACAAAAGCACGAGAGCCAACCACAACCGCCGGGCCATGGCCGACAGGAAGCGCAGCAAGGGCATGATCCCCTCCTGAGCAGCTGCACCACAGGGCTGCACCATCCCTGAGCCCTGCCCAGGAGGAGGCTCTGTTAACTCAGCATTCCCTTTGCTCAGGGGATGGATGTTGTGTGCAGTACCTGCACCTGGGCTCACACGGAGCTGCATTCCCTGTGGGAGTGCTGCCTGTTCCTGGGAGGGAGCTGCCCTGACTGTGTGTGCCAGTGGCGGCACCCAATACACGGGACAGGCTGCAGCAGCCATTCCTGCTCTTTTGTACTATTTATAATTGGCAAAATTTTATTTTCATACTGGCTTCTTGCGCCCTCCTGCCCACCCTGGAGTGGGCAGCTCCAAGAGCACGGCTTCCATGGAAATGCCTTATCCTGAACTTGAGTTATAGATTGTCCCAAGCTGGAAGGGACCCACAGGGATCACAAGGCCCCCTCCTGTCCCTGCCCAGACCCCCCAACAATCCCAGCCTGTCCATCCCTGGCAGCGCTGTCCAAACGCTCCTGGAGCTCTGGCAGCCTCGGGGCCGTGCCCATTCCCTGGGGAGCCTGGGCAGTGCCCAGCACCCTCTGGGGGAAGAACCTTGCCCTGAGCTCCACCTAAGCCTCCTGACACAGCTCTGTGCTGGCAGAGAAAGGCTCAGGCTATTCCCACTGCCAGCAGACCCACAGGGGTTCAGGTGAGTAAGACATTATGGATTTCTATCCCTTGAGTGAGGCCTGTGAAAACAGATGGTACAAATAAAAGATGTAGATATCTTAGTTGTTTTTTTTAGGCCCTTACAGACAGTACTGATGAACTTCCTGGTAGCCAGTTAGGCTTTGCTGGGTTAATATACTGGTTAATGTGCCCTGAGTGCCATCTCCCCACCATGCTGTGTTTTCTTGCACTGCAGCAGTGCCTGTGGCTGTCACTCCCCAGAGTGAGAAAATCAGCAGTGGGTTGTGCTCCAGGGCACTCCCACTGATGCAGGAGCAGTGGGGTGGTAGTAAGGTCCACACCTTGGTGCCTGGTGTTGTGCAGAGGGCAGGAATGTGACTGGAGCTGCTCTGGGGCTGTTGGCAGAGAAGCAGAAATGCAGCAGAACAGCCACTGCCATGAAATGAGGGGAAGCCCTGAAATTTTTCTTTGCCTATCAGCGCTGCCCAAACCTCCCAGTGACACGCATGGAAAAAGGAATTACATTTAGCAGCATCCCCAAATGCTGTACCCAGGGAAATCCCCTGCTGGGATAATGCTGCTCTCCTGCAGCTCCCCCTCTCTGCATCGATGGCTTCAGCTCCTCCCTGCTGCCCACTGCAGTGCTGTCCCCTCATCCTGTATTCAGCACTGGTCCTTGCTGCTCAGAGCCTGCAACTCCCTCTGAGCTGCTCAGCCTGGTGTGGAACAGCAGCAGAGCACAGGGAGCTGGCACTCACTCAGATGGGATTGTCCCAGGAAAGCTTAAATCTTTCTCTTAACTATCTCAGGGAAGCACAGCTAGGACTGGGAAAGCTGTCCTTGGGTTTGGCTCCAAGCACAAGTGTTTAAGTGCTGTTGTGTTCTTAGAGTAAATGTTTTACCCCCCGGCATTCATTTGCAAACCCAACAAAGCTGCTGTGAGCACTGGCTCTAATGGGCTCTGCCTCAGCCTGTTCTGCAATTCCTCCCGATTAGTGAAAATGGACTGAGGAGGGAGAGATGGGGCTGCTGGGCTGGGAAAGTGGGAAGAGGAGTCACTCAGCCAGATCTCCCTACAGTCACCTGAGAGCTGAGGAATTAACTGAGTCATTACCCCAGGAAGTGGCCAAATAGCCCTTCCCATGTAGAAAGAAGTGTTTGACAGGGCCAGGCAGGGTTGGGCTCTTCAGGGGGAAGAACTGGACCATCTATAAGGTCCCTTCCCATCCAAACCATTCCATGACTCCTCTGAGCCAGCTGCTGGGAGGAACTGAGTGATCCCTCTTCCTTCCCAGCACCTTCCCTCGGGTCAGTCGCGATAGAGGCAGGTATGTGACACACAAACCTCACATCACTTCTGCTCATCGAGCCATGGGAGGAGCCAGAAGGTACAGGAATAATTAGGAAAGGCATCCACATCCCCTCTGAAAGGTACAGCTGATCCCCATGCTCAGCCCTGCAGTGCAGATCCTCTGTCAGGGCAGGGCTGCAGCAGCACCTGCAGCTCTGAAAGGGACCAGGCCCAGAACTTCCATCACATCTGAGCTACAAAAGGGGCTGTGAATGATTTTAAGCCCCTTTTCTTTTCAGAAGAAGCAGAGAGCTTCTCACCCTTCCCAGGCAGCCAAGGGCTGTCACTGAACTACAACTGTCTAAGTGCTTTCAAACCCCTTTTAAGACATTGTGATTCCTAACAGTGCCTTAGAACTAAGGAACAGGGCTGATTTTAAAGATTCTCCACCTCCCAGAGATGGAGGAGGCACAGAGAGGCCAAAGGATGAGTGAACACACAGACACAGAACAGGACCAGGAGTTTAATTTGAACACAGTAAGTTGAGTACAGCAGCAGAACTCCTTCAGTCCATCTGGCTTCACATCATATCAGTCGGTGGCTGACAGTATCTGGCTCGGAGTTGTTCCATCAGGAATCCATTCCCAGTGTCAGGAGGCTGAATCCATCTCTGCACTGCCTGTTGCCACCTCAGGCTGGCTCCTGCTGCTGAGCTGCTCAGTTCTCATACTTGTGCTTGATGTGTTTCCACAGTTTCTGCATGCAAAACAAGAAGGGGAAAAATCAAGATATTATAGGCAGTTTCTCAGTGGGGTTGGAATGACTGACTCCAAAATGCAAATTATCCTGCCTGGAGAGGCGGTGATGGAGTCCTGTACTGGATCTGGGGGACATAAGGATGCATGCAGGGGCTCCTGGCTTCTAAACTGGACAGGGAGGAAGCTGCAGATTCCCCTGGATTAGTGGCCCAGAGACACTGCCTTGAATTCCCATCCAGGCTGGAGAGAGCAGTTCTGCTCCTGCACATAAGGGAGGTACAGAACAATCCTATTAATGGAATGGGTTGCCAGGGACCTTAAAGCCCACCCCATTCCACCCCTGCCATGGGCAGGGACACCTTCCACTATCCCAGGGTGCTCCAAGCCCTGTCCAGCCTGGCCTTGGACACTGCCAGGGATCCAGGGGCAGCCACAGCTTCTCTGGGCACCCTGTGCCAGGGCCTGCCCACCCTGCCAGGGAACAATTCCTTCCCAATATCCCATCCATCCCTGCCCTCTGGCAGTGGGAAGCTATTCCCTGTGTCCTATCACTTCAGGCCCTTGTCTAAGTCCTCCTCCCATCTCCCGGAGCCTCTGTAGGCCCTGAATGGGGCTCTAAGGTCTCGCCCAAGCCTGCCTCGGTATCTTGCAGTCATTACCCCGTCACTGCTGTACTTAGGAACCTAAGAACGACTTGACCTCTTTCACCCAAGGTTCACGCTGGGGACACTCAAGGCCACCAGCCCTTATCCCCTTCCTCCGCCAAGGGCACATCGACCAAGCGGGGGTCTACAGAGCAACCCCCGCTCCCCCCTGCCTTGCGGCCAGAGAAGCCCAAGGACATCTCCGAAGCCCCGACCACCGAGTGCCCCGACAGCCACGGAGCCACCTCGGGCGCGGCCGAGCTGCACTGACCCTCAGTGAGCCCCGAGGCCGAGCCGCGGGCCTGGGGCTGCCGGGGCGCGGCCCGCACTGGGCCCAGCGTGGCCGGCCTGACCTTCAGCACTGGACCCACGCCCGGGCGGCCCCGACAGGGCCTTCCACAGCCCTTACCCCTTCGTTGAGGTGTTCGAAGAGCGCGTCCGCGCCCTGGTCGAAGGCGCGCTCGAAGATCACCGCGCCCAGCACGATCGACAGCGCGAAAGTGGAGCTGCGGCGGAACAGAGACCCGTACAACTGCCGCAGCAGCGCCATTTTGGCCGCGCGCTCCGCGCCTGCGCCGCACGCAGGGTCTGTTGGGAGATGTAGGCGGTGCTCTGTGATTTTTCGGCGTGCCGAGCCCCCGTGGGGCATGCTGGAAGTTGTAGGCCACGCTCCGTGCCGTTTATGACCTGCGCATGCGCTGTTGACGCGGGGCATTGTGGGATTTGTAGGCGGCGCGGCGCGGGCCTGGCCAGAGGTGGGTGATGGTGGTCGGCGGTCCCTGTGAGGGGTCCCTGTGAGGCATCTCTTGTCCCGTCTCTCCCGCCTTGTCCTCAGCGGCCTCCGCTGGGCAGCCCCAGCGTCTGTGCCCGGCTTTGTGCGGTGGAACCGGCCCGGCCGTGGCTGGGGCGGGACCCAGACGGGGCTGGGGCCAGGGGGCAGCGGGGCGGGAGGGCTGAGGGGACAGAGACACCCCGGGCCAGCCCAGCCCTGCCCTGCCCTGCCCTGCCCTGCCCGGGTGCCCGGCCGTGGGTGACAGGGACAGGAAAGAGGCTGCGGTCACTGCCCTCAGCTCACCCCCGGAACGTAGGGGATTTGGGGAGGGGATTTGGGATTTTCTGCAGTTTCGGATTGCAAAAGGTGGTTGGTGTCAATGTCGGGGGAGTTGGGGAGGGATGTGGGGCTCATAAATCGTGGAACGGTTTGCTTGGAAGGGACCTTGAAGCTCATCCAGTGCCATCCCTGCCATGGGCAGGGACACCTCCCACTGTCCCAGGCTGCTCCAAGCCCCAATGTCCAACCTGGCCTTGGACACTGCCAGGGATCCAGGGGCAGCCACAGCTGCTCTGGGCACCCTGTGCCAGGGCCTGCCCACCCTGCCAGGGAACAGTTTCTTCCTAATGTTTCTTCCAGTGGCCCCATGTGGCAGAACAAAAGTGGGAATGTTCTCCTTTGCTGCCCTCTCTTCATATTTCTCTCTTTTTAAGCTCAGTGAGGGCAGAACAACCCCGGGGTGACTCTAGCACAGATGGGAGAGGGGTAAATTTGGATTTAGGAAGGCAGAACAGACAGAGACAGGACAGGGGAATCCTATCACTGAAGGTGTTTAACAACCCCACAGGGCTGTTGTTAAACAAGTATCTACATGAAATTCCAGAGCAGACCCTCAAGTGACGCTGCACTGTTGTTTTGTTTATCTCACCCACTCAGAAGTAGCACATGGTCTGGCTGCAGAGTAATTTCTCCTGATTTATTTGTATTTGTTCCCTCGTGCAGGACTGTGGGGATCTGTGGAATTTTTCTGGGTTAGGACAAGACCTCTGCTTGTTCGGGAAGCCTGGAAGGTGCCTGGCACATTCCTGTGCAGTGTTATCCCTTTGGAACCCCAGAACAGCCTGAACTGGAAGGGACCCACAGGGATCATGGATCCAGCCCCTGTCCCTGCCCAGACCCCCCAACAATCCCAGCCTGTCCATCCCTGGCAGTGCTGTCCAAACGCTCCTGGAGCTCTGGCAGCCTCGGGGCCGTGCCCATTCCCTGGGGAGCCTGGGCAGTGCCCAGCACCCTCTGGGGGAAGAACCTTGCCCTGAGCTCCAGCCTGAGCCTGCCCTGGCCCAGTTCCAGCCCTGCCCTGCTCCTGTCCCTGGTCACCACAGAGCAGAGCTCAGAAAAACTCAATTTTTATTCTTCAAATGTAACTGCTCTGGATTATCTAAGACAAATTCCCCCAAGTGCCCATTCATAGCTGCCACCAGTGTGTGGTCAGATTGGTGTTGATCCCAAATCAAGCTCTGGATTTCCAGTAGAAGATGTCCCTACCTGTGGCTGGGGTTGGAATGAGATGAGCTTTAAGGTCCCTTCCAACCCAACTATTCCATGATTCTATGACAGGACACAGGGAATGGCTTCCCACTGCCAGAGGGCAGGGCTGGATGGGATATTGGGAAGGAATTGTTCCCTGGCAGGGTGGGCAGGCCCTGGCACAGGGTGCCCAGAGCAGCTGTGGCTGCCCCTGGATCCCTGGCAGTGCCCAAGGCCAGGTTGGACACTGGGGCTTGGAACAGCCTGGGACAGTGAAAGGTGTCCCTCCCCATGGCAGAGGGTGAACCTGGATGAGCTTTAATGTCCCATCCAGCTCAAATCATTCCATGATTCTGTGATTTCCTCTGGGTGTAATGGAAAGCAGGATCTGTCCCTCTGTCATTGGGAAGGTGCTGGCAGACTTTGCTGCCATTCCAAGCCTCCCTGCAGATCTGAGCCCATTTAAATTGGCAGCTGAGTATCATAAGCCTGACACTTGGATTTAATTAATTCACATCTGCCTGGGTATCCAAAGTGGCTGGAATGGCCCCGAGCCCGAGCTGTGAGAACGCAGGAAATTGAGGTCAAGGCCCAGCAGCACCTCCCGGGGCTCGGTGTGCAGAGCAGCAGCTCCCCCCTGGCACAAAGGAGTCCGTGCCCCTTCCCGGGTCACCTTCCTCCCTCTGCCCGTGAAAAACACCCCTGAGAGTCCGAGATAAAATCTGCAGCTGATGCAGAGTGCAGAGCAACGTGGAGTGTTCTGGCAGCAGCTGGAGAGAGGAAGATGTGGGATGGTGCCCAGCATATCTGGGCTGGAGTTGTCCCAAACCCCTCGCTGTCACCTTCCAGGTGCCTCACAACAGGGTATTGCTCACCCAACAGGGCTCCAGGAGACACAGCACGGCATTGCTATTGGACTTTCATACAACACAAAGCCCTGGGTTGTTGTTACATTGGGGTTTTTTTTTAAATTTGCATTTATTCAGGAAGACTTTTAAGCTGGCACAAAGCCTGGCTGGAAGCGTTTATGGCTGCGGTGGGTCCAGGTCTGAGCACCCTGATTCAGTTGCAAATCAGAGGCTGGAGGTACTGAGGAAACGGCCAGGCTGAGGCAGTTCTTTATAGAACAGCTACATTTACTTTATTTCATAATGACTAAGATGGATTTAATTAGGAACCATCTCTGTTTTCAGCTGAATAATGCTCTTTGTTTACTGCTGGAGCCGTTTGGGGAGATGGAAATGGGTTGGTGCTGCTCAGAAGCAGCTTTTTACTCCTCTGGACTCACAGAGCGCTGGGAAGTGCTGGTGTTGCAGAGAGTTGGCAGAACCCAGCAAGGTATCCATGCAGTGGAATCCTTGAAAAGATGGGAATAAGTGTTGGGTATAATCAGTGAAGAGGGAAGTCTCAGGGAGAATCTGATACTCCTCTAATTGCTTTTTATAATCTGTCCATCCCCTGCAGTGGGAATTGCTTGGAGAATTTGGGAGCAGGCAGCTGTGGCATGTGGGATCTGGCTGTCTGGAATCTGTAGGAGCTTTCTGCCCTGGTTGTTGGGGGAGGAGGGGGAAGGAGCTTCTGCAATTATTGCTGTCGTGGTGATGAAAGAGAAAGTTTGAAATACAATTTCAAAGGCTGGCTGCTGCTGGGCTTCCGCAGGCAGAATTCCCTGGGAGATCTCTGGAAACTTGTGTGGGACCACTGCAGAATCTCATTTGTTTTCCCTGTTTGCAGCATTATTTTCTGCAGAGATGGAGTGCAGGAGCCAGCAGCTGAGACAGGGAGCGTTTTGTGTCACCAGGAAGTTTGGGAGACTATGGAATAACATGTGGAACAGGGATTTCTCAGTATTTAAAAGCAGACCCTGCCAGTGGGGCTAACTTGTTCCCCCTGAATTCCCCACCACAGTGCTGCAAACGTGGCTGCAAAACTCAGGGATGTAAAGGATAAGGGAATTTATGGCTCCATGCTCATTAAGCAGCACTTGGGTTTAGATTCTTGGGCTGGAGGAGGACGATTTCAGACTCAAACCCTGCAGAGCTGAGTCGGGATCAGCCCAGGGCATGGAGGATTTGGGGTCCCAGCACACATGGCCAGCCCTCGGCCCCCCAGGAAAGAACCTTGACACGAGATTTCCAGTTCACTTGGAATATCTGAACACTTTACCTTTGGTGTGGAGGTTTTCAATCCAATTTAAAAAATCTCAGGTCTTCCCATGAAATGCAGCTTTGCTTTAACTTGTGCTGTGAGTCCTTGGAGATTTCCAGAGGCTTGGTTTCAAAGCAGCAGTTCCTGGGAGCAGGGGAGGGAAGGGAATGTGGTGCTGGTGCTTCTGTTGGGGTGGATGTGTGGCAGGAGCTTGGCAGCCCTGCCTGAGCTGGGCACACTGGGCTCTGAGGGATTGCCTGGAGCTCCGTGCTGAGCTGGAGGGATCAGCTGGGGGGCTGTCATTGATTCTGGACTGTTTTATTTATAAAATCTTTATTTCTTGTGCTGGTCTCCGTGCCAGTTTTTAAATGTATTCGGCTGTCAAAGTGTCAAAACCTGGAGAATTGCTTTTGGAGTTTTCTCTCCCAGTCCATCCATCTTTGCCATTCACCAGGTACCTTTATATCCCTGCTTGCAGCTTGCAGCTCCTTCAGGGTGTTTGTTGCCCCTCCAGCAGGGACAGGTGCCTGAAGGATAAAACACAAGCTGATCTCACCTGCACTGACAGTGGCTCCAGGCCCAGCACAGGTGGGAGCTCCCAGATTCTCTTGTGATCTTAGTGCTGTACTCAGAGCCAACACACCTTGGTGCCATAGGCTAGGGAGGATGATTAGAGGAACCCATCATGTACAGGAAAAAACAGGTGGCTCAGTGGACTGTAGGAAATATGTCCTGTAATGTTTGTAATGCAGCTTCCCACCTGCAGAACAGGTGAGATCAGCTTCTGTTTTATCTTTGAGGATAATATGAGCTATGTTGAGTTTCTTCCTTACCTTGCAGAGATGGACACGGGGGAGTTTCCTTCCTCTTTTGTATCAGCTCATTAAGATTGTGGTCAAAGGTCCCCAGGACCTCCATCTCCCCTGTTTGCACCTCGGATGGTTTGTGCTGCACCTTCCCTGGTGCCTGTGGCTCTGTTTTCTGTGGTCTCAACTCGGGGAAGGAGAATCCTTGCAGCAGAGTTGTTGTTGCTTTGGGTGACAGAGATAAATGCAGATCAGGCCTTTTCTCCCACGTACAGGCAGCAGATCCTGCCCCAGCAGTCTGTGATGGACAAGGATATAAACTGTTGGGTCTCACCTCTTCCTCTGTCTGCCAACCCTAAGTGATTTGAGTTCTCCTCCTTTGGAAGCAGGCGCTGTAAATCCTGGATCCTCCATTCCCATGGCTGGGCGCCGAGGAGCTGCCTGATGATTCCAGGGCATGCTGATGCTGTTCTGCCAGGAGAGAGATGGGAAAAAGGTACTTCTGTGACTACTGTGACAGGTCCTTCCAGGACAACCTGCACAACAGGAAGAAACATCTCAATGGAGTGCAGCATCTCCGGGCTAAGAGAGTCTGGTATGACTTATTCCGAGGTGGGTGCTCCCAGCTGTCTGCCACTCCCTTCCTTGGGACTGGGGAGGTGATGGATGAAGGGGGGAGTGGGAAGGGAAAATAAATCAGCACTGATGCTTTATGCACCCTGTGTGCCTGGGAATTGAGCACGTGATGCTGCTGAATCAGGCAGCCTCAGAGGTGAAACCCTCTGACCTGTCTCAGCACACAGCTCCAGGTGTGTTAGTGCCAGCCTGAAGAGTGCAGTGGGAGTGGGTTAAACTGGCTGTGAAACCATTGCCTGGGTGTCCCTCTGCTTCCTTCTGGTCCCTGACCAGTTTGGGACTGGACATGATGGGACTTTACTGTGCCCAGGATCTTTACCTGGGCTCATCCCTTGTCTCCCCAGATGCTGCTGCTATCCTGCAGGAAGAGCAAACCAAGAAACCTTGTCGGAAGTTTCTGCAAACAGGTGAGGAGTTCTGAGGTGGAAAGAAGTGCCTGGGTTCCAGCAGCTCCTTCCAGAGCCAGCCCAGGGCTGGAGGGAGGGGTTTGGGCCTGTGTCTGGCATCCAGGTGTGATGGAGCCTGGGTTTGCTTGCACAAGGACCTCCTGTGGGTGGTTCTCATGGAACTCTGGCTTTTCCCAGAATTATTAAAGCTGGAAAATACCTTTAAGATCACCAAGTCCAAATGTCAGTACAGCACCACCGTGTTCATCATTGAACCATATCCCCAGGTGCCACATCCACACACTTCATTGAGCATTTCCAGGGGTGGTGACTGCACCACATCTCTGAGCAGTCCATTCCAATGCTTTACAACCCTTTCTGTGAAGAAATATTTCTTAATATCTAATCTAGAGGATTTTGAAACTGAATTTTCAAATCTCCCTATTTCATACCAGGACAGTGTGATTTTGGGTCCAACTGCAGATTTTCTCACATGACAGAACAAGACTTGGAGAAGCTGAGTGCCCAGGTTCAAGGTGAGTCTTCCAACAAGGCAATGTGTGAGGATCTCTTTGGAGGGACAGTTGCTGCAGGGGGTGTGAGGGGTTGTGCAGGCTGAGCCAACCAAGCATGGGTCCCTCCCTCCTGCTTCCCAGTGCTGTGGGAGCCTGGAAATGCTGCAGTTTGTCATCTGCTCCCTGCTCTCGAGCTGCTGGCACAAACACAGACCTGGAGCTGAGCAGTGCTGTTACCACTTGGCAGCAAGAGTTTGGAGTGGCCTTTGGGAGCCCTCGGGGTTTTGTTCAGTCAGGGAATAAAAACTGTCAGCAGCAGAGGGCACTGGTACATCATGTCCCCTTAAATTTATGGATTTGATTTCCCCCCACCTTGCTGCTATTACCAGGGAGCTGCTGCTTCCACCCGTGGGAAGAGCTGTCCTGCTGTCGGGCTGTGAAAGGGGTCCTGGATTCAGAAACAGCCTCTGCTTGGGTGGCTTTGGATGGAAGTGAAGTGTGGGCAGGGGGTGGATGGCAGCTGCTCCCTGCTGGGAGTCTGCAGAGCACTTTTGAACTTTCTCATTCTTGGAACTACTTTTCTTTTAGGGAAAAGAGGTGGTAGCTCTGTTTTCTCCATAGGAGTCATTACTTTAGTGGTTAAAGAAAATCACAGAATCACAGATAGGGCTGGGTGGGAAGGGATCTTAGAGCTCATCTCACTCCACCCCTGCCGTAGGTAGGGACACCTTCCACTAGACCAGGTTGCTCCAAGCCCTGTCCAGCCTGTAGGACACTTCCAGGGAGTGTGAGGTGTTGGTGAGAACTTGTGGAATGGTTGAAATCTCCACTGGAAATCATTTAATCCTAACCATGCTCAGAGCAGTGTGAATTCAAGCAGGATGCTCAGGGCCACATCCAATTGTGTTTTGAATATCTCAAGGCTGGAGACTCTGTGGATGACCTGATCCACTGTTTGACTAGGTTCATAATAAAAATGTGTAATTTTTCAAATATTTAAATAAAAAATCCTGATGGAAATTCCTGTATTTTGGGTTGTGCCTATTGTCTCTGTACTGGGGAGCCCAGCACTGGGTACAGCACCCAGATGTGGCCTCACAGTGTGGAGCAGAGAGGAAGGATTCCTTCCCCAGCCTGGTGTCCCAGTGTAGCCCAGTTTGGAGCAGCTCCCATGCCCACATCCTCGCTGGAGCCAGCTGTTGTTTTACCAAGAGTCTGGCAAAGCCAGGCTGAAGTGTTGGAAGTGTGGGATGTGAGACAGGGAGTGTGCAGGGGTAGAGCCTCTCCTGGCCCTCAGAGGGATCCCATTTGGGGAGGAAGAGCTCAGGGGGAGGCAGGCAGGCAGCACAGAGCTATTCCAACCGTGCTGAGTCAGTGAGAGCCCCCGAGGTGGTTGTGAATCAATCTCTGAGTGCCACACAGTGGGGCTGGAGCACTCCTTCCCTTCCCAGAGTCACCTTCCAGCCAGGGCCTCTCCCTGACCCCTCTGTGCTGGGCTCCAAGGCTGGCACAGAGTGACAGGCACAGGAGCCTCCAGCATTTGCAGGCACTGGCTGTTCCTGCAGGAGAAGGGGAGCTCTCTGGAGCGGAGCAGGGAAGGCTGGCAGCTCCTCTGTGCTCAGGCAGCTTTCCTTGCCAATTACACTTGTTATTGAGTATTGACTTGTGTCAAATGGGTCGGTGTAAGTGCAGCATTGGCTGGTGAGAGCCAATTCCAGGGAGATTACTGGGAAACCTTGCATTTGTGTTCAGGAGTCAAACAATTCATTTACCAATTAGCCCTGAAGGAGCAATGGCCAGGGGACAGGGGGTGCTTGGGTAGAGAGTTCAGTCCTGCTCACCTCTCTCATGGTGTGGCTTTGTGCATTACACAGACTCCAGCTCTGGTCAGAGAGTTTGGAGGGATTTGGTGCAGGGAAAGGCTCAGCAGGATTTGGTGGAAGAGAGGCCCAGCCTGTAAAAAAGACAGGATAGAAGGATCAGACACTGTCTGGTGAGTCATGGGGACATTCCAGCACTCCTTCAGCTGCCAAAGTGTCTCAGGTGCTGGGGCTGAGGCAGAGTTGAGGGCAAGCTCGTGTGTGGCAGGTGTGTAATTCACACAGGATCCTCCATCAGTAATGTCCCAGTTGCATTCCCACTTAGTCTCAGGATCTCTGAGCCATGATCCATCCCAAGCCACAGCCACAGGGATTGGAGCAATCTAGACCAGGCTGCTTCTCACTGACCCAGCTGGGAGATTTTGGCAGGTTTGGAGCCAGGGGCTGTCAGGGATTTGAGATGAACTGAGAGGCTGGAAGCTCCAGAGACTTCCCAAGCCTGGGGGGACCATGCTGGGGATGGCCAGGCTGGTGGGGGATGCTCTCCTGGTGGGCCCACAGTGCTGCTTAACCCCCCCTTTCTTCAGCTCTGGTGCAGGCAAAGCCTAGTCTGTCTTTTTTTTAACCCAGCTAAACCATGATGGCACTTTTTAAATCATGTAAATATTGAACCTGTCCCTGAGTCCCGGTGAGTGTTTGGTGTTGGTAGCTCTGTGTCTGTGAACTCACCTTGATAACGAAGCATTTTTATCACAACCAAAGGAAACACGACATTATCCTTAACATTTGGCCTTTTTAATGCTGGGAGTTCACTCTGTAGTTTGTCTAAGTTTTGTGGGTTAAGTAGGAAAATTTCTAGATGATTCCACGTTCTAGAACAGCTTGGAGCCTGGCCTACTTTGGCATCAGCATCTCTGCACCCTGTAGAATATCCTCATCAAGAAGCAACAGTTTACACCTTCAGAAGGGAGGGAGCTCATATTCCCAGCTGTTCTCCCATCAAAGCATTAGCCTTCTGCATCTGCTGCATCATTCATCAGCCAGACACTTCCAGGCTGTCATTTTAAGTACAGTCATGTCAGGAAAAGTCACTGTCAAATTGCCATCTCCTTGCTCAGAGTTATTGGCTCCC
The DNA here is from genome assembly GCF_052056855.1 of Sturnus vulgaris. Classification (NCBI taxonomy): domain Eukaryota; kingdom Metazoa; phylum Chordata; class Aves; order Passeriformes; family Sturnidae; genus Sturnus; species Sturnus vulgaris. Next base: position 12,368,445 of record NC_142261.1, on the reverse strand, counting down.
TGCTAATCCGTGTCCCTGGTGCAGGCAGGATTGGCCTGGCTGGGCTCTGGTGACTCCAACCAGCCAGGGCTGCAGAGGAGGGCACAGCTGGTGAGTGTTTGCAGGATGTCCATGAGGTTGAAAGGATCAGAGGGACCCTGCTGGGGTGGCTGGAGTGCACTGGTTTAACTGGGGAGGCAGTGGGAGGAGCGCTCACGCTGGCCTGCAGGGCAGGTCCTTGTTTGGCTGCTCCGGTTGCAGGGGCTCCTCAGCCTCATCTCAGCCACGCTCTGGTGCTGTTCTTGTGCTCTGCAGGAGCTGGGGTTCCACAGCATCCACCAGGGAGCAGCTGAGGGGTTTCATGTGCATCTCCTTGCTGGGTGACCCACCCCTACTGGGGGCTCCATCTCCACACAGCAATGCCTTTTTCAAGAAGAAAACCCATGAGGAGAGAAGATGAATGTGGACCCCACTCTGGCATTATTAGAGGCACATTATGACTACAGATGCTCTTTTAATTGGCTGTAATTAGACTTTGAAGCAAACACCACAGTGAAAAGGAGGAGGGGGAAGCACCTTCACACCTGCCTGGCTGCACAGTCACGTGTGGGGAGCAAGGATTGGTAAAGGCTTTTCAGAGCTGCTTCTTGGGATAGCTGCTGGCATTCAGGGAGTATTTCCAATCTCAGGGTGCATTTGGTGGTCCCTGGATGGGATGTGTGTGCTCCAGAGGGACACGGACATCATCAGGGTGGGCAGAGCTGGAGAGTTGCCTGTCCCTGCTGCCTTATTTCTGAGTTATTTGGAGTGCTCTGAGCAGCAGCTCCTGGAGCTGTGAGGAGACAGCTGGATATCTTTCTAATGTGGATACCTGGGGTCTCATGTGGGGCAGTGCAAATCCAGCGGGTTCCACAACATCCAGTGAACTTTTCTGGCTGGGACCATGAGTTGTGGCTGCTCCATCCCTGGTGTGGTACCTTGGGGCTCTCTGCTCTGAACAGAGAAGCTTGGGCTGTTTGTGGTCTGTTGCCTGTTGAGGCTGGGAGTTGGATGAAGAGGAAATCACAGTGATACAGAGAGACAGGAAAGATTCTCTCCATTATTTTCTTCCCTGCCTCATTGAAGCTTCTCACAGACACTGCTTGTCTGTCCCCTTGCTGAGGTGGGATGTGCTGAGGAGGTGGAAGAACATGGAACAAAGGGAAATAAGGTGCTCAGGGTTGCCAGGTGAGTCTAACCCTGAGTGTGCCGTGCCCAGCTCTCCAGGCTGAGCTTCTTGCCTCCCTATCCCTCACCTGGCCAGCTGGTTGGGTTGACCCCAGGTAGCTCTGCTTGGGCTTTGATTCTTTGGAACAACTGTGGGAGACTGGAACATTCCTGTGTCCAGCCTTGTCGGGGGGCTCGGAGCAGCAGCCGGACATGAGGACCTCAGCAGGCTTTGTGCGGTGGCACTGGGCACATTGTCACCCCGCCCAGCAGCAGCAGCTGAAAAGGCTGGATGACAAATTATCCATCTGGCTGCTCATTGTGTAGCACATCCCTGCCATCCTGATTTAGTATTCAACAGGCAGATGAATAATTGGTTGCCACCAGTAGGATGAAGTGATCCTTCACTCTGCCCAAGCACTATTAATTTCACACCCTGTCTGCAAAGGTATAATATTTTCCTTAAAACCTGAGACATATGGTGGGTGGGTGTGGAGCAGGCTCCTGAGGGGCACGACTGCAGGTGCCTTGATCCCTAAATAGGATCAGGGATCCCCCAGAAGGATGGATGAGCAGAGTTAAGGGAATGACAGACAGCTGCTTCTGCTTCCTTTTTATTGTCACCAGTATTTGATTTTCTGAGTTTCCTGTTCTGTTAGCTGGGAAGTTTCCACTAGGCTGGAGATGGGATCCCTGGGAGTGTGTCCTCATCCCTGAGTGTGGTTGTGTCAGGACTCCTGCAAGAGCTGTTCAGCACCATCTCCCTCCCTGCAGCTGGGGACACTGGGGAGCTTTGCTAACCCACAGCTGTGGGTTTGTGCCATGCTGGCTCCGTGCCCTTTTCCCCAGGGGGTACCTGTGGGCATCTACCCCACACAGCCCTTCCAGAGTGATTGGAGGGGTTGAAATCTTGATTCAGTAAACAGCAGAGGTTTGCTGCTGGTTTCCTTCCTCGTTCCTAACCACCCTGAGAAACAGAACAAGGAGTAATGGGTTCAGACTGAAAGAGGGGACATTTAGGTTAGGTATAGGTTGGACTCAATGACCTGTCTTTAACCTGATAGATTCTGTAATTCTGTCATTCTGTGATGTATGGAAAAAATCCTTCCCTCTGATGGGATGAGGCCCTGGCACAGGGTCACCAGAGCAGCTGTGGCTGCCCCTGGATCCCTGGAAGTGTCCAAGGCCAGGTTGGACAGGACTTGGAGCAGCCTGGGACAGTGAAAGGTGTCCCTGCCCAGGGCAGGGGTGGGATTGGATGAGCTTTGAGGTGACTTCCAACCAAACCATTCCATGGTTCTAAATACAATGATTTGTCCCCTGGTTCTCTGTGCCCTGGTTCTGCCCCGGGCTGGTGACAGCTCTGCCTGGGCTGTGCAGGGGTTGGGGACACATCAGGCAGGGAGCTCCTTAACCAGCCCTGACAGCAGCCCTGGGATCTGTCTGCCGGCTGGAACACGCACCCAGAACTGTTCAGACTCTGCCGGGCTGCCAAGGCTGCATCGATCTGGACACCGTCCCCGTCATTCCCACCTAACAGGGCAGGGGTGGCACAGTTGCTGCTGCCAGTTGGAGGGACAGGGCTCTGGGAACGGCTCAGGGCCAGGCCAGGCTGCTGCAGCCGAGGGTGATGACAGTGATCTGCCTCGGGGGGAGATGTCGGATTCCCCTCCGTGCCCAAACTGCCACCGTGCTGGTTTAGCTCTTGTCCCCTGCTCTGCCTGGCTGCAGCTGTCACCAGGGATTACTCCAAGCATCGGATGCCAGGAGGGCAGAGGAGGAGGAGGGGCTGCCACAGGCATGGTGCACGCTCTCCACCCTGTGAAACTGTGCAGGGTAATGAGCAGCAGGTTTAATGGAGTGAAAGGACAGGGATCTGGTGGCCTTTTCTCTCATGGCCCTGCCTCTGATCCAGCCCTCCCTGATCTCAAACCTTTCTCTCAAGCAGGGGAGAAGAGGCTGAAGGAGCTGCAGAGGGAAGGAGCAGATATCCCACCTGGCACCATCGAGGACTGGCTGGACAAGAGAGCCCAGAGGCTGAGTGCAGCTCAGAGTAACAGGTACTGGGGATCATCCGGTGTGGATGCAGAGGGGGATCCCACAGGAGGGCTGGGATGGGGGAGGGTGCAGAGGATCTGGGGTCCCAACACCCCCAGCCAGCACTCCTGAGGGGCCCGTGTGTGGGTGCAGCCCTGCCTGTCCCCACGTGCCAGGGACACACTCTGGGGACAAGCCACAGCAGAGGGGTGGCCTTGCTCTCTGCAGAGTGCACAGACACACCTAGAAGGATAGAGCCGGTGCTGTGCTGGCTCATTAACACCCGGGGCTCAGTGTCAGGAGCCTGCTTTCATCTGTTGACAGCTCCCCCGTCCCCTGCCTGCCAGGGAGGGTGGGATTGGCTCCTCCTCACAGTATCCATTCAGATTCGGTGCCGGCTGTTTCCTCGCTCACCTGACTGTGCCGCAGGCTTAATGGGATGACATTTGGGCAGGTGCCAAATCTCTCTTCTGTTCTTTCGCTGTTTGTTCACGTCCTCTCCGTGTTTGGACTGGACAGGATCTTCCTTCTGCTGCTTGTCTGAGCTTGTTGCTCTGGGATTGTTCTGTCCCTCAGCTCGGCTGCCCTTGGCCTTGCAGAGGTGCCCACATTCCTGTCCCCCACACCTCACTTGCCCCATTTTGTTTGTCCTGCCTGTGAATCCCTGGAACGTGGGATAGATCAGCTCTTAGAGAAGATAGCCATCACTGTTCCCAGAGGAATTTCCAGACCTTCAGAACTACTTGGTCATACCCAGAGGAATGTTCAGACCTTCTGAACTTGGTCTCTGCTGCCTCTATAGATGCACAAAACAAATTTCCAGGATTGTTGCTCTTTTTCCAACCTCCCTGTCCCTGCAGGCTCAGAAACCATCTGCTACAGGAATTAAACACCAACTATTGGAACTTTCCTTCCTCTCTCCAGCCTTGCCAACTCCCTTCCTGATCATCTCTGTGCTTCCCTTGTGCCCTCCAGCCCCACATTTCATGGCATTGATTTTTACCGATTTCCAAAGGAAACACAGAGTGTGGGTTTCCATCAGAAAAGGGTCCAAGGCCTCAAAGCTTCTGCAATGCCACAAGTTCCATGAGTGTGGAAGTGGGTAGAGAAGAGGTATCCCATTAACACCTTCAGAAAGGAAATATTCTTGACCTTGCTGGCCACTGGAGAATCCCTGTGGGACAGCCATTGAGAATGCTCCAGCTGTAGGTAAACCTTTGATAGAGCACTTGTAGCTCCTGAGACCCCGGGGAATTGAGTACCCAGGCAGCATCCTGCCTATTGATCAGTCCTGCTGCTCAGGAAACAGCTCATTAGGTGATGGCTCCACCTTGCAGCATTCCCTCTGCTCCATATCCCCCGTGCTCCTGAGCCACAGTGCTGGGGGAATGACACCAACTATCCCTACCCAGGGGTGCTGGTGTGTGTCCTCATGGTCCTGCCTCATCCTGGGCTCTGAGAATCCTCACTGAGGGGATAAACCTTGAACCAAGTGACTTTGCTCTGTGTCAGTTGCCTGGAAAACACTCCTGGAAAACTACTCCTGTAGTTGGCTCTTGGCCACGGCCCCGCAGGGAGAGGAGGGTGCTGCTTCTCCCCGGGGTTATGTAAAGGAGTTTGATTAGATTTCTTCTGGCATAACAATTAAAAAGATGCATCCTTATCAGAGGTAGAGGCCTGAGAAGCTGCAAGGCTGCTGTCAGGGCTTGTGTGAGAGAACAAATGAGCTTCCTGTACTTGGGAATTAATGGGGAAGGTACGTTTGCCATGAATTTAAACATGCCCCGGTCAAGCTGGGGGCAAGGTAGAGATGGTTCTTGCTCCTGCACTTCTTCATCCCAGGGTGGTGGTTGCAGCAGCCTGGACCAGTAAAGCTGAGGAGAATGGCAGGGCCAGAGTGATTCCCAGGCCGTGGGGTGGAGGAGAAGCCTCTTCCCTCTGCTGAAGGGTCCTCTGGTGCACACACCCCGCTGGTTTGGCAGCTCCTCCGTTTCCGAGGGGTCCTTGTCCTTTGGGAAGTGCACAGCTGGCTTGGGATTTGGGCTGCTTGGAAAGAAACATCTGCTGGTTTTGTTTGTTCTTCTTCCAACTCAGCTGTGTGAGGAGTGGGGATGGAGGGGCTGGGATCAGCCCTGCTCCCAGCACCTGGCAGCTGGTGCCCCTCTCAGGGGGCTGGGCTGCTCTGCCCACCCCAGAGCCCCCCTCACCTCAGTGTTCCCACCTGAGTTTTCACTGGCACACGCTGTGTTAGGCTGCTTGGGTGTTCTGGGAATGGTCACACAATTGTTGTGGTGCTGGATTTGGGATGGAGGGGTGAATGAACCCATTTGGTGATAACCAAAACCCTCCTCTGCTGGCCCCTTCTCTTTGGGGGCTACTGGAGGGGGCACAGGGAAGCCCAGCCCCCAGCCTGGCCTTGGTGTCAGACTGACACACTGCTGCTCACCTCATCCCTTTCCATCTCCCCTCACAGTGCTCTTCCCGAGAAACCAGCACCATTCCAGTACCCTCCGGGCTGGCCACCAGTGCAGGAGCTGCCCCCGTCCCTGCAGGCCCCCCCACCTGGGGGGTGGCTGGTGCCCCCCAACCTGCAGTGGGGCTGAGGCCGGGGCACCCCCAGAGCCTGGCTGGGGCTGCCTGGTTGCCTCTGCTCCGGGAAAGGGACAGAATTATTTATACACACTTTTATTTCAATAAACCCTCCTCCTGCCTGTTGCAGCCTCTGTGTGTGGTGTTCCTGCCTGCCCAGCAGCCTCCCATGGTCTGAGCTGCTCCCCTGGCTCTGTCCCTGCCTCTGGAATGGGATGTGTGCTCAGGAGAGCTCCAGCCCTGCACAGGGGCTGTCTGTCACCTGGAGCCAACATTCCCCATTTCCTGGGTGGGCTCCATCCCCTCAGGTCCCTGCTCTGCCTGCTCTGTCCAGCTCCATGCTGGGCTCTGTGATCCAGGCTGGACAACGACCCAGGCTTTTAGAACTGATGTTTAATTTCCTCAGGTGTTTGTGCCGTGTTTGTTCCTGATAAATTCAGAGTGTGAGCCTGCCTGGGTCCAGGTGCTGGAGCTCCTGTGGAGCTTCCCTCAGCCCTGCTTCTGATGTGCTGCAGGCGAGGGGCAAAGAGGGAAAATATCCCAAGGTTTCTCCACACTGAGAATTTGAGTCGTCTCTCCTTGCTGGTAAAGCTTGGGGTGAGGGAGGCCCTTGGCTGTCTCAGGAAGGGTGTGCAGGGTGTGCAGCTCCTGGGACAGGGGGGATCCTGTCCAGCAGCATCCCTGGAGGCAGCTCAGGCAGCAGATTTGTCCAGGAGGGCCGTGCCCGCTGCCAGAGCATTCCAGGTTTGGCTGGGCAGGGAGGTGGTGGGTCCAGATTCATGAAGAGCACAGGCAGGAGCCAGCTGCCTATGGCCAAATCCTGCCTGGATCTCTCCAGCAGGGCAGGGCTCCCACCTCGGGATGTGATGGCAAATTATCACAGGAGCATCAGCCCTATCCTGAGATGGGCTCTGACAGGAGCAGGGACTGGATGTGACAGCAGCCAGCCTTGGCTGGAGCCTGGATGAGCTTCAGGTCCAACTAGAGAATGTTTTTATCCTTCTAGGCAGGAGCCCTGGGTTTGCTGGAGAGCAGAAGCACAGGGCTGGGGCTCGGAGGATGCAGGATCAGCCCTGTGTCCTATCCTCACTTCCACATGCAGGACAGGTGGATTAATAAGAGCACCCAGGTGGCTCCTCTTTGGAATGGATGGAAGTCTCTGGAGCAAGGGAACCCTACCCCCAAGGAAATGGGAAATGGGGGCCCCCCAAGGGCTGTGGGATGCTCCAGAGTGGGAGCTGGGCCTGCTCTCTCCAAGCTTGGATGTGCATCCCTGTGCCCCAGCCTGTCACACATGGCAATGTTGAAGGGCTCCACTGAGTGGGGGGGACAGTGGCTGCTCAACTGGTGACAGCCAGGACACATTCCTGGACACCTTCTGAGGCCACCAGCACCAACAGATCAAGGAACTCCCACTCCAGTCCCTTCCATGGTTTTTTTTCCCCAGTCAACATCAAAATCCTTCCCTGTTCCACACACTGATTGGAGCTGTGCTTTGATCAGTCCCCAGGCCTGCTCCCCTCTGTGTGCTCCAGTCCTGGTGGGTTTTCCAGCTGATCCAGGAGGGGTTCTTTTACCCACCAATTCTGAATTTCAGGGCTCCCCAGATCCAGCTTAAATTAGGTAGAGTTCTCTGGGCAAGTTCTGGAACCCAACTGTAAATGAAAATTCGGTGTAAAACACAACAGCTGCAGCCTTTCCATGCTCTTCCTTGCTCCCAAGGAGTTGAGCTGCTCTAGAAGCAGAAATTCCCAATAAAGGCTGAAAGGCAAGAGCAGGAGCATTCCCTGCTGAACTCAAGCCTGTCCAGGGGGAGGTGACAGGAGCTGGCAAGGGGGATTCATTAAAATTGGGGTTTTCCCACAAAAGCTGCAGGATGTGTGGCCGACGGGCCGAGCCCAGCATCACCTGCAGGATCGTGGATACATGGACTGTGTAACTCCCGGGGGCAGTGCAGGGTTTGAGGGGTGTGTGTCACAGGAAGTGGCAGGAGGTGTGACAATGCCATGGATCACTGGCACACAGCCGTGTGGGCTCATCCACGGGAAAAGGCTGCAGGAGGAGGACCCCAAAGCAGGATGGGGCTGGCTGTACCTGATCCTAAGGGATGCTGCAGGGATGGACTCACTGTCCCTGTGGTGGGGGTGAGGAGCTGCTGCCCGATAGTGAAGCCCGAGCCAAAGTGCCTTTGCTGGAGCAAGAACCGGAGTAATTTATCGGGAAGCTTTTAGGGAAATGAGCGGCTGCTGGGCCCCGGCCAAGCACAGCCCTGCTGGGCTCTGCCCGTGTCCTCTGGCAGCTCTTGCTGGAAGAGAGGGGGACGGGAACAGGAGTGGGAATGGGGACAGGATGTGGACTGGGGTGAGAACAGGACAGAGAGATAGAAAAAAGGATTGGAATGGGGGTAGGGATAGGGTCAAGGATGGGGATTGAGCGAGGGGAGAGGGGCAGGGTTGGAAATAAGCAGGGGAATGGGGATGGGGAGCCGTCTGGGATGAGGATGGGGAGGAGATGGGGAGAGGAGAAAGGGACAGAGAGAGGAATGGAAATAAGGATGGGAATGAGACTGAGGATGGGGTTGGAGATGGAGACAGAGACTGGGACCAGGACAGGGATGGAAATGGGACTGAGAGAGGGATGGAGCTGAGCCCATCCCACACTTCTTGCAGCACAAGAGAGAGAAACAACCATTACCAACTTCTTTCCTCCTATCCCAAACACTTCCCAGAGCAATGCAATCGCAGCCCTGCAACCCCCGCTGGGTTTGCTGCCACTCCTGCTCCGTTGTCCCCATGTCCAGGGCAGCTGTGCAGGGTCCTGCTCCCTCCCACCTCCCCTCGCCCGCGGCAGCCCCCACCTCCCGGCACATTCCCTTTGTTTTTCCCTTTCCTGGCGGCCCCTTAATTGAATTATCCCGGAGCATCTCTGTTGCAGCAGCCGCAGTGATCCGTCGCCGCTGCGGCAGAGCAGGGACCCCACTCCTGCATCCCGCCTGCTCCGGGATCGGGAGCTGCCATTCCAAACCTGCCCCAAGAAATCCGTTCTGCCGATTCCCATTAAAATTAATTGAGCAGCTTTCAAACGCTGAGCTTCGGGGATGGCGTTATTCCTTTTATCTAATTTTTTCTTTTACGTTATTGTATTTTCTGGCAAATTAAATTGTCCTTTTTTTTTTTTTTTTTCCATTCTCTTATGTTTATTCACAGTGTCTATAACAGACCTGGTTAAAAATAAATATATATATATATATATACACACACATGTCTCCGATGCCACGTGTCTCCTTTGGAAATGCCAGTCCATAAAAAAATCCAAACTTTCTGCAGGGGAGATGGATGAAATTTCATTACGGATGCGGAGCCTCCCGCACTTTGCCAGGCAGCTGGAATTATTTCATTGCCGTGGAGCACTTCCCATTTCCATTTCTCATTTGGACGTTCGCTTCAATTTGTTTGATAAATTAGAGAAGATCAGAAAAAGGCCCCACCCAAACCCCAGATCAATAAAACACCACCAATTCCTTCTGGCATCTAAAAATTCGGTGTCCTCCCCCCCCCGTGGTGCTGCAGGGTGGGAATTCCCATGCCCGTGCTAGGAAATGTATTTTCCCCATGGGAGCAGCCAGGGGGGTGAAGGTGGGGATGTCCCAGCCCCAGTGTCCTGGGATGGGCTCCTCCAGCCCCTTTCCCAGTGGGATGTGCCCCATCATGGGGGAGCAGCAGCTTTGCCTGATTCTGTCCCATTCCCAAGCGCTTCCCTGTTTTTATTTATTCCTTTAATCTCTTCGCCATTAAAAATGCATTGCTGAGGGCTTGGGGAGGGCGATCCATTAGGTGGGAATGGGCTCCTACAGCTCACAGATGTGAGGGGTGAGATTCCCAATGTCCCTGAGCCCTGGGGGGCTCACACCGGGGTCAGGACCCAGTGGTGTAAATCAGGACTAACAGGATGCTCCCTGCCACTAGCCTTGGGGCAGGATCTGAGGATCCAGCTTGGCCCAGGAATTGTGACCCTGTGGAGCCTCGCTGAGTGTCCCAAACACATCCTGGTTCCTGATGGAATTACTGTTAATCCAGGTGAAAACACTTCTGGGAAGGGGCTTGGGCTGAGCATCCTCCCCATCGAGGCTTCGCCAAATCCACCGTAAAATATCAGGACACGAGACGTGGAGAGGGGAATAAACCCGCTGGGATCCATGGGATCCTCTGGCAGGAGTGGGATGGGGGCTGTGGGAACTGCTGGGAAGGAACCAGGTCCCGCTGCCCCAAAGTTTAGGGATGCTCCAGCCCCCGGAATCCTTGGGGTCACAGCCCCCCAGACCAGTGCCAACCTCCTGTGCCAGGAGGACTCAGCAGCACCCATGGGTGCTGCCAGGGCCCCACGCCATCACCTTCCATCCCAGCATCTCCAGGAGCCTCCGCAGCCCAGAGCGCTTCAGAAATCCCAGTTTTATTTCAGATCGGAAACAACCAACCAGGAAGAACAAAAAACAAAACAAAACAAAACAAACCCAAAAAACAAAAACAAAACCACCACCCCAAAACCCCCCAAAACTCCAAAGAATGAGAAACGGCCCCAAATCCGAACCAGTCCGTGCCCAGGTGGGTGCTACATACAGGCTGGGGGTTCCGGGCTGTGCGGGGCTCCCCGGCCTCGGGGTCGCTCCGGCTCTTCCCAAGGGGGGTCGGCTCAAAGTGCATCAAGCAGGTCAGGAATGTCCCCGCCCCGGGCAGGTGGGGAAACCGAGGCACGGCACGGGGCCGGGGCGGGGGGACAGGGAGGGGTTTGGGGGGTGGAAATCCAGCCCTTGGCAGCCAAGTCCATGCAAACGCTCCCGGCTCTAGGAACCATCTCAGGCGCGTGTATTGCTTAGGGGATGATTTGGTTTATCCTAAATATGAGCTCTAACGCTAGATCGGAGAATCGGACGGGATCCGCCGCGGGAGGGGGTTCACGGGGCTCCATGCACGTCACATGCACTCACGGGTCGGTTTTGGTCTGGCGAGGGGGGGTTCGGTGTGTCGGTGTCGGTACCAAAGTCTTCGTGCTCTGCAAACAGCAGCGACGGCAGCGCCCGGCACGGCGGGGCCCCGGCGCGGCTCTGTCCCCTTGGCTGCCCCCCTCCCGGGGGGTCTCTGGGCCACGGATGGATGTACATAGAGATATTTATAGATATTTATAGGTGTCTCCTCCTCGCTGTCGCTGCGGGTCCCCGGCGGCGGGGGCCCCCCGTTACTTCATCCCGCTGCGCAGCACCTGGTTGGCGGCGATGAGCATCACGCTGATGATGAAGGCGATGGCGAAGGCGCAGATGAGGCTCTTCCGCACGCAGGTCTGGCGGATCTGCTGGCTGGAGCAGGCTGGGGTGGGACAAACACCGCGTTACCCCAATCCCAAACACATTCTCCTTGTACTAAGGAGAGAGGGAAGCAGTGCCACCCCCGTGGTTTGGCATCCCCGTGGGGGGTTTGGCATCCCCACGGCTTTTGGCATTGCCGGCGCCCCGCACTCACTCTCCACGTCGACGGGGCACTCCTCGGCCGTGCCCATGTGGCTCTCCTCCTCCGTCATGATGATGTTCTCGATGTCCTTCATGGACAGGTGCTCGCAGAAGGTGTCGTACAGCAGCCGCTTCAGCTCGTCCACCGTCAGCTTCTGCATGTCACACTGCCGGGGACAGGGGGGCTTGGGGTGACCCCATGGCCGCCAGCACAGGGGGCTCCGGGGTCTCCCAGAACCTTTGCTTGTGTTGGTTTGTGTGGATCACCCTGGAATTGTCTGGGAAAGGTGACCCCCAGCAGAGTGAGGGGCACCAGAGGGTGCTGGCACCAAACGTGGCCCGTTCCTGACAGGGGCACAGGAGATCGGGGGTGCACCCTGACACTGATCCTGAACCTCATCCTGATCCTGACCTTGACCCAAACCCTGACCCTGAACCTGTTCCTGACCCCAGTCCTGATCCTGGCCTCACCAGTAAACCTGATCCCAACCCTCATTGTAACCCTGACTCCAACCCAAACTCTGATCCTAAACCTAGCCCTAACCCCAAACCTTAAACCAGAGCTGAACCTGATCCTGACACCAAGGCTTATACTAGCCCTAAAACTGGAGCCTGAGCTTGACACTAAATTTGACCCTAATCCTAATCTTAAACCTAATCCTGACTCTTAAACCAACCCTAACCATAACCCTAACCTCATCCTTGACCCAGAACCTGACTTTTACCCTCAGCCCAACCCCAATTCCAGCCTTGACCCTCATCCTGTCCCTGATCTCAACTCCAACCTTGGCCCTGATTCTGAGCCTTCCGTGGTGCTCTCAGTGCAGGTTCTGGGGTGCTGCCCCTGCGAGGGGTCTGGGGATGTCCCTACATTCCCATGGGGTCTGGGGGTGTCCCTGCATTGCCATGGGGGCTGGGGGTGTCCCTGCATTGCCATGGGGACTGGGGGTGTCCCTACCTTCCAGAAGACAGTGTCGAAGTCGGTGCCGTGGAACTTCTCCGGGATGCCCGAGGTGGAGAGCTTGGGCCCCAGCAATGTCACAAACTCCTCAAAGTCCACCTGCCCATCACCTGTGGGACACAGGGGTGACTGTCACCCCCTACCTGGGCACATGGGGCACTCTCCCTCCCAGAAGGGGCCCCACGTGTGGTCACAAATCCCCAAAACCAGTTGAGGTCCCCAAGGTCAGCTGGGAACCTCCAGCAAATTTAGGGAACTTCCAGCTTTGGCCAGGATGCCCAATATTGGGTGGGGTCCTCAGTGCCAGCCAGGACACCAGTTCCAACTGGGGACACCCAGTGTGGGCTGGGGACACCCTAATACCACCTAGTCCCCCCAGAATGTGATCTGGGACCCCAGTGCTGGCTGGGGAAACCAAACATCATCCAGGACACGAGCATGAGCTGACCCCAATTCCAGCTGGGACCTCAATGCCATCTGGAGGCCTCCCAGGGCTAATTTGGGGACCACAAATGTTGGCTGAGGACCCCCCAAAACCAGCCAGGGACTCCAACACTCCTACAAAGTTTTGTGTCCCCAACACCAGCTGGGATGGCAACACTAGCTGGGGGCTCCAGGACTCTCACTGCCATATAGGGACCCCCAGTGCTGGCTGAGGACCCCGGCAATATCTGGGGACCCCCAATGGCATTTGGGCCCCCTTCCAATGGGACCTGGGGACACCCAGTGTCCCCCGGAGCCCCCAGTACTGATTGAGACAGCCCAACACTGTCCAGGACTCTGAACAACAGCTGGACCCTGAATTCCAGCTGGGGCCCCAATTCCAGCAGGGACCCTGGGGGGTGGCTGTGACCCTGGGGGAGCTTGGTGGCCGTTCTGGCCGTGTCCCTTGGCAGAGGGGGACGCTGGCGTGGGGCTGTCAGGGCAGCACTAACAATGAGTAATGAAGGGAGCAACGCCTTGGCAGCGCTGCCGGAAGGGCTTTTAAATGGGGGAGAAAAGGAAAAGCAATAAATTAAGGAGCTCTTTCAGGTCCCGACGGGCGAGGGAGGAGCGGGGACAGGGTCACGGTGGCAGCGAGTGCTGGAGGGTGATGGGTGCTGAGGACACGACCCAGGGTGCAGGATCCATCCCCGGGTGCGGGATCCAGCCTCGGCAGCGTGGTCCCAGGAGGTTTAGCGATCCTACAAGCATCCAAGATCCCTAAATCTTCCCAAACAAAGCTGCAGTGGCAATGATGATGATGATGATGAATAAGCAGGAGGCAGAGCCTGGGTCAGGCTCATCCCACATCCCATGTCGTGTCCAGCATGTGGGGTGGAAATATGGGAGAACTGTGTGTTTCTCCCAGCTGGGGGTCCCGTCCCGTCCCCATCCCGGCTTGCCGGGGTCCTACCATCCATGTCGAGGCGCTGGATGATGACCTCCAGCTCCACCTCGTTGGGCATGTACCCCAGGGAGCGCATGGCTGTGCCCAGCTCCTGCTTGGAGATGAAGCCGTTCCCATCGCGGTCGAACACCTTGAAGGCTTCCCGGATCTCTGTGGGGGGAGCAGGAATGAGTCCGGCTGAGCTCTGGCACCCACAGAACCCCTGTGGGGGTCCCACCTCCCCCTCCTGCCAGCATGGAGCCCCAGCATCCCCAAAGGGCTCCGAATATTTGCTCCAATTCCCGTCACTCGCTGCCGCACCCACCCTGCCCTTGCTGCTGCCACAGGCGAACACGCGACGTTCTGCCCTAAAAACACATCCCTGGGATGTGCCTGAGCTTGGGGTGCCACCAGGTGGGCACTGCAGCTGGGGGCATCCCCACGGTGCCGCAGCATCCAGCCGGGAGCGTTCCTGGGGATCCAGGGGTGCTGGGGACTGTCCCAATCCCAGGGGATTGTGCCCCATCCCATGGTTTTAGGGTGGGTCTGTTCCCCCATCCTGGGGTCCAGAGGTGGGTGCTGGAGCTGTGCCACACTTCACCCAAAAACAATCCCAAATCTTGACAAAATTGCTGCAGTGTTCAGCCCTGTCCGGCACAGAAGAGGATGGAAGTGGGAGGTTTGGGGGTTTCTGGCTCGAAAAGGAACCCCTGGGAAGTGGGGGAAGATCCCTGCAGGGTGGCAGGGAGAGGCTGCAGGGAAACTGAGGCACAGCCTGAGCCCATTGACTCCATCCCACCTCCTGCTCCACTCAGGACTCTGCTCCTTTTTGGGGCAGTTTCTGGCTTTTTGATGCCACCCGATGTTCCAAGCAGGAACCAGGCTGATGGAAAAGAAGGAATTTGTACTGGGGGACAGCAAGAAGCCAGGCCAGGATATTGGTGCTTCTTCCTCCTCCATGAGGCTGCCAGGGGGATTTGTGCTGGAGGATCCCAGCAGGAGAAATGGGCTGTGAACTTTGGGTTTGGGGGAAAAAACCTCTATTGGGTCACAGTACTGACCCCGAGTGCTTGGGAACATCCCTGCCTAGATGGTGTCACATGGGTGACATCTTCAAGTTGTTTTGGGGAAGTTTTGTGGGATTTTGGCCTGTCAGTCTGAGCTTTTCCATGGCCAGTGTCCCTGGCTGGGCAGGGAGATCCTGCAGCTTCTCCCTGTGCTCCTGGGGGGCCTTACCTCACTCCAGGCACCCCCAAAATTCATCCTTCAAGGATGTTCATCCCAAAGAGCTCCAAGGTGGCTCCTCATCAGATGGCTCGGGATGTTGGGGACAGGCAAGGACATGTCCTGACAGTGGCCAGAGTGGGGTCCTGGCTCCCCATTGAGCACCCCCTGCCCCAGCTGTGCCCTGAGTCTGCTCAGCCCCACTGTGGAGCCATGTCACTGGTGCCCCCCAAACCAGGGGGACAGGGGGAGGGAGGAGCCCGTAGGTGTCTGGCACCTTGTGGGGTCCCCCTGGGGCTCCCAGCACTGCCATCGATCCCGTCTGCTGCAGGCGGGGGAGGAGGGAGGAGAGGACACGGCACTGGGAGCCCAGGGACTGGGTGAACTGGGACAACAGCTGGTGCAGGGACACGGAGAGTGGATAGGGACACCACGGAGAGATGTGAGCACACCCAGACAGACACACAGACACAGACAGACACACAGACACACAGACACACAGACAGACGCACATAGACACACACACAGACAGATACGGACGCGCAGACATACAGAGACACACACAGACGGACACAGACAGACAGACATGCAGACACACGGATGCACGGGCACGCAGACACATATAAAGACACATAGAGAGACACACACACACACAGACACAGACACACACACACACAGACACACAGACACACACAGACACACAGACACACACACACACATACAGAGACCATAAACCCTTGTGACACCCCTGGTATTTACACTGGAGCTGTGCACACACACTCGCACACCTTGCAGGGATGTGCCCAGGTGTGCAAACACACAAACAGACACACAGACAGACACACAGACATGTAAACACACATAAACACACAAACACACACACACACACACACACACACACACACACACCCCCCTTGCACTGACGCTGCACACACAGGGACACAGCCAGCACCACGGCACAGTGACACTGCACCTGTGTGGTGCACAGACCTCGCAATGATGGTGTGAGTGTGCAAACACACCCCAGCACCTTGGAGCCCTGTGCTCCTGCACACACACACGGGTGCACTCGCAGCCCCCTTGCAGTGACGTGCATGGATGCAGCGCACACCAACACCTCGCAGTGATGCTGTACCTGTGTGTGCACACCACCTCGCACAGATGCACCTGTGCATGTGCACACACACCCCAACACCTTGCACAAGTACCTCAGTGCATGTGCACGTGCACTTTCCTTGAGCGATGCTGCACTTGTGCACACGCATAAATGCGTACGACCACAATGCAGTGGTGCTGCACCTGTGTGTGCACACACCAAAACCGGCACAGCTGCATTTGTGCATGCACACACACACACAGAGATGCACATACAACCCCCCTGCAGTGACATCCCTGTGCCTGCACACCCACACCCCTTGCAGTGGTGCTGCACTGGTGTGTGCACACGCACGGACACGCACAACCACGTCACAGCAATGCTGCACTTGTGCTCACAGACACGCAAACACCGCACACCACTGCACTGGTGCATGCACACAGACACTGCCCCACTGCAGCACAGCTGTGCTTGTGTCTACACACACACCCCACCATTGCAGCGGTGCTGCACTTGTGCACAGGCACACAAACACCCTCTGCAGCAGGGCTGTGCGTACGAGCCCGTCCTGCTGTGACGCTGTGTGCACACACACAAACACCTCCTGCAGCCAGGCTGTGCATGGGCACACGCACGTGCTGCAGTGACACAAACTGGCACCGCCACACACGCAGTGACACAAACACTGGCACAGCCACACACGCACGTGCTGCAGTGACACAAACTGGCACAGCCACAGGGACTGGCATGGCCACACACAGTGACGCTGGCACAGTCACACACACACCGAGTGACACAAACACTGGCACAGCCACACACACAGAGCCACCCTGCAGCAAGGCCATGCGTGTGCGTACAGATGTGTGGCCATACAGATGTGTGAGCACACCTGCAGCACGGTGTGCAGGGGATGTGCCATGCCTGTGCACACAAACACACACACACAGAGCCCCTGCAGTGAGGCTGTGACAGGCACGTCAGCGCACATGCACACCCTGCAGAGCTGCACACACACACACACACACACAGAGCCCTTGCACACTGGTGTGAGTGCCTGCTTGGGACTCCCAAATGGATTTTGGGGTTCCCCTCACCCCCAGCCCTGTGGCTCCCTGCCTCAGTTTCCCCACGGAGATGCCGAGGGCTCCAGGTTTAGTGCTGGGCCAAGAGTGCTCTGCCCAGGCAGAGTGGGGACATGTGTGGGGTCACCCCGCCGTGGCTCAGTTTCCCCTCTGGTGCCAGGTCTGGAGCCGGGGGTGCTGCACCCCTTTCCCCCAGGTTCCCCAGGGACACCCCAAAGCCTGGCACGGCCAGTGCCCGTCCCGCTGCCCCGGCAAACTTTTGGGGCGGAAAAAGCCATTCTGGTGGCAGCGAGCTGAGCTCGGCCCCTCTCATCGCACGGGTGGGCAGAGCCCCGCCGGCCGCTCCTCCCGGCCGGAGTCCGGTGACACCGGGACTGCGTGGAGCTGCCGTGAGCCGGGGGGTGACACGGGTGACAGCCACCCCTCGGGTCCCCCGCGCCACCAGCCAATGTCATATTATGACAGCGGGGAGGGGGTGACCCCGCCGCGCCGCGGAGGGGAAACCGGCCCCCCGCCACTACCGCCGGTCCCTGCTGTGTCATATCGCCACAACCGGGGGCCCGGGACCCCTGCACGCCTCCCCGCTTCAGCTTTCCTTCTTCCCCTCCTCCTTCTCCTCCTCCTCCTCCTTCTCCATCCATCCGCATCCCGCTCGCCCTCAGCTTCCCCACGGCGCCGGAGGAACGCGCACCCCGACTCCCCCACAGCCGCATCCCGCGGGATGGACTTCCCAGTCCCCCAAACCTCTTCACCCCACAATCCCATGGGATGTCCCCCTCATCCCCCCTGGTCCCCAGCCAACCCCCACAGCCCCCCAGACCCGCTCACCCTCCAGCTCATCCTCGGGGATCTCCACGGGGCGCTGCTCGGCGAGGATGTTGGGGACGGTGTAGATCCCCCGGTACATCAACGCCGCCGTCACCGGGTGGAAAGGCATCTTCGGGGCTCCCCGAAACCCAAAGTTTAAACCCAAATCTCGTCGGGTAGAGGGGGGGCTGCCCCCAGTCGGTACCGCCGGACGCTAAACACAAGTTGCCGGTGCCCGCCGCCCCCCGCCCGGTACCCACCGGCCAGGGGGGGCCGGGGCGGGCGGGCGCTCCCGATCCTCCGGGGCCGGCGGCGGGACGGGGCTGGCGGCCGAGCCCCTCACGGCGGAGTCAGGGCGCGGGGGGGCTCCGCTGAGGGTGGCCCGCTTCCCCCGCGCACATGCCCTCCCGAAGTAGAAACGGGAGGTGAAAGCATGCAAACCCCGGTTAAATCCCGGTGGAAGCGGCGGCGGTGGGGGGGACGGGGCTGGCCATGCCGCTCGGGGCCCCCCCTCCGCCCGGAGCCCCCCCCCACCTCCGCCCGGGGCCCCCCTTCCGCCGGCCCCGGGCCGCTCACAGCCCCCGGGGAGCCGCTGCCACCGGGCCACGCTCCCAGGTGGGGCCCGGCATGGCGGGGCCGAGGCTGAAAGCGGCCTCTTCGTCTTCCTCCTCCCTCCTCCTCCTCCTCTTCTTCCTCCCCGCCAAGTGTCCCGGGCAGGCCGGGGCTCGCTGCCGCCGCGGTTCAGCCCCCGCCGCGCACCCGCCGCCCCCCCGCCGCCGCCGGCAGCCGGAGCATCCTCGGCCCCGGCCCCGGGAAGCGGCGGCGGAATCCGGGGAGCGGCGGCGCCGGGCGGGTTTTGAACGGTCCCGCCCGGGAAATGGGGCTGGGGGCGGGGGGGAGGTGGGGCCTCCCCCGGGGGGTGCCTGGAGGGGGGGCAGTGCGGCAGTGAGGGGGAGCGTCCCGGGCCGCAGGGAGGGGGAGTGGGAGATGCTGGTACCGCGAGGGGTGCTCGGGGGGGGGGGGGGGGGACTGGGGATCTACAGGCAGGGCTGGGGGTCCCTGTGACACCCCCTGTCCCGACAGGTGTCACCCCGAGGTCCCCACACGCAGAACCCCCAGCCCAGGGAGTTGTCGCCCCGAGGTTCCTGCACACGGCATCCCAAGGCTGCCACCACCTCCGGGTCCCTGCACATGGCACCCTGCTCATGGGGCAGTCACCGGCCCAGGGTCTCTGCAGGTTTCTGGGACTGTCACCATTCCAAGAGGCCGTCACCCGCACGTGGCACCCTAAACCCAGACAGTCGTCACCCCCAGGTCCCTGCACGTGGCACCCCGGGCTGTCACCGCCCCGAGGTCCCTGCACATGGCATCCCATGCCTGGGCAGTTGTCACCCCTGTGTCCCCACACTTGGCACCCCAGGCTGCCAACACCCCAAAGCCCCTGCCCGTGCCACCCCGGGCCAGCCATCAGCCCGAGGTCCCCGGGGTGCTGGGGGGTGGCAGAGACCCCACGGACGCACCTCCTGCTCCCACACCAGGGAAAAAACGAGCCATGGAAGAGCCAGGGAGCAGGGCCAGGAGCGAAGCCCTCCATCTCTGTCATCTGTTCCAGTCATCTCCTGTTTGCCCCCAACCTTTGTCGCATTTTTCACCTTATTTCTCACTTGGGCGTTGATTAAATCACAGCTGGGCTCCTGCGCCGGGGCAGGTCCCCACCGTGTCATGTCCCCACGGCATCCGTGTCCCTGTGACATCCCTGCACTCAGGCACACAAGGAATGCTCCCAGGACCGGGCACATCCTCCCTTCCAAATCCCACTGTCCACCTTCCCTGGGTTGAGCTGTCCCAGCAGACCCGCTGGGAGGTGTGGGATCACAGTGTCCCCTGTGCCTGGGTGGCATCTCCGGAGGTGGGGACAGTGGCACAGGGAGGCTGCCAAGGCTCCTGCTCCGCCCGTTTGGAGGTGCCGTGACGACAGGAAAGGATCTGGGGGCCGGAGGGACGCGATTCCCAGAGCTGGAACAGGGTGGGAAGAGAAAAGGGGAACAGTTGGCACCTCCAAGGTTCTCACCGGATACCAAGGATGCGTCAGAGCGATGGGGAAACTGAGGCACAGCTGGACAGGCTCCAGATATGCCTCTCATCTTGACACTGTCACAGGAGCCCCAAAAATCTTGGAATAGGATTCCTGCTGCTCCAACCAACTGCTTCACTAAGCCCACCCTCGCCTCCTGCAGTCGCCGCGGACACGTGCTCAGCCTCATCCAATTCACCGCTGGGAATTTTTTGGGCTGCTCCAACCTCCGTGTGCAGAAATCTCATCTCCCCCCGGAGCATCAGCCAGGACCCGGCTCCGGCATTCCCAGAGCCCAGCGCTGCCTCCCGAGCGCCGCCGCTGCAGCCGCCGTTGGCTTTAACCAGCTGGGGTCCCCTTTAAGCTATTTTTTAGTTGGGAGAAATTTCCCTCTCCGGCAGCAGAAAACCAGCACGGCCGCACTCCGGCGAGGGGATTTCAGGGATGAGCAATTCCCGATGCTGTGGGGTCTCAGCTCCCAGGGCAGGGTCGTTCCTCCCGGGCAGTCGTGGCTTAGGGTTGGATTTTCCCAACTCTGCTAAAATTCCTTCGTCTTCTGGAGCTCGGGATGGGGCTGGCGCACATCGAGGGATGTCTCAGGGAGTCTCAGGTGTCTGATACTGCAGTTGAGATCCCAGCACTCGAAGGGAAAAGTGCTGATAATAATAAATGTCTTTTTGGGAGAAAAAAACCCCAAAAAACAAAGCCTGAAAATTTCCTCCCTTTTTTTTTTTTTTTAACAAATCAATTTGCTCCTCGATGTTAACGAAGTTCCCTCCCAATTAATTCTCTAGAGGCCCTGGGATGGAAGCTCATTAATTGTCACCACCCAAATCCCAGCAGGAATAACAGGACCAATTTCTGGGCTTTCCCCCTCCAATCCCCAGCGGAGCTCCCTGTGCAGCGACAGAGGCGTGTTGGAGCCTCCTTCCCCAGGGATGGGGCTGCCCGTGATCCCGGCTCCTTCCCCAGGGACGGGATGGGCAGACGGCACAGGGCAGGGGGGAGGAAAATTAAGTGGCTTAATTGCATTTGAAGCCCTGGCTGGGTTTTTGTTCATCGGGGATCCCCCCCTGGAGCGCTCTCTGTGCTTTCCTGGAGGCCGGCTCAGCCGCACCGCTCTCTTCCTCACGGGATGAAGGCTGGGACGAGCCGTGTCTGCTGCCTCTGCTCTGCCCCACGGTCCCGGTGCTGAATTCCCTCTCTGATTTTGTGGGGAGAAGCTCTGGGGTTTCCTCAGAGCTCAGTCCTAAGACGATGGGGTGGCGGCAGCAGAGTCCCAGGGATTTCAGCTGAAATCCCAGCCACAGCCGCTGGGATGTTGGGAATGTTCCTCTCCACAATTTCCCCTTTATCTCACCCGGGGCTTGGGCCAGCCTTGCCAGCAGCTCAGTGCCACCTCTCCCTTCTGTCCCTTTGTCCCTTTGGAGACAGCACCATTTTCCCAACACTCCCAGGTGTTTTCCTAATTAGCTGATCCCACTAATGAGGCTGGAGAAGCCCAATCCAGGCCTGGTGTTCTGTGGTTTATTTGCAGCTTCAGAGCGATCTCACTGTCAAGAGCCCTCGCTCTGGGTTCACATCCCAACATCAAAATCCTTATTTCTTCCAGGAATTTGAGGGAATGGAAAGGAAAAGGACTGAAGTGGCTCTGGCACAGGGATGGGATTGATTGAGCTTTAATTAATCTGCTTCTTGTTTATCCCTCCCATGGCAGCACTGAGGGACCCTCTGGCTCCCTCCTGCTCTCTGCCCAGCCAAAACTCCCGGGCTCCTTCCTGCCCTGAGGGATGGGATTGGGATGAGGGTGACGATTGGAATGGGTTGAGGGTGAGGTGGGATAGGATGGGATGAGATGGGGATGTGGATGAGGAAGGGGGTAGGATGAAGATGAGAATGGGAGGAGGAGTATGGGGATGGGATAGGGATGGAGATGAAATGGAGTGAGATGGGGATGAGAATGGGCATAAAATGAGGATGAGGATTGGAATGGGGATGACACAGGGACAGGGACAGAAAGAGGATGAGGATGGGGACAGGGTTGGAAATGGGATGGGATGAAATGGGGATGAGGATGGGATAGAGATCCCTCACAGGAGTGGGGAAGGGAGGGATGGGATGTGGATGGAGCTAGTATGGGGATGGGGTTGGTGATGGGATGGGGAGGTCCCAAAGCCACGGGAAAGTTGACAGAGATGAGGAAACCTTATGGCTGGGGATGGTACAAACCTGTGCTGGGTGCACCCAAATCCCTCAGGACAACCCAGGGACCTCCTGGCAGCCGGAGGGGGCTGGGATGGGGATTGGCACCACAGGACACTCCCATCACTCCCCCGGCACCGGGAGGGGACATGAGCGCCCCGGGGGTGTCGCTGTGACATTTTAAAGTCACTGGCATCGAGCCCTCAGAGGCGCTGGAAGCATCAATCTCCCGGGGCCGTGCTGTCAGGTGGGTATTTAGTGAAATGTTTCCTAAATGAACGCTTGATGGGAGAAGAGGGATGGCTGCAATGTTCCGAGCCACAAGGTTATCCTGGCCGCCGGCTGCCAGCTCCCAGTGCCCGCTGGAAATCCGGGAAGGGCAGGAGAGAGCCCCTGGGGAGGGGTCAGGAACCTCCTCCCAGCGTGGCCGGGACTGTTCCCACTCTTGGGAGCAAATCCCACCCCTAATGGGGAAACACCGGGCACAGCTCCAGGCAGCTGGTGCGGGCGGGGAGGGAAGGGGGAATGGGAAAAGCCGGGAGAGCTCTGCTCAATTTGAGTCCTGAAGGGGGGAAAATAGCCCTGCCAGGGGAGGAGTCAAGAATTCTGCCTAGGGGAAATCTTTATTTATGGAAAAATGGCAAAAATGGAGATGAGCTCGTTTTTAGCACCCCTTCAAGGGGATGCAGCCCAGGATGCTGAGGGCAGCGGTGACTCTGCTTGCTCGTGCCAGGAGATGGAGCAGGAAACAACTCCCAGAGATCTCAATCAGAGACCCTCAGATTCATTAACAGCATCAGAACCAATGCTTTGGACAGCACAGCCTGCCCAGAGAGGAGCACAGGGAGGGATCTGGCATTTTCAAAAGGAAAGGAGGTGGCTCCCGGGGGAAGTTTTGCGTCTGGGACACCGGGCCTGGCTCTGCTCCCATCCCGCTGCTGGTGCAGAGCCACATCAGCTCCATCTCTCCTGTTCCATCTCTCCAGCTTGCTGTCCTGCAGTGGGATGCCCTGTGATGCCAGAAACTGTTGGCACCCAGTGCCAGGATGCCAAAATCTGGCGGTGTCTGGTGCCAGAATTCCAGGACCTGGTGCTACCTGTGCCAGGCTCCAGTGGTACCCAGTGCCAGGAAGGCTGGAAAGGGGCAGCAGACACATCCCTGCAGGGCTGTGACAATGCCCAGTGTCCCTGTGGCTGAGCAGAAGGTGATGGCAGTGGGACTCCAGCATCCCTGCTCTGGATCTGACCCCAGGGAAGGGATGGCAGCACCCTCTGCCTGGTCCTGCACCCCACCACGATCCCACACCCACCACACCTCACCCAAAACCTCACACTGGGCTCCAGACATTCACCCTCAGTTCGCTGGGAGCTGGAGCTCCACATCTATTTGATTCCACAACATCCATGTACTATCCTTTCCTGGGATAAGTGGGCAGCTCTGGTCCCAGCCAGGGCGTGCAGCTCTGCAGCTGTGGCTTTCCTGCACAATAAATCCCTGATTAACCTGGCAGGACACACGGAGCTTGCCAGGTCTCCATGGGGAGCAGAGTGGCCCTAGGTGCCCGTCCCCAGCGTGGCTGCCTCTCCCCTCCCTTCTCCCTCTTCATTTCCCTCCCCTTTTTTTCTCCCTAGAAGACAAAGGTGGAAGGGCACAGCCAGCAGCGGGGATGGATGGGGATGGTGGGGATGGATGGGATATACCAGCCCTGCCTGCAGGCACCCCAGCGAGCTGAGGGTGAATCTCTGGAGCCAAGTGTGGGGTTTTGGGTGAGGTGTGATGGGTGTGGGATCGTAGTGGGGTGCAGGACCAGGCAGAGGGTGCTGCCATCCCTGCACATTCACCCCAGCACATCCATCACGGCACATCCCATCCCTGCACATCCCATTCCTGTACATCCATCCCTGCACATCCCATCCCTTCACATCCCATCCCTTCACATCCATCCCTGCACATCCCATCCTTTCACATCCCTGCACATCCATCCCCTGTGCATTCCCAGATTTTTCCCCCATCCTGCTGCCCTGCCTTGTGCTGGAAAAAGCTCTTCTGGATTAATTTCAGGATCCAGGCGGTGCAGGTAACACACCAGTTGAATTCCTGTCACTGGAGGCCACGTGGGAAATCAGGTCACCCTCCACATCTCTCACCAGCTGCCTTCAGCCTCCCCAGAATTCCCGTGGGTATCCCACTGGCATCCCTCTGCCAAAAGAAATCCCCTCCCACCTCCCTCAGCCCTGCTTAAAACAACAAAAACCGGAAAAAATTCCCCAGCCCACCCGCGGGGACGAGCTCTGGTGAGAAGCTCCGGTGAACCTCCCGGGATTTTGCTGCCGGAGAGAGGATGAAAAGCACATCCATCGCCGATCCCGGCGGGGCCCGGGGGCCGGGAACAGCCCCGGAGGTCGGGGCTCGCTAGGCTGGGCCGCTTTCATTCGTGATTAATTATAAAATTGAGGTCAATGCAGCACACCCTTTATTTATTCCAAGCAGGACGGGATCAGGAAGCACCAGGGCTGGCAAACACCGGGCTCAGCCCTTCTGGGCACCCCAAACCCTCTTCCCTCAAGGAGGGATGAAAAGAGCCCCGAGGGAGCGGGGACAGCAGGATCCCGATCCCGCGGGAACCGCCGGAGGGATCCCGGCACTGCAGCTGCGCTTCCCATTAATCCCGGCACCGCAAACTGCGGCAGCCGGGCTCCGAGCAGCTTTTCCCAAATCAAAAAAAAAAAAAAGCAAAGAAGCCTCAGCTCCCCTCCTAGTGCTGTGAATTTTTATTAAAACAGGAGAAAACAGTTATTCCTTTGGAGTACAACAGTCCAGGGAATGGGAAAGCGGCTGTGCCAGGCCACAGCCATCCGAACTGCAGCCACGTGCGGGGAATCGATCCCAGCGTTTAAATAAACAGGATTGGGATGGGATTTACTCCACGCCAAGCCCCGGGCTGAGTCTCCGGTGGGGCTGTGGGTCAGGTGAGGTTGTGGGAAGGAGGAATTTGGGATCCTGAGGGGATGTGAGGGATCCCCGGGGCAGCACCGGCTCTGCTGGAGGGTAAACGCAGCTGGAAGAGGATCCCACTCGAGAGGGGCCCAGGATTTGGGACGGAGACAGGAAGGGAAGGTCAGGACATCGCTGTTCCCCCCGCGGGGGTTCAGAGCAAAGGCACCCACATGGGACACGCAGCCCCGGGCCAAGCCGGGATAGCGCCGTTCCCGGGGGGCTCCGAGGGGCTGGGATGCCCTGGGACCCAGGGAAAGCCCAGCCCAGAGCCCCTGGATCCCCCCAGCCTGAAGCTGTCCAGGTTTGTCACAGTTTGCAGGAACAATAAGGTTTCATTTGGTTGGCACTAGCTGTTCTCCCGCTCCCTGTTCCCAGCAGGGAGGAGGAGGAGGAGGAGCCCTTCCTCCCACCTCTCGCCAGGGAAGCAGCCCAGGATCCCCCCAGCCCAGGTCCCTGTCCTCCCGCTCTCTGCTCCCCTCCCACCCCTGCGGGCGCGGGGAGAGCCAGCGCGACGTTCCTGATTTACAGCACTCCACTGGAACATGCTCGGGATCCTAATGGAGCTCCCGGCACCGCCGCCTGCACGGGGCTGGAGCGGAGCAGCGCTCCAGGATCGGCACGTGGAATTCCAGACCGGCAGCAGAAGGCAACCCACAGGGGTGACAACCCCTCCCAGGGTGACCCTCGGGCACACTCCTCTGCTGGCTGCCAGCGTGGGAAGGCACGGCCACAGCCCCGACCCCGGCTCCAGGGAAAAGCCTGGAGGGCCGAGCCTGGAAGCAATGCTAGAAAAATAAGGAATAAAAGCTGGAAAACCCAGAAAAACAAAGTGTCAGGAGGAGGATGATAGGCTGCTAAGCTAGAGAACATCACACAGTCCATGGGCAGCCAGCCCTGAGTCTGTGGGTGTGCAGGGGCTGGAGCAGCCAGCGGGGTCCGGGGTGATCCCTCTGGGAGCCCCCGGCTCCGGGACAGGCTCCGGCTGGGCGGGAGCCATGGGGAAGCAGCAGCGGTGCGGAGCAGGTGTTCCCTAGAGCTCCTCGAAGAAGGCCACACGGGACTTGGTGCTCTGTAGGGTGAGCTGGAAGAGAGCAGAGCGGGATCAGGAGGCATCCCCAACCTCCCCCAGGGCACCCCCAGGAGGGAGCTGCTGCCTGTATCCCTCTGAAAATACCAGGGAATGTCGGAGGCCAGGGGTTGCAGAAGCCAGGGGTCATGCAGCCCTCACCACAGCAAGCACAGCCCGAGGGAAAGTAGGGGCAGAGATTCCATCGAGGTCATTGGCATGGCTGAGGCTTCCAGGTTGTGGAATATACGGGAGACTGGATCCAAGGAGCCAGTCCTGGGGCTCCTGGCAAGGACATACAGGGAGTCTTGGGAAGCTGGAGGAGAAACATCTCAATGAGCTGAGGGAGAACCCACAACTCCAACAGCCACTGGACACGTGTCCCCTCTGTCACCAAACGGGGCCCATCCTCTCTGTGCTCACATCCAACCCCATCCCACCACGTGTGATCCATGCAGCCACCCTGGCATCTCATCTCATCCCACCCTGCTCCATCTGTTCTGCCAGAGGACAGAGCTGGAGAGCCCTCACTCCCAGGACTGTCCTTGCAGGCTCTGCAGGACTCACAAATCCTTGGAAAGCTTTCCACAGCCATCCCAAAAATAATACCCCAGGGAGCAGCCGTGAGCCCATTTGCTAACGGGCCAAAGAAGATAAAAGAAATCTTCAGCGGCGGGGAAGAAATCCCAGGGTTTACAGACAAGCACCCAGCGGAGTGCAGAAGGAGAAGTGCCACCTTCCAGGCAGCTGCTGGATCACCAGGAGTTTGCCAAAGCAACCAGCTAATTGCCAAGGCTTCGTTTCAGCTGGATTAAGCACGGGGCCTTCCGCTGGGAACGCCGGTTTTGCTGAAACAGGAATCCTGGCATCACCTTACCGTGAGTTAAGCCCCTCCACGGAGCCATCAGACGCTTTCCCCCCTCCCTGCTTCTCCCCCCTGGCTTTTCCTCAGTAATTCCTTCACAGCTCTAATGCCAGTCGGAAAAAAAATCTGTATTGCAGAGGAAATTTCTGCAAGGGTTTAATAATCGTTCTTGGCAGCGGCTACCAGGCCAGGGCTGGCTCTCCTCTCCTCAGTGTCCCCCTGGCTGCTCCAGTGTCCCCTCCAGAGCTGGCTGAAAGGTGGGTGAGGTGGGACAGGGATTCTGTGTGCTACAGGCAGCATTCTTCCTAAGGTTGGTGAGGGAAAAAAAGAAAAGAGCAGCGAGCCCCAGTGCTGCCAGACCCACTGCTGGGGCCATCTGACAGGAAAACCATTCCTGGAAGTGTTCCAGTGCCTAAAGGGGTTCAAACAACTGGAGAAGGACTTGGGCAAGGCCTGGAGCAACAGGGTAAGGGGGAATGGCTTCCACTGCCAGAGGGCAGAGCTGGATGGGATATTGGGAAGGAATTGTTCCCTGGCAGGGTGGGCAGGCCCTGGCACAGGGTGCCCAGAGCAGCTGTGGCTGCCCCTGGATCCCTGGAAGTGTCCAAGGCCAGGTTGGACATTGGGGCTTGGAGCAGCCTGGGACAGTGGAAGGTGTCCCTGCCCATGGCAGGGGTGGAAAGAGATGAGTTTCAAGGACCCTCCCAATACAAACCATTCCACGATTCCATCATCTACCTGCATCTGTCTCCTTCCCAAGGCTGTGCCTCCAAATCCATCCCTTCTACAGTGTGGCTGGGGAACCAGAGCCTCCCACCCCTCCCAGCCCACAGGAGCTCCTTCCCTCCCAGCACTGCAAGGGGAGTTACCCTGTGCAGGATCCCCCTGGCAAAGCCAGCACTCCACTGGCAGGAGGAGCTGAGCCAGCTGCAGCTGCTGACAGAGCACAGGGAAGATGTTTCCCTCAGGCTTATCAAGGAATTCGACTGTTTCAAGCCTGCCTCTCTGCCTGTAGCTACACACAGCTCTCCATTAACCCCTGATGTGTTTTGGGGGTCCTGGGGTACCCCGATGGCAGCCTGAGCCCAAAGCTGTGCCTGCCTCAGCTCAGAGATTCGGGAAGCAGGCAGAGGCAGAGCTCTAGAGCATCCAGCACAGAGATGCAGCCCTGCTCCTTTGCTGGATGCCTTCATCCACAACATCCAAAGGCTCCTAGAGAGGCTCAGTGGTACATTTTTTACCTATCCAGGAAATCTGAGGCACGGGAAGAGCAGCCATACAGGGAGTCAGAGCAAAGGTGGGTCTTGAGGAGATGGGATCCCATGGAGAGGAGTGAGCACAGGTGGGTCACTGGCTACCAGCAGTGGCCAGATTTTGAAAGGCAAATGCCACCAGGATTCCTCCCTAGGAGGGTGGGCAGGTCCTGGCACAGGGTGCCCAGAGCAGCTGTGGCTGCCCCTGGATCCCTGGCAGTGTCCAAGGCCAGGTTGGACATTGGGGCTTGGAGCAGCCTGGGACAGTGGAAGGTGTCCCTGCCCATGACAGGGGGTGGAACGAGATGAGCTTCAAGGACCCTTAAGGTCCCTTCCAATAGGGACCAGGACCAGGATCGGGCTGCCCAGCAGCTCCAGGCAGCTGCCTCCTGACATCTGCCTGCAGCCAAGACCAGAATCAGCCGAGAGGAAACCAGGGCTGCTCTTCACTGCACCCTGACTCTCCACTCACTGCCTGTGCCAGGTAGGGAAACTCTCCCCTGTTCTTCTTCCTTCTTTTATTGTTGTTTTCCTCACTGTGGAGTGCAGGTAGGGCTATCCCTGCTCCCAGTGGGAGCACCACACGGACCAGTCCCGAGGGATGCACTGGGAGGAGCCGAGGGGAGCTCCGGGGCCATCCTGACTCATCCCAGGAGGTGCCTTGGGGGCTGCGGGAGCCGGTGGGCACAGGGAGCTCTCTGCAGGGAAATCCCACTCCCCCAACTGGTTCTCCTTTCTTTTCTGCACTGGCATGTGAAAGCAAGGAGGAGAGCACCACCCTGTGCTGGCCTCCCATCATCTGCTGGGGGGAAAGCCTCCAACACCTCCAAAAACTCTCTGCAGTCTCCACATCCCCTTCTCCTGGCCAGGCGAGGAGAAATAAATATCCCTCCCCGTAGCGTAACGCTGTGCAGGGTGATTAAGAGGGAGTTATATCTTCGTCAGTGCAGAGAAAAGGAAAAAAAATTGATTTACAAGCAGTATTATGATAATCTCCTTCCTGCAGGAGGGAGGGTGGGCTCCCGATGCTCTACCAGAGCCATCAAGGAAAATTTAGAGGGAGAGAGAGGCAGTGCAATTAAGCGGCCTGAGCTCAGATGAATCAAGATGTGAGGAAGGGAAGAGAGGGAAGAGTCCTGCTCCCTGCATTCCTGCACCGGGGCTCCTCCGAGCCCGCTGCTACCCAGGGCTGCCACACTGATTGGATTTAGGAAACACAAACAAACCAAAGCAACCCAATAAGTGCGTGGCAGGCACGGGCAGTTTGGAGCAGGTAACGCAATAACTGCAGGCACAGCACTGCTGGGGCTGGGCAAACTCAACCCAGGGAAGCCCCCAAGGCTCCCCCGAGCCCCCAGAGCCGGGGCCATCCCCAAGCACCAGGGAGGGCAAGGGGCTGCAACTCACACCAACCTGCCCCCAAACCTCCCGCAGCAGGGAGAGGTTTAAGATGTCTCATTTCCTTGCTGTTTCCTCGTTTATCCTGCAGTATGGCCAGGCTGGAGCAGAGGGGGACCTGTGCCACCCTCATCCTGTGCGATGCCAAGATGTTTTCCTGCTGCTGGGAAGATCTGCAGTCCTTGCTAATCATCATACACTAAATCATCTTTATTCCCCACTCGCTGCCCTGGTGCTTTTTTACATCCCTGCTCACTCCCCAGTCCCAGTGGTCAGGTGGACCTTTCAATTCCCCCTGTTACTTTTGAACCCAAAGCCTATTTTCCTGTGATTCTTCCCATTTCCCTTCCTGCTCCTCTCTCACTCCCACGCTGCCGTTTATTCTCTCCAGAGCACAACTGTCCCCCAGCCCCCGACGCTTTGATGAGCCCATTTGAAAGGAGAAGATGACGCTCCATGTGAAGGAAACGCTTTTCAAAGGCTGCCACAGAAATAGCTGATAGGCCTGACGT
Source organism: Sturnus vulgaris (assembly GCF_052056855.1). Classification (NCBI taxonomy): domain Eukaryota; kingdom Metazoa; phylum Chordata; class Aves; order Passeriformes; family Sturnidae; genus Sturnus; species Sturnus vulgaris. Next base: position 12,338,227 of record NC_142261.1, on the reverse strand, counting down.
TTCCTACTTTCCTCTTGTTCCTTGTAAACAAGGAAAAGAGGCTGCTGCGTCCCAGTTTAACTGCCTGGGAGTTTCACTTCCCAGCTCCGAGGAGAACCGGGGAGAAAATGAACCTGGAAGGGATGTGGTCTCTCACACGTGGGGGTGTGTGGCCAACATCCACGTGGGATGAGCCTCCATCTCCTCCTGCACTTGGAAAATGTGTTTCCAGAGCTACTGTGCCCACTGGGTATCTCCTGGCTCCCACCTGCACCCCCAGCCAGGTGCCAGGCTGAGTGAGAAGCTGGCAGCCTCACTCATCTTTTCCAACCTCACAGCTTCCAAGGAAACGGGAAACTCCGGTGCTGCTGCTGCTGCTGGGAAGTCCCCTGCTAGTGGAGTGCCTGTTCTGCCTTCCCTTTCCAGCTGGGATTGGCTTCTACAGCCCTGCAGGACACTGAAGAGCACCTCATCCCTGTCCCAAGATCCACAGGGAAGGATGGCAGCTCAGCCTGCTCTGTCCCACCCAGGCTCCCTCCTTTTGTCCCTCCCGGAGCATTCCTTTTGCTGCTCCCTGCTCTCTGCAAGGGACACATCCTCCTCCCAACAAATCTCTAGAGCAAAACAGACCTATTCCAGGGAATCTGCAGTTCCAGAAGGGGAGAGATGAGGAAGGGAGTCACCAGGAGGTGACAGGGACCCCACAAGAATTGTGAAGTCCTCAAGGGACATGTTTCAGTGATCCCTAGCACGCTGCTTGCCTGGTGCACGTGGAAAATAGAGAAAGTGCCTGCCCCAGAGCCAGCCTCCCAAAATCCTTCCACCTGTCCAGATGATGAAGGAGCCTTGTGACATTTGGGGGTGGCACATCCTGTCTGCATAATGAGACACTCAGGCAGCAGTGCCATCACCAGGCACCAGTGTCCTCACAAGGACAGAGCACAGCTTATCCCAAAGGTGGCAGGAGGGAAGGCAAGGTGGCAGAAGTCCCCTTGGCTCTGCCCCACTCACCCTTCTGTGCTTCCAGCTGGGAACTGTATACTGGCTAAATCCAAAGGGGACCTTAAAGCTCATCCAGTCCCACCTCAAGCCACAGTCAGGGGCACCTTCCACTGTCTCAGGCTGCTCCAAGCCCTGTCCAATCTAGCCTTGGACACATCCAGGGGTACCCACAGCTTCTCTGGGCTGTGCCAAGGCCTCACCACCCTCCCAAGGAGGAATTTCTTCCTAATATCCCATCTATCCCTGCCCTCTGGCAGTGGGAAGCCATTTCCTGTGTCCTGTCCCTCCATCCCTTGTCCCAAGTTCCTTTCCAGCTCTCCTTTAGGCCCTGGAAGGAGCTCTAAGGTCTCCCTGGAGCCTTCTCTTCTCCAGCCTGAACACCCGCAGCTCGGATCTCAAATCATCTCCACAAGGATCATTATCCAAACCAAGGGCAAAACTGCACCACGTGCAGGATCAGAGCCAGGAGAGGAGCCAGCAGGATCTGCAGGATGCCCACGGGCCCCAGAAGTGATCCCCTGGGATTGAGCTCCAGGCCTGGAGAAGCTGCTCTCAGCCACGTGAGAGCCTGGCAGGAGAGGCCAAGGCTGCCTGTGTAAGGACCAGAGGCTCTACGACAAAGCTGCTTGTCTGGGAACAGGCGTGGAGATTTGCTCCTTGCCTGGATACTTCAAAGGGCTTAAATCCCAGTAAATAAGCATGACTGTGCAAGAAGAAAGCAACTGGAATCAAAGACCTGATTGTGTTTTAGCAGCCTGTCCTGGGAGCTTTCCTGCAGCAGAAGAGATGAGGAAGAAGTGGGTTTTTCACTCTCTACCACAGCCTAAGTGACAAACCTTCCTGAATCGGAGCCAGCTGGAGCCACAGCACCAGCCCACGGCAGGCAGCTACAGAGAAGGGAGAGCAACTTCCAGATGAGGTGTCTGTGCTGTGCCCACAGAGCTCATAAAAAGGGATTAGCATGTTAACCACGTAATTAAACATGAAAAACTTAGCAGGCGCCTTCAAAGGCAGGCACCAAACCCCAGAGGTCACACTGCAGCACTCACTGTGCAGCTGCTTTAATTATGGGGCTCCTCCTGGGCACTGGAATGCTCCCAGCTGCTGGAAGAGCCTTCCCACAAACTGCCAGGGCTTCCCTTCACCTCCCTGTGCTGTGGCCATAAGTGGATTTCACCCCAAATTTACCTGTCATGGAGCTCTGCCAGGTGGGATGGGATAACGAGTTTCATCCACAGCCAGTCTGGAGATAACCAACACCTCCCCCAAGGTGGCCCAGACATTCAGGGTCACCCCTTTTAGCCTCTTCCCCATGGAAGTGCTTAACAATGAGAGCAGCCTGTTTTGGGGAACACCTGCAGCTCCCCAGAGCTGCCACAAACCCCAAACTCCAGGGATTTACAGCTCCTGGAATGGCTGGTGCAGTGAAGAACAGCACAGCCTTGTGCTGAGTTCTCCTGGGTAAAACAACCTCCTGTCCCTGCTCCTGAGCTCCAGAGGTGCTGGGGAATTGGTCTGTCTTTTCCAAAAGCAGTTCCCACCAGCTCTGCCACCTGTGAGTGTGGTATCCCAGTACTTCCCTGAGTGCCACCGACTCCAAGCTCCTGAAACCCTGTGGCTGTGCAAGAACCTCACCCCAGGGCAGAGCAGGTAAGCTTCCCCAAATCATCCTCCCAAAGGAGGGAGTGGATGCTCAGCACATACAGCCTGCAGATCGAGGGCAAATCCTTGGAGGAAAGCAGGCTCCAGGAATAAGAGATGTGGCATTAAAGGAGCAGGACCCCCAGATGGGGGGAGCTGAGGGACAGGAGAGGCAGTGCAGGGAGAAGGACAACTCCTGTCCCCAGGTGTGCTGTGACCTTCTCCTGGCACAAGAGCCACCTGCAGACACCAGTTGTCCTCAATCCTCTGCTTTACCTCCCTGGGATGCTTCTCAAACAGGCAGAGCATCCTTGTGCTGCTCTGCTCCAAGACAGAGATGTGCATTTTTAGCCTGTTTTGACAGTGTTGGCAGCAAAGTTGATGGGGTTTGGCTGTTTGTTTGGGATATTTTTTTCTATATCCTGAATTTCTTTCTGCAACAAACAAGGGGGGAAGGTGCTGGTTTACTTCATTAAAGGAATCTTCAAAGGCTGCCCTGCACCTCCAATAGATTCCCCACCACAAGTGCAAAAACAGGCTGAATTATTTAAGTGCCTCTACCTGCACTCTCCCTCTGAGGTTGCCAACTCAACTTGTGCCAAGGAAGAAGCTTCCCAGCATGAAGGATCAGGTGTAGGAATAAATGCAGAGAGGCTGGGAGTGCTCCTGAGGGAGGGAGAGCCAGGCTGGATGGGTGACGGCGGGCACGGGTCCCGCTGGAGCGCAGGCAAGCTCATGCACGGGTTAGTGCCACAGCCAGATCCCAGCACCCCCACGCAGAGTACCTTGGAACAACCTACTTGGAATTCTCAAATGCAGATAGGTCTTCTGCCCTGGGCTTGAGGCTAAACCAGCAAAATAAAATGAACAACAAACAATAATAATAATCCCCGTGTGTGATACAAGGGCAGGTGATTTGTGGGATCTTAGGACTTGTCTGGAACAATCAGCAGCTTCCAGGTGAGGCAGAGAGTTGATGCCATTGAAGTATTGCTGGACTGATATCCCATTCCCAGTGCCCTGTGTTTCCTTGCCTTCACCACGGCAAAGACAAAAGCCCTGCTGACCTCCCTGAGCAGAGCAGGCTGTAATTTCCCTCTGATGTCTCCACTAATAGTCTATTATTTGGGAACCTTTGCTCCTTGCTGAGATGCAGCAGCCAGGCATTCCCCTCTCTCTCCAGAAGGGAGGGGACAGGACAAGACTCCATCTTCAAAGGGAGGCAAAGTGACGGCACCGTGACAAGCCCTGACAGACATGGAAATGATGGCCCGGCCACTCTCTTTAAGGGAGACAAATGGGACCATCAGCTCTCTATGAACTCCTCTCTGTCAGAAGTGAAAATTTAGCAGTTTCTGTTTAAACCAAGGACTTGGAACACAGAGACAAATCCTACCAAAACCTACTGGGAGCAGAAACGCCTCCAGATTCTACAATGACAAAAGGAGTTGTGAAGATTTTTATTTTCTCTGCTCTGGTGTGACAGGAAGCTGAATAGCTCCAGGCCAGCACGGGGAAACTGGAGAGTGAGCCCCGCTAGATTCATTGTCCTGCCCCAATTCAGTGATCACAAACTCCCAGCCATGAAAGTCGGCAAGAACTGATATTTCCAAATCCTTTCAGACATTACTCTTGACTGGGAGTAGTAAAGAGAGCAGGATTTGTTTTTCAAGCCTGATGTTGTTACCACAGCCTGCATCCCGTGCCGTACGGATTTCCAAATCCTTCCCGAGCACAGCTGCTAGCAGAAAGCCAGCCAGGAAAAAGCCTTTGCAGGGAAAAAAGCCTTTGCAGGTGAGTGGGGCTGACCACCACCATCCAAATCCATTGTGGATGTGCCCCCAGCCCCTCCTTACAGAGCCCAGCACCGAGACAAAGGAAAAAGATGGGATGTAGAAATAAAGAAGGGGTTTTGTTGTGAGCTTGCAGGTGACCCCGGGGCAGCAGACCCAGGCAGCCTCAATTTTTTGGCTGAAGTTCCTCATGTCAGCCCCACTTTGGGAGGCAAGTGGCTCCAGGGAGCAGAGGTCTCACACCCTCTGCCAGCAAAGGCTTTGCTGTTAGTGACTGAAGCTGCACTACAGGCTTCTCTAGAGAGATTAAAAGAGAGGAAGAGCCTTTGGCTTTTTCCACGGAGAGCTCCTAAGCCAGGAGTATTTCTGCCCTCATTATTCACCAGACAAGCTCAGTGCTCGTAGGGAACAGCTGCAATAGGCAGGGAGGGCTTTTCCTGTTCACTAGGGATGGAGAGCTCTCTCAACAACATCCTTGTACAGCTTGTAAGGTACAGCAAGACCTTCAGCCCCGGACACCTTCACATCCCTTCCCACAGCACTGGAGAGACCAGGCTGGGTCAGGACACCAGGACCACCAGAAGCTGGAATTCTCTAATCAAAGCTAAGCAGCTGGGGAAGAAAGCCCAGATCCAACAATTTTATTACCAAAAGCAGGGTGATTCTAGGGTTCTTTTTAAAGGGTTTCATCAGGGGAGATACAAGCTGGGGCCCTCTGATACCTTTTTAATAGTGTTGTGCTTGCTGTTGCCCCGGCTGGAGTTCTCGTTGTGCAAAATATCCAGAGCTGTCTCTCTCTCCTTGAGCTTCAATGCCTCAATTTCTGTCTTCAGCTCGTTGAGCTGCTCCTGCAGGTGCTTGCTCTTCTCCATGTACTCCACCCTAACACACACACAAAACAGCCCTGGGTTAGCACTGACCAGCTGCACGTGCTGATGTGACACCTGGTAACAGAATTATAACAGAAACAACTTTTCTTCATTATTTTTAGTGTGTGGAACTGATAATATCAGTTTATAGCACACAGTGAGCTACACAGAGCAATTATTTGTTCCTTATTAAAGGGGACCCAGACAGCCAAGCCAGCAATAAAAGTGTAACTTACATTATTATACACAATTAAACCCAAGCTGGGTGGTATTTTAAGTCTCCCAATTTGCAAGTGAAGCTGACAGAGGTTTACACCATTTTTAAGCAGCTATTCAGGAGAACTCTACACCCCTGCACTCGTTCCCAAACTTGCTCAACAACCCAAATCCACAAATCTTTCCATGAGGAAGGATCCTGATGTACTGACTTGCCGTGTTTTAGAGGTTTATAGCTTGTAAACTGTGTGGGAGCAAGTGCTATCCCCAAAATATCAGGTATCCTGTAGACACAGAGCATCTCTGGCAGAGAGAAAGTCTCCCAAAAAAAAAAAAAAAAAGAAAGAAAGGGAAATAACCAACCCCCAAAGCCAGCCATTCCCAGGACTTGTCCTGAACTGCCTTCTACAATGAAAAATCAACTGGAAAAATCACCCCCATGAGTTTTGTACCTGTGATTAACCCCCTGAGCCAGCTCAGAGGGCCAGCAGGGTAATAGGAACCCTTTTCAGTGCCAAAATTAGTAGAGAAGTTTATTCCAGCACCCGAGGAAAGAGAACAGCCCCAGAGAAGACAGGAAAAGCATCCTATTGCTTTCAGCATTTGGCAGAGGCAGCTCCCCCTGCTCAGGAGAGCAGCATGACCTAGATAGCAACCTGGGTACAGAACCAGGAATTATCCTGTTATTTTCAGCTTCTATCTTTCTCCTTCTGGCTTTGGGAAAAGTTTTTTAAAAGTTCTTAATCTCCTGTCTCTAGGACGGTGATTTCATACATAGGAGAGGGCAGTGAGCAGAGGCAAACCAAAGCAGCCTGTGGGATCCAGGGTGTGCCATTCCAGCCTCGGGAAGTTTTGGCCAGAGAAGGATGACAGAGCCATTGTGGCTTTGATCTTTGACCGAATTGATGAACAAAGCACATCATTACTACAGAGATTAAAATCTGATCTGCTTTGATTTCTGCTCAATTGGTAATTTCGAAGGCTACACTTACACCCTGAGGAAAACACAAGATCAAAGCTCATAATCACATCCAAACTTGCTGGCGAACACTTTTTTATCCAGGAACGTGACACAAATTCCAAGGAAAAGGGGTTAAAGCCCTAGAGCAGGACCTTAACACACCCCAGCTATCACATCCCCTGAGCACCTGCAAAGCCTCAAGCTCAGGCCTCCAGCACTCAGCCTGCTGTTAACTCTTTCCACCACCGTGGGCTCCAGCCTGAGCAGGAGCCAGGATTCCTACACAGAGAGGAAGTGCCTAGAGCAGGGCCCTGAGCTCACCCCAGGGCAGGGACAGGTCTGTGACACCAGGTCCCCTCCAGGGAAAGGCTCAGCCAGGACAAGCACAGAAATGTTCAGGTTGGAAAAGCCCTCTGAGGTTACCAAGTCCAACCATTCCCCAGCACTGCCAAGGCCACCACTGCCCCATGTCCCCAAGTGCCACATCCACATGGCTTTTACATCCCTTCAAGGATGGGGACTCCAGCACTGCCCTGGGCAGCTGTGACAGGGCTGGACAGCTCTTTCCATGAAGGAATGTTCCCTGATATCCACCCTGAGCCTGCCCTGGCCCAACCTGAGGCCGTTCCCTCTCCTCCTGTCCCTGTTCCCTGGGAGCAGAGCCCGACCCCCCCGGCTGTCCCCTCCTGTCAGGGAGTTGTGCAGAGCCACAAGGTCCCCCCTGAGCCTCCTTTTCTCCAGGCTGAGCCCCTTTCCCAGCTCCCTCAGCCTCTCCTGGGGCTCCAGCCCCTTCCCCAGCTCCCTTCCCTTCCCTGGACACGCTCCAGCCCCTCCAGGGCTCTCTTGTCAGGAGGGGCCCAGAGCTGTCCCAGCACTGGAGGTGTCCCAGCAGTGCCAGCACAGGGGACGGGCACTGCCCTGCTCCTGCTGCCACCCCAGGGCTGGCACAGCCCAGGTGCCTTTGGCCACGTGGGCACACCTGGCTCTTGTCCAGCACAAACCCCAGCCCAGACTGGATGTGTGCCACGTACTTCTCCTTCTCGATCTCCATGGACAGCCTCTTCATGTCCGTATCCTTGAAGTCGAAAGAGAGGCTCTCGTTGATGAGGTTGAAGCTTGGCAGGTCAGTGGGCAGTGCTGTGGTACTTGAGTTCATGGACTGCTGAGGAGAGAGCACAAGTTAATCACTCTGGGCCACACAAGTGTCACTACAGAGAATGTTCTGCAACGCTGACATAAAACCAGAGCAACACTTGAGCCCAGAGTCCTGAGCACAAGATCAGCCTGGAAATCTCCTTGCTCCATTCCCAATTTGCTCTTCAATTCAAAGCCATTGCTCCCCCAGGACTCTTTGGAGCCCTAAAGAGGAGACAAAATACCACCTGCATTCAAAATCTATTGAGAAAACTGGGTAAAATCAAGGCTTTATCACTGCTGTGTCACTCTAAGTTGGACAGAAGCTGCCTCTTGGGAGTCATCTGTCTGCTATTTAACATTCAATCAGGTTTATAAAGTTCAAGCTGTGAGCAGGGACAATGTAAGACCTTGTGTGACAGCAGAGTCTTGCACTCCACAGCTCCCCAAAGCCTGAGATATTACCCCAAGGATGCCATTCCAGCAAGGTCCATGGAGATGCACAAACCCATTTTTATCTCCTCAGTAATTTACAGCTCCAAAGGTTTAGAAGCCACTTCTAGATTCAGCTGGAAATAGAGATAACAGCAAATTACTCCTGGAACACCTGAGCAAGGATTTGGGACTTTCTTCCTCCTGCAAAAAGCTTTGCTATCCCCCAGTGACACACACTGCCAGGCCCTCAGATTTTATCTTCTCCTAAAAAATGACCCTTCTTCCTCTCAGTCAAAAATTCTGTCACACCTCTAACAAATGGGCTCATTAGGAGGAGAGGAAAAGCCTGCTGGAGTCATGGCTCTGCTCCTGCAGCACGCTGGATGAGGTGGCAAACAGGGCACACGTCAAGGGTGGCACAGCAGCATCAGATGGGGCTGAGTCACAACTGCTGCCAGCCTATTCAGGCCTGCTCTGGGATTTGAGAAATCCAGCCCAGCATCTCAAAGATCCCCCACCTCCCTCCTGGATGCTCCTTCCTGCTTTAAGGGATTCCTATAAGGAAAACAATGTGCCCAAACCTGAATGGCACTGCTGGATACCTGCTCTAACAAACGAGAGTTTGAACTTCCACTGGCTCTTTCTTTCCCTCATTTCTCTTATTTGGGATACTCCAGGCACTGTTTTCAGTTAGCTCCTCTTCAGCAAGACCTGCAAGCACTGGGGTGACAGATTTACTCTGCACAATAACCTGCCTCTTTCCTCACCACCAGCCTGGAATGCACAAACAGCCAGGGCTCGTTCCCAGCCCGGACAAATCTGAGAGGGACAACATTTCATCGAGCAGCGAAGCTGGAACACAAACACCTCGTACAAGCATAAACAAGGGGGTGCCTCAAACTGCACTTGGCCTGGCTGGAGCCTTCCAGGTGAGTTAAGACCCACATGACAAGGAAACCCAACTCCTTCCTCCCCCTTTGCAGGCAGCATGGAACAAAGCCACATTAATTCTGGAGCAGGTGCTGGAAGGGACAGCTCAGTACCTAAATTCCAGTCTCGAAGGAAAGGGGACAGGTCTGCCAAAGCACTTAACTGATTTAAATACTTGCATCCCATTGACATTCAAGTCCCTTCCCTGTAAGGAACACAGGCGTTCCCAAAGCCCTTCCCACGTGAGGTTCTCCCGTCCCTGCAGCACAGGGGAGTCAGGAGCATCTGAGCCAGCCTGCTGGCCTTCAAACAACCTTTAGCTTGGTTTTTTTTTCAGTACAAGCTTTGTTGGGTTTTGTTTTTAAAAACTCCCAACAGCAGCAGTAACAGTTGAGCAGGAATTTCAGTAGCTGCAGCCATTAAGGCCCGAGCCAATTTATCAGGGTTGCTACAGCCACTACTTCCTTCTCTTCCCTTGGCACTGCTCTGCCATGGAGCAAGGAAAAAACTGGTGGAGAAATCAAAGAGCAGCAGGAGTGAGGAAGAGTATGGAAAAAGCAAAGAGTGAGCAGGTTCAGGGCTCCCAAAGGCATGGGGTTGATATCTGGAGCAAAGCACTTAATAGAATCATGGAATTGTTCGGGTGTGAAGAGACCTTAAAGCTCATCCAGTTCCACCCCTGCCATGGGCTGGGACACCTTTCACTGTCCCAGGCTGCTCCAAGCCCCATCCAGCCTGGCCTTGGACACTGCCAGGGATCCAGGGGCAGCCACAGCTGCTCTGGGCACCCTGTACCAGGGCCTGCCCACCCTCCCAGGGAACAATTCTTTCCCAATATCCCATTCAGCCCTGCCCTCTGGCAGTGGGAAGCCATTCCCTGTGTCCTGTCCCTCCATCCCTTGCCCCCAGTCCCTCTCCAGCTCTCCTGGAGCCCCTTTAGGTCCTGGAAGGGGCTCTGAGCTCTCCCTGGAGCCTTCTCTTCTCCAGGTGAGCACCCCCAGCTCTCCCAGCCTGGCTCCAGCCCTTGGAGCATCTCTGTGGCCTCCTCTGGACTCTCTCCAGCAGCTCCAGGTCCTTCCTGTGCTGGAACCCCAGACCTGGAGGCAGCTCTGCAGGTGGGGTCTCACCTCAGTGGGGCAGAGGGGCAGAATTCCTGTTGCAGATTCCTTGCCATTTGCAACAGTCCTGCACAGCTCTTGCAGCAGGTGCTGTTATTTCTAATCTGGGGCCACGGAGTGATAAAAGGGACAGGGAACTTTTTCCATATGTATTTCCTCACCTGGAACAAACTGCACAGCCCTGTTCCTGCATTACAGCAATTTCCTGCCGTTAGCAGAGCAAGCACCACGCTGGCTGCAGTCATGCCTTGGATCCCTCTGGAATACAGAGCGAGGAGGAGGATCCAGAGGGAGCACACAGCAGGTCAGGAGGTTTCCCCTGCGGGGAAAACTCCTCCTGGTGCTGCTACTGCCTTTATTTTGGTGCTCAGGAATTTGGGCAAGCCCAAACCAGCCACTTACAGCTCCCACAGGATCAGAGAGAAGGTGATTGCCTTTATCTGGCACCTGAAGGGCACTGAGGGAGGCAAAGAGCTGCAGCCAAGTCTGTAAGGAATGAGCTGTTCTCCAAGCCCTGACGGCCTGAGACTCAGATGCACATCTCACTTCTCATGCATCACCTACCAGTGACATTATAAAAGCAGCCTGGGCTTCAAGGACTGAAAAGACATTGAAAAAAGCTTTAAAGAACCAGGATTGGAGACTAGAAAGTTGAAAAATATATATATTTAACTGTTTCTTTTGCCTTTACTGCAGCACAGAGTTAGGTCAGGGAGTGGACTCGATCTCTTAAGGGTCTTTTCCAACCTAAATGAGTCTACATCTGTCCACTCCCTCCTTCCTCTCTTGCTGTTGTGAAGTCCTGCTGAGCTCCCAGTGTCAGGGGACGACACAGCACAAGTCTGGGACCATGGAAAAGAACAAGCTCAATGTTATACCCTCGTTCAGGAAGAGAAAATTTGGAATCCTGCACCATCAGCTCATCAGAGCTGAGGAACTCAAGTCTCCCAGAAACAGCTTTCAAAACAGAGTCCCTCCATGTGCTGGCAATCCAGAGAAGTGTAACAGAGGATGGAAGAGCCCAGCAAGGTGTTTTCACCTGGATATGCACATGCTGGTCACACCAGCCTCCTCCTGACCTTGGAAAACAACAGCCCTGGAGTCCGTGCAGCACAGCCCTCATCCCAGGGCAGGGAGAGGGGCAGAGGGAGCAGCTGCTGCATGAGGGGACCCAGCCACCGAAATGGGGAGGAAAAAAAAGCTTTTCCCTTCCCACCAGGCACTGGCAGCCGTGTCTGGAAAGCCAGGGCTCTTTAGGGAAGGCAGAGGACACAGCCCCATGTGTCTGGAAGTGGCAGCTCTGCCTCCAGGCAGATGCAGCTGGAGGGGTGGAGCTGAGCTCCAGGCAATCCCACAACATTCCCCTAATGAGGCTCTAATTCCACGGGAACAGAAAGCACAGCCACCCAGCTGCTCCCCTGCACCGGGATTTTGGCACAAGGGCTTTGAGCTGGGGCTCTGCTGGTTTCACTAAGGATGGACATGGCAACATGAGGGAACATGGATGTGGAAGAGCTGCCCAAATTTCACACTGGCTGGTGTAGCCACACAACACAGTTCCAATGAGGACAAGTGTCTCCCTGTGCACAAGATAAGTCAGAATTAAGGAGCTGATGCATCCCAGAATTCTAGTGACTTGTAAAAGGAGGAGCACTCCAAAGCTGGGCTTTATCCAGCACTCACTTGACTGAGTGTCCCAGAGCTGAGAGCACCTGATTATTTTCCAGCACTGTTATTTTTAACACCTTCCAAATATGAACTCCAGGGAATCAGGATGAAAAGTTGCTTCATCTCAACCCCTCTCCAATCTGCTCCTATGAAGTTTCCAGTGAAAGTGGGAAGGAGCCTGCAGGTACAAATTCAAACCTCGGTGCTGGTGTGTCCATAACTCCCGTGTCAAACCTATTCCTGATGCTCTTCCCCTTCCCCCAGGCCAGGAAGGAACAGGTGTGAGCTGCAGGGATGGGGGCACCTGATGGGGTTTGCAGGCACAATTAGGGAAGCAGAGGAGAACTGCCAGACAAGTCAGAGCAATGGTCATCTAGTCTGGCTTTTCAGTGCCCGGCAGGAACCAGGACCAGATGCTTCAGAGGAAGGTGTGAAATCCTCTTAATGGACAATTATGGAATAATCTCCCTTCAAGTAAGTTTTTTTCCAGCATATAAAGGTCCAGTTTATGCCCAAAGAATGAATGTACAGGTTCTGAGCAGTGTTTATCCCACCTAACAAGAAAAAGAACATATTTAACCCTATTTTAAAGGTTATTGCTAAGCCAGTGCACTCACACGTGCTGGCAAAGTGGCTCTGACACAGCTGCTAAATTGGTTTAAAATTTGCTGCTTTAATTTCACCAGCAGCTCCTTTGCTCTCATAGCAAGAGGTGGGTGGAAAAAAAAAAAGAGCATAGTAAAGTTCTGCTGGATGAGATGCAGGGATGAAAAGGGCAAGTACTGCTCAGGATTTCTGAGCAGCAATGAGACAGCTCGGCCCCCTCCATGGCTGGGATGGAGGAGGCTCCTCCAGGCTACACAGGAGAGCAGAGAACTGGGAATTACAACACAAATCTCTCTTACTGTGTAGGAAGACTTGCTGGTGATCTCCAAGAGCTTCTGCTTCGCTCTGCGCTCCGACTCGCGAGCCTCCTGCAGGTCCTGCTTGAGCTGATCAGCCTCCTTTGCCCTGCAAAGACCAACAGCAAACAGCACATAGCAGACTGCAGCCAGGAGGAACGAGAGGATGGAGAAGCAGGATCACAGTGTGGAATAGGCAAGAAGAGATGGAGAAGGGCTGAGTTCATCCAAGCAGAAGGGCTGACACCCAGCAGGCTCTCACACAGAGAGGAGTAATCAGCTGGAAGGAAACAAGGCTGATCTTTTACTTGCTCACTGCTACATTCACCGTGGGACCTGGGCTCGGCTATCAGGAGGGTGGAAACACCAGTTTCAACAAGGAGCAAAGTCTCTGTTCAAGGCTAACCTGGAACAGAACTTATGGCTGGAAAGGAGAACTAAACAACTGAGAGCTAAGTAGATGAGTAAGGAGAATAGAGAATATAGGTCTACCATCCAGACGAAGAACAACTTCCAAGTGTTATTGCTAATATTGTTAAATACTTTGTGGAATGCAGGGGAGGGTTGCAGAAAGCACCCAAAAGCAGAGCTGGCTTTTGGAGAGGGAAACCAGCTGGGCCAAAGGGCCATTTGCTATTGGACACATGTGGGAAGCTGAGGGAGGACAACTCAGAGAGGTAACTTGAAGGGGGTGTGAAGCAAAGCAGAAGCAGCTGCAAGGTTGTACCCTCTGACCTCCTCTCTGACTCCTCGGCCATTTTCAGTGCCAACATCTCTGCCTCCAGCACCTTCTGCTCCATCAGCCTCTTCTCCTCCTCGGTGCGGATGGCCGTGGCCTTGATGCGCTGCATCTCCTGCTCGGCCTCGGCCGCCTTCTGAGCCAGCAGCTTGGCCTCCTCCTCCGTGATCTGCGCCTTCTCTGCCAGCAGATCCGCCGTCTCCTCCGACCTCATCTGACAATCCCGGCACATGAAGCCATTAAGCACAGCCAATGTCTCCCCAAATGTGCCCACAGCCCCCGGAGCAGGGCCCCGAGCTGCTCGCTCCGACACGCTCCATAGAATCCCTCCCTTCTGTGAAAACCCGAAGCCGCCAAGGCTGGGATGTGCCCAGGCTCTGTCCCAAATCATCCTCTCTGTGCTCCAGCCCAGCAGGATGAAATAGCTCCATCCAGCCACTGGCAGCACTTTGGGAGCAGTCTTAGGGCAGTCATAGAGCGCTTCCAAAAACGCTTCTGCGGTGGAAAGAGTGAGGAGCAGCTGCAGTGCTCGGGAAATGGCCTCCCAGGGACCTACCAGAGCCTCGTTGGCCATCGTTGCCTCCTCCTTCAGCTGCATCAGCCTCCTCTCCAGCTCATCCCTGGTCCTCTCAGCCTCTTCTCTCATTTGCTTCTCTCGTGCCAGGCACTGTCGTTCCATCTGGGAAAAAGGGATTGGGAAAAGTGAGGAGAAAAACACACATGAGAAGGTTTTCCATGGATAAGAGAGTCACAGGTGAGGTCAGAGCACTGCTGCCTCCTCTCTGCTTAGTGACAAGGGGAACATCCCTGGACTAGGGTGACCTGAGAAAGAACAGAATCATGGGATCACTTAGGTTGGAAAAGAGCTCCAAGATCATCAAGTCCAACTGTTCCCCCAGCACAGCCAAGGCCATCCCTAACCCACGTCCCCAGCTGCCACATCCACACGTTTTTTTACCCCTTCCAGGGATGGTGATTCCACTACTGCCCTGGGTAGCCCGTTTGATGCTCCCTTGAAAAGTGCCAGTCCTGAGACAATTCCCATCCTCTGCTCAGGCTGTCACTCACAGCATGGCCACAGGAGCTGCCTGCAGGTGACAATGTCCCCAGACAGTGCCCTCCTAGGCTGGGTCACAGGGCAGACCAGGACAAGTGGGTCTCAAGATCTCCAGTTTAACTCTCTGGAGTTTCTTACAGCAGGATTGGGCTTAAGGACAGTCTGAGGGCATCTCCCAAACCACAGCACATGGCAGGAGGCTGAAGGACAAGTTTAGCTGCTCCTTTTGATCAGATATCCAATCCAGCATCCTGGAACTTCCACTTCCATTCGTTCAGAGAGAGGTCACACAGAGTGCAACCACCTCTGGCAATTCCTGGATACAACAAACACTCTGTTTGCAGGGAACAGCAATGCTTCTCCAGAAGGGGAAGATCCAAGCCACCAGGATCTGCCAGCTCTTCCCAGAAGATGCTGGGAGGGTTGTTGTGCCCAGGGACTGCCTCTTCACTAGCCAAGAGCCCAAGGGAGCCATTGGGCTAATTAACACACTGAGTTTAATCCCTCCAGCCCCACAGGGATGGGGCATTATAAATATCCATGCTGCAGCCAGGACAGGAGACCTGCTGGGTTTAATAAGGGAAGGAAGTGAGACAAGGCACATTTCTCTGCTCCTTGGACACCAGCTGTGCTCTGAAAGCGGGACGCCCACTGTTCCAACCGTTCTGCTTCCTTCTATTAAAGGTTCCCCTCATTAATTATCATTATGATCTGCATCCCTCTCAGGACTTCCATTAACAAGAATTCCTCATCTAATAGGACTATCTGAAACCAGTTAACAACTGTGGATGCTGGGGAGGGAGCAGGGAGCAGGACAGGCAGCACAGTGGCTCGCTCAGGACAGGGCAGCGAGCCCACACAGGAGCCTGACCTTTCCCATGGAGCCCAAGTACTCTGGATTTGGGAGCTTAGGTGAAGCCATAATCTGCTGCTCCCTCCCAGAGCCCTCACCTCTTCCAGCAGCCCAAATAAGCACAGGATCTTGGGTGTGGTGTTATGCAAACACATGAAAAACTCACAGATTGTAAAACTTCAAGATTCTTGCACTCGTTCAAGTTGGAAAAGTCCTCTAAGCCCAAGCCCAACCGTTAACCCAGCACCACTGTGTACACCACAAAACCATATCCTTAAGTGCCACATCCACTTCTGAACCCCTCCAGGGATAGTGACTTCATCATTTCCCTGGGCAGCCCATTCCAGTGCCTGACCACCCATCCCTGAGGCTGTCAGGACACCGTGCTGCTCCTTCCAAGGACCTTCTGCTCCACTAAGGACATGGCTTAGTGAACACAGGGGTAGAGGGCTGAAGGTTGGAGGCCTCAGAGCGCTTTTCCAACCTCATTGGCTCTATAGTGCCAACTCCTTATTGACCAGAGGAATCCCTGTGGGAAGCATGAAGTCCCTCTTCCCCAGTGGAGCTTGCAGTGACTCAAGTCCAGACCTCTCCTGCCACTCCATGAGCTACATGAGGGAACACTGCCTCAGGAGCTGCCTGAAGGACAAGACACATCCCACCTCCAGCCCACCTGAGCACTCAGCACCACACAAGCACCTTGGGAGGTGCATGAAGAACAAGCCTTGTCCCATTTCCAGGCAAACTCAGCACCTCAGCACCACCCAAGAATTGAGAGAGGTCCCTGAAGTTCAAGCCATGCCCCATTTCCAAGCCAGCTGAGCATCTCCACCCCACACAAGCACCTCTGTGTCCACGCTCAAACCCAGTAACACCCAGACCCATAAGCACAAGCCCCTGCTGGGTGCAGCAACTGCTTTAGCTTCTCCTGCTCCTCTCTAGTGGCTTCCCTGCTAAAGGGCCATTTATATTCCAAGCACCAGTGCTCAGATTAGCTGTGTGGGTTTCAGTGAGTAGAAAAGGTCTACGAGCAGAAAACAATGATTCATACAATTCAATTTGCTGATGTGTGCTCGTGGGCTCCACGCCGCTGCCTCCGCCGCGCCGTGCCGGCCGCCCGGGCTGACCCGTGGCACACAGAGAGGCCAGCATGGAATCAGCTGGAATTAGCATTCCAGGCTGCACAGCCCAGAATGTTGGTGTGCATTCCATCACCCTGCAATTAGAAATGAGGCAAAGAGCTATGACAGAGCACAGCTCCCCCTCACAGCCCCCGATTTATCAACTGTCCCAATGCACATTTTGCCACGCACACCCAGGGCAGCTCTTCTCTCCTGTCCTCTCAGTTTTATTCCCAAACTGGGAGCTGGATTCGGGCTGCCATCAACCTGCAGGGCCAAGCCGAGATGACTGGAGAGCTGGGAGGAGGCTACTAAAAAATGTTCAGCTGGACCTTCCCTCAAAGCTGCTTTGATGTCATTCCAGAGACTTGCCCCTCCCAAGTCCATCTGCATTTCTGATTTTGGCTCACTGGTTATGGGACAGGTGGCTCACCTGCTTCCTGGCCTTCTCCTCCCTGGCCTGTGCTTTCATCTGCTGCACCTCCAACGAGTCTGCCTTCCTCCTCCTCATGAAGAGGTCGTGGTTCCCAATGCACAGCTGAAGAATCTGTTGCAGTCAGGGGTGAAGAGCAGAGAGAAACAGCTGTACACATGATGGCAATGAGGTGGTTTGTATTCTTGACACACAAAACCACTAGAATTGCTTTGATTTGGTGCTTGTTAGTGCTTCCACCCACTGAGCTCCAACCCTGCAAGCTCTCACAGCTGTAGGAGGGGCAGGGAGCCCGGTCCCACACCAAACACCAGCTCCTGGGTATAGCAGCTCTTCGCAGAGACCAATTTGCTGTGCCTCCAGCACACCACGGGTGTTGTATTACACCCACTCTAAAAAGGCAAGAGGCCAAATAATGAAATAAAAATTTCTACAGCTCTGCCCAGTTCCCTGGTTCTCACTGCCCCCTTTCTTTAGGCTCAAGATGAATTTGCACCTTCTCCACAGTGTATATTTAAGGCACTGAGATTAAAAAATAAATTAAAAGAAAGAAAACAAAAAAAGAAAGGAAAACCACTTTCCACTTGGGCAAACAGACGGGTTATCAAAAACTTGCATCTCCATCTTGCATCTCCAGATACCTTTGCCGAAGGGATTTGAGCCCCAGTGTGGTTCTCTCTCTGGTGAGGACCAGGGAGGTGGCAGTGCTAGAGGAGGGTTAGCACAAGGTGGGCACACAGAGGAGTGAAAAAATTTTTTTGGCAATAAAAGCAGGATTCTAAATTTGGATTCTTTTCTAAAGGACTGATTTGCATGCTCTTCTTCCATTTCATAAAATCACAGAATCATGGAATGGTTTGGGTTTGAAGACACCTGAAAGATGATCCAGTGCCACCCACTGCCATGGGCAGGGACACCTTCCACTATCCCAGGTTGCTCCAAGCCCTGTCCAGCCTGGTCTGGGACACTTCCAGGGACAGGGCAGCCACAACCCAGGTCACAAATGTCTTCTCTGAAGATTTCAGCACTATGAACCTCTTGATGCAGGGAATGAGGAAGCCCCATTTCCTATGGAACATGAAGCACAGCCAACAACCAGGACAGCAAAGGTGCCTGTGAGACCTAATAAAGGATCCAAATCCAGAACATCAGCTAAAGCTGGTCTCCAACATGGACAGCTCAGTGCAGGCCATCCTTGTCCAAGGAGAGTGTCCTCAGAGGGGGAAAAGCTAGGACTCAGGTAAAGGTGCCTCCCAAAGCAGGGAAAGCTACAACACAGGGCAGAACGGGAGAGATCCACATGGGAAAAACGACGAACTGAGCAAAGCTGGGAGTTGTATTTACTTCCACTATTTAGGTCAGCTGAAAGCCAAGAGCTCTAAAAAGGAGCACAAAAACAGGGGAGGAGGAGAGGTTCTGTGGAGCAGCTTGTCTTGAGTCTCCTGCTTCCCCCTTCAGCGAGCAGTAACTGCTACACCCCATCACAAGCACACAGCAGCAGCTCCCTCTCAAAGGAAAAGCCCCAAAAGCTCGTTGTCTCAGACTCTCTGCAGAGCCCACTGCTGCAGGCAGTAAAAAGACTGTCTGTGCACTTACCAGCTTATTCACACGCAGCTTTGATGAATTGAATTTAAAAACATCAATCTTTTTGTCCAATGGCTTAATCGTAAACTGAAAAGGAAAAAATAAAGAGGGGGAGAGTTATCAGAGAGTGGTGCATTTAATAAAAACGCAGCTATAAAATTCTTCCTGAAAGCTCTGGCTCAGAGCAGGTCAGCAGGGTCAGACACACGGCTCAGAGCTGTCCCCATGGCTCTGAGCCAAGCAAGAGGACTCGCATCAAAAGCAGCCAAGGAGACAACTGCTCCTCCAGTCAGGAAAACATGGGGGCCACAGGAGCTGGTGTCCTCTGCAGAGAACCCTGCAGAGCTGGGGGGTGAGCTCAGCACCTCCCCAGGCAAGGTGCTGCTCTCCTGGGAGCTGCAGGGAACACAGAAACCACAGCAGGATGCTTCCAAAGGGAGGAAGAACCAGCTCAGCTGCCTGATGGAACCACAGAATCATTAAGGTCGGAAAAGCCCTCCAAGACCATAAAATTCAAACATCAACCCAACCACGTTCACCCTCAAACCATGTCCCCAGGTGCCACATCCACAAGTGTTTTGAACACTTTCCTTGGAAGTCCAGGCCAGGGTTTGACAGCCCTTTAATGCAGAAATTTTCCCTAATATCCAACTCAAACCTTCCATGGCACAACTTGAGGCTGCTTCATCTCATCCTGTCACTTGTTAACCTGGGAGAAGAGCCCGACTCCCACCTGGCTGCACTTTCCTGTCAGGGAGTTAAAAGGGCAGGAGAGCTACATCAGGAACACAGCAAGGAGCTGCTGCCCTTCCCACTGACACCTCCACTCACAAAAGCTCTCCAGAAGAATTTTTCATGTATTTTCTTCTCCAGGATTCAGCCTTGTCCTAAGACTTGCCCTAAGACAATTCAAACAGTTATTACCTGGCTCTAACTTGCACTCTATGTGCCAACCAACCAGCTCTATTCACGGCCTGGCTTCATCCTCTCCAAAGCTCTCCCACAGTGGCTCTCTTGACAGGCCAATGGTGGCACAAATCCCTCAAGGGCTTTGGTAATGCAGCCCTTGGATGGAGAGAAGCCTGTGCACTATCATAAAGGGTACTTGAAGAGATGGAGTGCTCTGCAAGATGGCATTTTTTAGGAGACATGTACATATTCCATCACTCCCCCACACGCTACAGAAATAACGGGCTGAGGAGCTGGAGCAGACAGAGTGTGTCCATTAGAGTGGGAGATCTGTCAATACATGGCCCTGCCTGAAAAGGGCCCTGCCCTGGCACTGCCTCGCTCTGGCAGTTTAAGAGCCAATCTTTTAAGGCTTTCACAGAAGCAGACGTGCATGAATGTCCCTGGATTCAGGCTCCAGCAGAGCCCCCAGCAGTCTCTGAGAGCAGTAGCAGGAATGTGCTGGGAGAGGAGTTTCAGCTCTCTGTGAACAGTCAATCTTTGTTAGGAGGGATAACCCCCAGCGTGGTGTCAGCAGAGCTGCTGCTCCCAGCTGACGGCCCTGTTTGCATCAGGTCAGGCCTGCTCGTGAGCACCTGATTACACAGATGACTGAGCTGGTGGAAGGGATCCGTCCTTCCCCTGGAGAGAGCTCTGCTACAGTCCTGTGGCAAGGCCTGCTTATGGAGGGGTCAGTCCCTGTCACAGTGTGACAAGTCCCTGGATTCTGGGAGCTCCCACTGCACTGTCACAGGCAGGGAAGCTTTGGAAGTGTTGGGCTTTTTTGCAATCGTGAAGCTCTTTAAGGAGTAAAGCAAGTGGAGACAATTCCAGCACAGATTTACTGCTTATAAAACTTCACAAGACATGCAATAAATGCAGCTGATGAGAAACCTTTAGCTGCTCCCCTGATCAATATCATGTTTAGATTAGAAAACCATTTTTAATTAAGAAGTTAATTCTCTTCCTTACCATGAAAGCAGCTGGTTTCTTTGAGCAGCTCTCTCAGACTTACAATGGAGCTACTCAGTCCCCCCTCCACAGCCAATTGCACTTCTGTTCTCAACTAGGTTTTGGGGCCAACAAGCCCAAAGACTCAAATTTACACTCTGGATTTAATAAATAACTATTTGACAGAGGGCTTAAATTGCTCAACTTCCTAAAAAGATTCCAGCTGCTATGCCAAGCCCAGCAGCCTGAAACCCAAGATGATGTAATGAGATGGCAAGAGCTCTTCTCCCCAGGAATACATCTCCCTGTATTCCATAATACAGGATATATCCACAGTAATAAATACCATAATATATGCAGTAAAGAAGAGATTTTAACTTCTGAACTCTGGTATTTGGGCTAAGCACATCAACAGCAATTTTGGGTTTTTGAAAAGATTATTACATAGAAGGTTTGAAACCAAAGAGGAGAACCAGCTCCCCAGTGACCCCTTGCACGCCCACTCCTGCACAGTTTCAGGAAGGCTTGGATTAAGGTTTCAACTGGAGGAGTTGAGCTGCCCTTAGCTAAGCTGGTGAGAGCAAGCACAGCAGACAGAGAAGCCAAGAGAAATCATTTTAAATCCCAGTTGTGATTTTACTGCTCTCAGGGAGGAGGTGAGACACATCCATACCTCTTTATCACTGTAGGAGATATTCCGGATCTCGTTCCATGGGAAGGAGATTTTAGGGGTCAACCTGTTGTCTGGGTCATAAATGTGAAGACCCAAGGCATCAACTCCAAGGAGCAGCTCTGTACCCTTTTTATTCTGCAGGAGGAAAGGAAAGAGCAGAAATCACTGGGAGGGTCAGACATGAGCCACTGTTCCCTCCCTAGCCAGCCCTGAGCAGTGACCCAGCACTGGGTACCAGGAGCTGCTGCCTCCCCTCAGCACAGGTGATGTCCCCAAATGCCACCTCCCAGCTCTCCTGGCTCTCTAGGACATGCTGATTACCCTGGCAGGAAAACAGGACCCCCAACCCACCCAACTCACCCTGATGGCAAAGTAGTTCACACCATACATCTCCAGGTCCTGGGCTATCTTCAGATACTCCATTTCAGCTTCATCTCTGTCAGGCAGAACAGCGTTTGGGATGAACAGAGAGGGACATGGCTGCTCGTGCTGATCCTAAGCACTCACCAGGCTTTAAAGCTTGGACTGTCTCTATCACACAGGTCAATCCTGTCTTTGCTGGCAGGATCAATAAAGTCCAAGAGCAAATCCCACTCTGCACTTGCCAGCATCTAAAGTGGCTGCTGAGATGCAGCACTCCAGGCCTGCCTTTGTTCACCTCCCAATCCCTTCAGCACAAGTAGGAAATCCCTGGCTGG
This sequence comes from Sturnus vulgaris, assembly GCF_052056855.1. Lineage (NCBI taxonomy): Eukaryota > Metazoa > Chordata > Aves > Passeriformes > Sturnidae > Sturnus > Sturnus vulgaris. The sequence continues at coordinate 12,316,522 of NC_142261.1, read as the reverse complement.
GATGCCACTGTTTCAGATCCATGGCTTTAGGTTTATCTCCCAAAAGGAGCATTTTGCCACCTGAGGCAGCCATATAGTTTGAATCCCTATTTCTTCTCCCAGATCCCTGATGCAGGTGACACCTTACTTTGCATCACTCCTAAATTCTCTTGAGGGCCCTGACAGTGACCAGGGAACAGCAGGGCACAAGCAGAGCCATCAACAAAAGCTCTGAGCTCTTCCTGAAGCTGCTGCAGAGATGTACTGGGATTAAGCAGCTGGCAGAGCTCATCCAGTGCCTGCCCAAGCTCCCCAAAGCCTGGTGACTCTCAGGGGAGGGGACTGGCCCTGACCCAGCCCGGCAGCCCAGGCTCACCTCGCTCTGCCCCGGTGCTCTGCATACCAGGCTGTTATCCTTTCCTCCCACATCTCTGGAGTCATCTGGTACAGGTTTATTACCTGGGATAGGTGGGAGACAGACACACCAGGTCACAGTGCTGCTCCTGCCTCAGCAAGAGAGCCAAAAGCACCAAGACAGGTCCCAGCAGCATGTCCGACCTCAGGACAGCTTGGGCACCGACTCCCCGGCTCTGCTGAGCTCCTTACCCGCTTGGGAAGCAACTCCTCCTGTGCCAGGAAGCCTCTCTTGTGGACATTGGGATCGTAGTCACCGTACTGGGGAGAAGCACAGACACAGTGCCCATCCCCCATTAACAACAAGAGTAAGTCAAACCCTTCACCCCCTCACACCCAGCCCTGAGAGACAGCAAGCATGGCCTGCTCACCCTTCACCTCACGAGCACAGAGCCTGCTGCCCTCTAAGGTGAATAAGCTGGGTTTCTTTGTCATTCCAGTGCTAACAGAAACAAAGAGCTTCCTTCTACTCGTGCAGCAGAGCCGGGAGCAGAACAAAACTTCCCACCATCACAGAATCATTAAGGCTAGAAAACGTCTCCAAGATCAAGTCCAGCCTGTGACTGAACACCCCAAAGGTCCCCAAGAGCCACATCTACTCCGTTTCTGAACACTTCCAGGGATGGTGACTCCACCACTTCCCACAACTTCAGTCGATGATCATCACCAGCTGATGTCCTCCATCAGTCCAGCTGGACTACATGATGGTTGTCTATTCTATTCTCATTATCATGCCCTAATTAACATTTCCCCCAATGTAGGGCAAGACTTTATAGCTGAGAAGTCCTTGCGGTTCCCCAGACAGTGGAATAAGGGAATAAGACATGGAGGAAGACTTGTCCCCAAAAACTGATGGATAGCAGTGATCCAGGTTAGGCAGATGGCAGCTCCTCTGCTGCTGCTCATCACCCTAAAGAATAAATATCAAAAAAAATGAGAGGAGTTTGACAGATTCATCTCAGGCAGGTGGTGGCTCTTCCGTCAGAGGGTCTGTTGCTCAACTGGGTCATGGAATCCAATTCAGATTTGTTAAGCGCATCCACTAATTACTGGTATTTGTTTAGATTTACATCTCTTTGAGCAGCATATAAAGTGACTGAGAAAGAAAACTGCTTATTAACAGATTGAAGAGCTGCGTGTCCCTGCGGTGCATGTGAAAATGAATTTACCTCCTGCACGGCCTCAGAGGGCAGGAAAACACTGGAAACAGCTCCTCCAACAACCCAGCAAGTTCAGGGGGAGAGGAACAAAGCATGTGAGGCACGTACACGGAGTGCTGTGACTTCCACTCACCTGGCAACCAGGACTTCTGCAGTGACAGAGGTGACAACTGCACGAGACACAGCGCTGTTTGCTCAAGCTACTCATTTTGCAGCCCTTCCCTCCCTGCTTTTCTGAGCAACCTTAGCTCAGGAAGTGCAAAATGGTGACAATTTTTAAACACAACAGGAACCTGGTGGTCAGGCAACAAGTCAGGAGGCTTTTCCCCTCAGCCTCCTTTTCTTTGTGCCAGGACTGTCACCCCGTGCACCAAAACCAGAGCTCAGCATCAAAAGTCTACACACATCCCACCTCTGCGCTTGGGAGACAACACGTGGGGATTAAAGACACAAATATTGATCTGGAGCCAATGCAGATGCAAAGGGAGCATGTACCAACAACCAACACTGACTCAGACTGCAATTAATAGAACAAAACCAGCCCGGACTTCATCCAAGAGCAGTGGCAATTCCTTGTCTTCCAAGGTCTTGGAGCTCCTCAGGATGCAGCACTTTGCAGGTACACAGCCCCTGAGCCCCCCTCAAAAGAAAGCAGCACCAAAAATGTGGCACTGGTGAAGGAAGCAACTCCAGTAACTTTGGACAGGCAGCAAGTAAATCATTTTTAGGTGATGAAAAGAATAGCAAATAGGATTAACATCATTGTTTTCTGTTGTCATCTTCTGTGGAGGTCTGAGACTAAGTATGGATTATGTGACTTTCCATGTGCTAAAAAATACTGTCATGTCCCAGAGGAATATTTGTACTGAGAGGGGAGTCTGGATGAGAACATTAATTATTCACAAGCCAAAAATCAACAAATGGCTTAAGTATTGCAGAATCTGGTGGCTCAAATGATTTTGCAAACATACTTTCTAAAGGCCTTTTCAATTAAATCATTACTTTCAAACTGTCATGGAATTTCAGCTCTTGTTAATTGAACTGTATGATTAATATTCATGATTGGACATGGAATTGCCTTTACCACATTCAAACGCCTGGCTTAGATTGTTGGATAAACACAGGCACACTCAGCTACAAATTAACACCAAGTATTGCTTCTTTGGGGGAAAAACAATAATAATTAAAGAGCTGTTTGCTGTGCTACAAGATCTGAAGTGCTGAGAGAGTTGCAGCACGGCAGCGACCTGCATTTAAGGGGCAAAAAATAGAAAAACCTCCTGGATGTTCCCATTTTTTTTTTTCAGTTGATCCCACGTCTTTCCCAGCTATTTAAAACCTGAACCACCTCCAACCTCCAAAAGCCATGTGGGTGGTTTGAACAGGGCTGCAGGGGAAAGCACATAGTAATTCCCCAAATGAACACAACGAGAGAGAAATAAATAAGCTGTTATTTTTATGACCCCCCTGTTTCCTTTGCTGTCTCAGGTTGGTGTGCATGGACCAGCAGCACCTGGCTGTCAATAAGTGGCTGCTGGATGCACACACACTGCTGTGTCAGGCTATTATGCCCCTAATCATGCAAATCAGCACGTTATTAGTGAAATTACTGCACTCTCTGCCTGCTTTCTTGTCCAGGAAGGACATCATTATCCTATTTAACTGCAAGGAGATGGCCTGCAACATCTTTCTTTCTTTCTTTCTTCCCAGCTCCCTATCAAAGATGTGCTTTCAGCTTTTGCCTTTGCTGGGAGTGAAAGCAGAAGGGGAATCCCAGACTGGAGGGGCAGCAAGGAAAGAAATGTCTGAAGAAAAGCCCTTTAGTGAAGAGCAGAAAAGTCATCCCTGCTCCACGTTCTGATCTCAGCACTGCTCTGACTCCCTGTGACCTCCTCCCAACGCCCCAGGACATTCAAGGTGCCAAGGGGACAAAGGGGACAGCACAACCAACCTGCACCAAGTCACAGCCTGTTCCTGAGCACGTCAGCAGGAGCTGTCCCGGCCACGAGGTAACACAGCTCAATATTTACCCAACGTTTATTCATTTTGGCAGCCAGAAAAATCATTCCCTGTGTATCCTCAGCTCAGGTCAATGGAAAGAAAGCCAAGGAAGTGTTTACTCATGCACTCTAATAAGAGTGATGAATGTTTCACACAAACAGAAACATTTCTAAAAGCAACTTTTCTTTGCCCAGCTGATGAGTCTCTTGAACAAAACATGGTTTCATCAATACTCTGATTATGAGGAGATAACACCAATTTCTTGTAAATTCAAACACCATCAAAGAACATGGCACCCAGGGCTCTACTCAGAGTGTGGAGTGGAGGGTTATGAGGAAAATTACATGGCCACAGGGAAAAAACCAGCCTGGATCAGGCCTTCTCTTCTGGCAACAGGGCTAAACCCCCTCTCCTGCACTGCCAGTAAAGGTGGCCCCACAGAGCTGCTCCTCCCAAACCTCTCCACAGCCAAGCTCCTCAAGGACAGCTGGACTTGCCAGAGCCAGGGCACAGCCACCTTCCTGCAGTCCCAAAATCACACCCAGAATCAGAACCAAGAGGAGCTGCAGAGACAGCGTGGCTGGGCTGTGCTCAGACTGCAGTTGCTGCTCTCCCTCCCAAAGCAGGATCTTTGCACACACGAACTGGAGCTGAGCTCCAGGAGCTGGTAATTGAGCAGCAGCACATGTTGTGCATACACAGGGAGAAATTACATCCCTGACTGCAACAATGTTCCTGCCACTGAACCCTGGGCTGCTCCCTCCTTCCCAGGAGTCTCTGCCCTGGGCAAGCCATCCAAGGCTGCACACCCCAAATTAGAAAACAGTGTCCTCTGGAATAAATCCTCAGCAAAACACACCCACTCTGGGCCCAGAGCAGAATGCAGCAGAGGAACAAGGGGAACTCAATGAACACTGACTTTTCCTCTGCCTGGTGAGGCCAAACACTCAAGATCAAACCCAAGATAAAGGGAAAAGCCAAAGAGCCCTTTCACAGTGCAATAAGATGGATGTGGCAGCTCTAACACTGGAAAGAAGTCATTATCAAGACAAGTATTCTGGAGGAGCAGTAGAGCTGGGAATCCCATGGCTGGCTTGCCTCTGGCAAAAGCAGGAAGGAGATCCAACAAATCTCAAGCTCAGGGAATTCACCTGCTCCAGCAGTAAGCTACACTCAAGCAGGCTCTGCAGCTCATGAGCTGAGTATTTGCTAAAGAGTCCTGGAAAGAGAAAGCAAAACCCCATCCAATGCCTGGAGGTGGCCAGGAACCAGCCATGTGGAGAAGGCAGTCCCCTCACTTGCCAAGCTTTCACAGCTTTCCCTTTCCCCAGGAAGTGTCTCCACCACAAAGCATCTGGATCAACACTACCCCAGCAGGCCCTTGGAGCATCCTTTGGTGCCTACCTTGGCTTGGACAGCGTAGGAGGCCAGCAGGACAGAGGCTTCAGGAGGACAGAAGATCTTCTCATCCAAAATCTGCTTCTTCACCTGCACACAGAGCAGCAAAGGACAGAAAACACACGTTTAGTGGAGCACAGCAGAGCATGACTGTCACAGCAGATGGCTGCAGTTTGTTTTAACTTGAGCTGTCAACCACACAGAGTTAACAATTTTCTTAACACTAATCACAGTCCAGGCCCAGGAAGTCTCAGGCTCAGGCTTTCACAGACCACCTTTCTCAGACAGGCTGGTGAGAAGAGCTAAATTTATATGTGGAAAATGACAGCACCTCTATCCTGTTGCTAAAGGCAAGGGAGGGGGAAAACCTTGCATGTAAACACAGCGATAAAACCTCTTAAGGCACGAGCTATGGATTGATAAGACATCCAGCCACGCTGCCAAATAAAAGAGCAGCTTGCAGCTGAGTCTCTGAGCACTGCCAGCTTTGCTCTGGGACATTCAGGCCTCATTGTGAGTCAGTGCTCACCTGTGCTGGAGGCCAATTCCTTGGATCCCAGCAGGGAGAGCTGTGGGTCACCTCTGTGGCAGAGCTTTTAGCAGCAGGCAGAGCCCCGTGTGCGCCCCCGGGAGAGCCAACGTGCAGCTCCCCGAAGGCACAGCTTCACCTCCTTGCTTTCTGTGCATTAAAAAATTAAACCTGTCATGTTCGATATTTTTTGGGTTGGCACACTTAATTTTCCTGATTAAAGATAGGGGGAAAAAAAAATTTAAAAGCCTACGATTTCCTGGGAGACTTAAATGGATTGTCAGAGATGCAGGAACATCAATTTGAATTTATAACATGCTTTGAGTCCTCAAAGTTGGGTACAACATAATCACAGCAGATATTCTGCTGCATCAAGATAAAAAACAGGAGAGTTTACAAGCTTGCTCCTGTTTCCCAAATGCATTCAGGAGCCCAGGCTCCTCTCAGCATAGAAATCCCAGCAGCAAAGTCATGGTCTGCATTTAGAAAATGCAGCTTGAATGGCTTTTCCTCTCTGATTTTTCCTTCTCAAAGATGCCAACAGCATTTTTCCTCACTGTGGATAAAGCTCCTGGCAAATGAGGCATTCACAAATAACCCTACAGAGACACCAGTGCACGAGACAGAGCTTGGAAATTAACAGGAATACTTTGCATTTAGAACATTTTGGCTCTGGAATACAAAGATTTGGAAGAGTGAGGAGCATCAAGAAGCTGGTGAGCTCACTGGGACAGGACAGGACACCCTGCAGGCTACAGAGATATTCCCAAACCCAGGCTGTCCTGACTGTGGTGTAAGAAACATAAGAATGAGTGACTTTTTAAAATTTTTGTAATTTATCTTCAAATGAACATCCAGAGAGCAGCTGAAACATCCCAGTGAGTACTCAGGGGTCTGACTAGGAGGGCTCTATTCCCTGTAACCATGCTTGACACAACTCTTCCAAGGAAAAATATGTGAGAAAATGGATTTTGTGTCAGAAAATTGATCATGTCTCTGAAAGAGAGCTCCCGTGATAGCAGCTCCTTGTTACTAGCCATGCAGCATTGCCACATCATCAGCTGAACTGACTTCTCAGGACACAAAGTTTTGTAGAGTAATTTAAATTAGAAAACTCAACCAAAACGTGTTCACCACAGTTTCCAAATGCTTAACTGAAGGGCAGGAGTTCCTGGGGCAGGTGAGACTCTGAGGTTTCCCCTTCTCTTCTGTTCTTCCATCAGAGAGCTGAGCTGCTGGGATGTTCTTCTGCTCCAGTTACCTGAAGGCTGTTTAGTGAGGAGGGGAACTCTGCTGTACAGCCTGGGAACAGGCTGGCTGCTCTCTGCTCTCCAGGATGAAGCTCCCCTGCTCCACACGACGATGCCATCATGTCCCAAGGCAGCTGCCACCCCTCAGCACAGCTCATCCCATGCCCTGCAGAGGGACATGAGCCCTTGGCTGACAGATCCATGTCCCTGAGCCACCACCCATGGATTTTATAGATGACCTCATCATTCTTGACTGCCAATTCAGAGGTATGCCAGTCTGGGCAGACTGTTTCCTCCACAAAAACCATCCTTCACCTATTTGAGGAAGTTTTTGTTGCTGAAGACAAGTCCCTTTGGAGAGGTGTGAACATAAGGATGTGGAGCACACTCTGCTGACCAGCTCTCTGACCCTGGGACCTTCTGCTCATCCTGGCTCCCCCTCCCTCAGGTTGGACAGCAATGTATTGACTCCTACCTGCAGGAAGAACAAGTGCTGGGTGATTTCCTGGACTAATTCCTCCTCTGCATTCTCAGGATAAAATTTGGCCAGGAAGTGAAACGTTTTGGGCTCCTCTGTGGGGACATCATGATCCAGGACCTGTGGGATACAAAAGCCATTTGGTTTCTTCAAGACAAGACCCAGCTCCCTTCTGTTCAGTTCAGCACATCTTCTGTCAGACACTTTTAGACATCTAGAACAGACCTAAATAGTTCAGACACTATAGTTAAAAAAAGAAAACAAACATTTCTGACACTCTTAATGATGCAAGGGAACAAAAAAAAGGCAGAAACAAACAGCATGAGAAATGAGACAGTGAAGGTTGATCCTGATCTGCCACATGCTCGTTGCCTCTCCTGATACTCGAGGAGTGATGCTGGATCCTGCTGCGCCACCACCCGACTTTCTCCTTCTTTCCCTGCACTGAATTTATTTCAGTGGTGTTTCTTACCACCTTGTTCTGGTACTGCCCAGTTAAATGTTGGTTTAGAACCTCAGCCTGAGAGGTGAGACACCCAGACCTCCCTCAGTATCCATGACCATCTGGCTGTAGTATCACATCTTTTAGATGTGAACAGAGTCACATCAGACACCTCCAAAACCCACCCCTCAGAGATTTGGGAAGCATTTCCTCCCTTACCCCCATCTCCTTTTCACTCTGGCTTTCCTCCTCTCAAGCTCTTTGTATTTCTCAACAAAACAAGAGGCAACTCCACTTTTCTGCTGATGGTTTTGTGTCCAGGGGCACAAAAGAGAGAATTTTAGGTTTAATTTGCTTTGCAGTCACCCCAAAGTGCAGCACCCCAGCATGGCTGTGTCCCAAAATGTCTCCAGGGGATTCAGAGTGCACAGATGCTGGAATGGGGCATCTCTGTCAGCTTTTACCAGTCTGACACCCCCAGATGCCTCAGAGATGGGATTTAAGTTCATCCATCCCAGTTCACCCATCACACAACATCAGGCATTCAAAGAAAGAAGAAAGGACATTCTCCTTTGTCATCCCACACAACCTCTCAAGGGAAATATCCCTGTTCATGGCAGGGGCTTGGAACAACGTGAGCTTCAGGGTCCTTTCCAACCCAAACCATTCTGGGATTTTTTGAACTTTGGTTCCAACCTTCTTGTCCATTTTGAGCCAAGCCACCGTGTCCTTGATGGTGTACTGCAGCCCAAAGAACCAGGTTTCCCGCAGTCCCAGTGTCCTGCACACCAGATCAAACAGGTCCTTCCCTTTCCACTTCACCTGCCAGAGAGAGCAAACAGGAAGCAGAGTTATAAAGATGGATTTCAGAACTTCTCTCTGTTCAACCAAATGCACTGTTTTCACCTCACAAGGTCAACCAGATGAGAATGCATGTGGTACAGACATGAAAACACCCTAACGAGGCACACGTTCTCTCCTTCCATCTGATCTCATCTGCAGATCACCAGCTCCTCCCTCAGTAGGAAACTGAGATGTGATTTCCCCCTTTTCTAAAAAATGACACTGTAAAGCCCCTGTTTCTTGCCCTGGGAAACTAAGGGTTCGTTTAGGCTCTTGTTGAGCTCAAATTTAGGCTCCTGATGTGTTTAGGTTCCTGCCTATTGCCAGTAGGGAATAAAAATCCCTTTGAATTGCCCCTTGGTGGCTTTAATGTGTCTCCCTACAGGCCCAGGAAGCCCTGCACAAGCACAACCATCAGCTGCACGGCTCAGAGAGAGGAGCCACAGAATCAGCAGTGACACCAGCCCTGCATGGAGTGCGTGCATCCAGAGCCACCGACCCTGCACGGAGAGAAGGCAAAAAGAGCTCCAAATTCCCCATCATTACCACTGAAGTCAGCGGTTCTCTGGGAGCACATTTTGATAGAGTCAAACTGCATTTTCTGCTGAAAATGTTGGTGACAAAAGCAGCCAAGGAGCAGAGAAAATTGGTTGCTCAAGGACTGTGTCCTTCGAGCAATCCTGCAGCTGCATGCATGATGCTACTGAAGTTTGCTCATAAAACCAGGAGGTGTTGGGAGGCAGAGAGGTGAAGAGGGACATAAACCACATGAATCTAATATGCCAAAGCCACTTTGGTCTTCCATCTGCACGCTGAAAACAATTGCTGGACCGAGACATATGGCCATTACTCCAAAGCCCTTGCGCAAACAGATCCCGCTCGCTCTCTTGTCACTACAACTCAATCCTGGTGCCACCTGGACACATCAACGCCGGGGCCGCTCCGCTGTCCCCCACTGCCGCCTTGTGGGCACAGCCAGGCCCAGCTCAGCCCAGCTCTGCTTTTCACTGATGGCTCCGTCACTGCTCTCCCCCCTTCCCAGAGAGCACAGACACACCCGCTCACAGTCCCGGAATAGGACAAAGCCGACAGCACCCTCCCCAAAAACACCACCCCCGGAGCTTCGCATCGGGCGCTGTCAACACCTCGGGGTCAAAACGCCAGGAGCAGCAAGTTTGGCAGTGCTGTAATTATAACCCCCCTAATTTCACACATTTCACTATCCTCCAGCCCCCGGGATGGGCTCCAGCTCGGCACAGGATGGCTCAGACTGCAGAAGATCTTTTCCCGACTATGATTTTAAGTGGGAGGTTAATTCAAGGGCTCAGACAAAACAGAGTGAGGCCCATTAAAAGAGCTATTTGGTACCGTTTTTGCAGGCACATAAAAGCAGGCTGCCAGCAAAAGGCTATTTCTTCACTAAACTGCTTTGTATAAAGCATTATGGGCTGTTTTTCCTTCCCTAGGACCATAGAGAAGGTTTTGTGGTTCAGTCTCGGCACAGAAGTGCCTGCACCAAACCCTTCCCAGGACAGGCTCCGGCTCCCAGGAGCTCTGGACATCGCTCCACATCCCATGGGATCAGTGTGTTAAACCTGGAATTTCCACCGGCTGTCACTCCTCACCGAACCACCTCAGGTACCCAAACCGTGCTCAAGAACTGACAGGACCCAAAGGTCTCCTCTCAAAACACAAACAATCAGATTGTTTTGAAAAGCTGCACTGAAGATTAAAGCAGGAGCTTTGTGCAGTTTTCACTCCTGCATTTTTAACTTGGTGATGGGAATTTGGAACTTGGTGGGAAGATCATACAGTTCCACCCCCTGGCATGGGCAGGGACACCTTCCACTGTCCCAGGCTGCTCCAAGCCCTGTCCAGCCTGGCCTTGGACACTTCCAGGGACCCAGGGGCAGCCACAGCTGCTCTGGGCACCCTGTGCCAGGGCCCCACAGCTGGGTTTCTTCCTGACACCTAACCTAAATCTCTCCCCTCTTAGTTAAAAACCATTCCCCCTTCCCCATCATTATCTGCCTACATTAAAAACTCTCATTTTTTTACAAGCCCCCCTTTAAGGGACTGTATTTTAAGTGAGGCTTCTGCTGTTGCGTTTTACACCAGCGCTTTGTCACCATGCGTTTCTGTGGTGGCAGGAATAGACATTTAACATTCCTGCACAATGCTCAAGACTCCAGCCATAACAGATCATACATCCTCCCCAACTGCGCTGAATTACCTTCATTAAATATATCAGTGATCAGCAGCCACCTTTATTCCAACAGACATGATTTCCCTCCACACCTCGGTACTTAAAATAACGATCTGCATTCAAGTGGCATCTTTTGACAGCTGAACTCCAGCCACTTTACAGACATCCAGGACCTCAGCCCTCCTCACCCATACTTTACACTTCACTTGTATCATTAACTGCCACATTCTGTGGTTGTAAACCACTAAAATAAAAAGCCCTTCCAGGGTCTGAGGGGATGGACAGAGCTGCTGTCCAGAGAGCCTGGAGGACAGCCAGGACAGGCTGGCCATTCCCATCCACCCTGTGTCCGTCACGCCATTCCTTACACGGCACTCAAGTGACACCTGAAGCACAAAGATGATTTTACAAGCCATTCTGAGCTCCTGAAAACAAAACTAAGAAGCTCAGAGCAGAAAAATACCTTCTCAGCCATATGCTGGGGTGGCTGGTATGATGCTGTAACAAAGCTCCATCTCCCAGCAAAAAGCTACATCATGATAACCTCAATGTGACCGTCAGGACGGAGCGGGATGCGTCACTCCAGCACCCTCCCTGTGCTGCAGGCATCACCTCTGACATTTGCAGCTCCTTTCCCATTAGCAGGAGCACAGCACGGGTGGCTGCAGGAATTCAGGAGTCTGGAAGGGACATGGGAATGAGGTGCTTTATAAACAGGCTGTTACTCCACCGAGCTGTTTGTTGTTCTTTACTAAGTACAGAGCAGTTACAATCTATCAGCAAAGCATTTTAAATTAACAGCACTAAACACTTAAAACTCTGCAGCCAGTGGCTAGAACAGAGTATTTCCAGTCCAGATTATTGGCATCATCTTTTTCTCTGGCTGAGACGGCACATTTGGCATCTATTAACAGGGTTTGCATTATTTATTAACCTGCACCGGGAGTCATTTCCAACTCGCAGTCAACTGCACGATTTATTTCGGAGCATAACCTCTCTGTCAGGTTTCACAACTGCTCCTCAGCTCCCGACTCGATAAAGCAGCTCCAAAAATGAGCAGAAGGCTGTCTGGTCCCCTCATCAGGGGATGACAAGGAGGGAGGGCGAGCCAGGGAATGGAGCTGTCAGGGAGGTTTAGGTGGAGCTCAGGGCAAGGTTCTTCCCCCAGAGGGTGCTGGGCACTGCCCAGGCTCCCCAGGGAATGGGCACGGCCCCGAGGCTGCCAGAGCTCCAGGAGCGTTTGGACAGCGCTGCCAGGGATGGACAGGCTGGGATTGTTGGGGGGTCTGGGCAGGGACAGGACTGGGACTCAATGATCCAACCCAGGATATTCCACAATTCTAAAAAATGGACAGCAAAGGACAAGGGGGTGCAACCATTCTGCAGAGAGGGTTGAGCGAGGGGTCTACACAGAACAGAGATTCCCAAAACATTGTCAGGCTGATGCTTCTCTTCCAACAATGTCAAATGTGGCAAAGGGGAGGCAAGAGGGATGAGTTTAATTTAATATTCAGGTTCCTCACACCAGAGGCTCTCCTGGGAGGTGCCCAAACTCCAGGAGACAGAACCTGGCTCTGCTCAGGGGTTACAGATTAAGATCTCACCTTCTCCTCATCACAAACACAAACCCCTGGAGCTTCAGCTCTTCCTGGGATCAGGGTGGGTAATAAGGACACCAAGGCTCAGCTGCTTCCCAGGGAAACCCAGGGCAGTGGTCCTTGCACACCCCACCCATGGCGCGAGGTTAATGCACGACCTTGCAGAAATGACTCACATTTACAGAGTATTTTACTGCACCAATTTACCCGTAAATAACACAGAAAATGGCTTCTTGCTTTGCAGGTAATTTTATTAGGTGTCAGATCTGTGCTAGAGATGCAAAGGGAGGCAAGAGCCCTTGCTGTGACACCACAGCCAAAGGACTGCTGGGAAAAAGGGACCAAGCACCAGGAAGAAGTGCTCTGAGTGAAGTTATTCCTGTTTAGAATCAAACTTTAACAAGAGAACACGACACCACTGAAACAGGGATGAGGATGGAGAGAGCTGGGCCTGAACAGAGCATCCTTCCACCTGGGAATGAGAAACTGGATGTAGCCTGTAGCTATTCCAAACCCCCATCCCACAGGAGATGCCCAAATCACCCAGCTGCAACAGTTTACAACTGAAATAGAGGTGATTTTGAGACTGCAGACCACACTTATTTCTCCTTCTGGACTTGAATGATAACCACAGTGCCACAGACAACCATTTATTCAGATTTAAAGCCCATTTGGAGCAAATAGGGAATCAAAAATGTACTATTTGTCAATTTTGTTTTAAATAACGGGATGTCAAATATTTTCAATTGCCACTTACTGAGTCACAAGACAGGGCTGTAAAAGTTATTTTTATTTACTAATGCTACATGACAACTCGATAATGAGCTTTTAATTAAAACCTATTTCTGTTAACCACCGAGGAGGCCAAGAAGGCGCCCAGGCGTGAGGATGCAGATGGTGCAGCCAAGCACGTTCCGTGGTGTCTGCCCGAGCCACAGACGGAGCAGGAACTGAGAACAGGCGCTTGTGACCAGACAGAGCTCGGGGAGAAGCAGGGGACAACAACAGGTGACAATGTCCTCTGCCCTGCTCAGGTGAGATCTCTGCAGAGCTGCAGGAAGGACCTGGAGCTGCTGGAGAGAGTCCAGAGGAGGCCACAGAGATGCTCCAAGGGCTGGAGCCAGGCTGGGAGAGCTGGGGGTGCTCACCTGGAGAAGGATCCAGGGAGAGCTCAGAGCCTAAAGGGGCTCCAGGAGAGCTGGGGAGGTACTGGGGACAAGGGATGGAGGGACAGGACACAGGAGGGCAGGGCTGGATGGGATATTGGGAAGGAATTGTTCCCTGTAAGCACAGATTGAAGCTGTGGCTGCCCCTGGATCCCTGGAAGTGTCCAAGGCCAGGCTGGACAGGGCTTAGAGCACTCAGGGATGGTGGAAGGTGTCTCTGCCCGTGGCAGAAGATGGAACTGGATGAGCTTTAAGGTCTCTTCCAACCCAAACCATTCCATGATTCCCTGTCCCAAAGCCTCACCTCACCCTGTAATTTGGGCTCACACAGAAGAAGAGTCATGGGGTAAAGCAGCAGCTCAGTGCAGAGCAAGAAGCTCCAAGAGGATGAAAGGAGAATTTGAATCCTCCAGGGATTCCCTGTTAGTGGTTTGCTTTTTTCTTCTGCCTTCACTCAGAGTCAAGATTGAATGCTCAAGAGATTGATTTCTTGTTGGGACTTGGTTGTTTATTAAATCTTAGCTAAAGTACAGAGAGTTCTTCAGCACTTCTACCTATCAAGCCAGAAGTGAGAAAATGGAGGTGAATTTAGCTAGTTACAAGGTCTTTTAAAGCCTAACTATCCAATTAAAAGCTAACATCTGCATTATTTCTACTTTTCACCCTATAACCAAACTCCTGTGACTTGCAATGCAGCACTAACTATCCAATCCAAAAACTACTACCTGAAATCATGAAGAAGAAGGAACAAGAAGGAAGAAAGAGACAATACCCAAGAACCTCCATCTTGTCCCATACCTACTACTATATTCTAAAATCCCAAATTCCAAACCCTTCACCATGAGAAATTACAGTGATTCTAACTCTTATCACTCAAATTTGGAAGCCTTCTCCAAAGCCTCAAGTCCAAAGCAGTGCTTTTTTAAGGGTCAGTGTCAGAAAGCACAGAAAGTTTAAAACTCTCAGGCCTCAGGGTTCCAACAATTCCCTACCAGTGTTGCCTCTCAGCTTCAAGGAGATTATTCCCAGGGCTGCTTCCCTGTTCAAGTACCTTTAATTTCTAAAACCACCTACTTGAAAGACACTGCCTGTACAAAGAAAAAAAAAAAAAAAGAAGATGTATTAAAGAGCATCAAAACTGGAGTCTACACTCCAAAAGAGAAAGATTTACTGTCCCAAATGCCCTCCCTCCTTCTCCTCTGCATCAACACATCTCTGGATTAATTAACAGTCTGGGGATTGACAGCAGTTTTGAACAGTCTTTGGAGAGAAGTAACAGGAGTTTCCAACTGGCTTGGAAGAGGCTGTGACAGAAGGAGATCCAGAGAACTTTTCAGGTGCAGGGTGAGGCACCAAAGCCAAAGAGGATCCACAAGCACAACTCAGGGAAATGAACTGCACCAAGCAAGACACTTCTAAAATACCAACTCCCAAACGTCACTGGTGTGAATCAGAAATTCTGAGGTTTTAGGGCATAAATGCCTCCAAGACATGAAAGAGGAAATTGCCCTTACCTGCTGAGTCTCAGATTCAAAGAGAGCAGCACACACTCCTGAGTGCTGGCACAAGATCAAGACACATGGAGGAACCAAGCATCGACTTGACAGCTGGTATCCCAAAAATTTATTGGGGATCATGTTGTAGCTGAGGGGGATTATTTCTCTCAGCTTTTTTAAACAGCTGTTCCTACACACAGACTGGTCTTTTCCTGTTAAGCTTGTGTCTACTCACAGAAGCTTTGCAGCATCAAGAGGTCACTGTCCCTACCAGCACCCTGCTGCCTGAAATTGGGAATGTATGGATCTTTATAAACCCCATTCCAAGTATCCTGCAATGCAGAAGGAAGCCAAGCACATTCTGCTCCCTGATTTCCTCCTCCTGCCTTTTTATTTTGGTGCAGTGACTGGACATAGCTCAAAACTCAGCTCGGATTTACTGCACCAGCTCTTCCTCAAAAACTCATTTCCACCCAGATTTCCACCACCAAATCCTCGGCTGTTCCTGTTCCAGAGGATGAGCTTTGCAGCTCAGCTACACAAGTCCCCGTGTCTGGTGACAAAGGGACAGCACTCGGCTGCACGTGGCCAAAATCAGGACTCTTGTACTTACAAGGGCTTTACATCCAACCTCATCCAACTGGCTCTGCACCGAGTGGGGCACGGGGCTAAAATAAAGATCCCTTCCAACCAGGATTATCCTCTGGACAGAGAGGAACAGCTTAAGCACTGAAGCAGTAACAGGATGCATGTTGAGACCAGCAAACACACCAGCATGAACTTGCCTCTTCTTGCTGCTTGAACACTCAAACTGTTTCTCCAGGCTGGCTGTAAAGCTTTCCCATTCATTTTTAAGATGCCAAAGGACTAAGGTTGGGAAGCAGCTGGGCAGTGATCTGTACCTTGATGGAGTGACCATCCCTGCAGGATTCAAGTCCAAGATCACAAACACAACAGAAAGAGGAAAACACCCTTTGGAAAGCAAGCTGTGGCTCTGAGATGGAGAGACACTAACGGAGCAGAGCACTGCAAGAGGGAGAAATTGCCAAAGACACCCACGAGGCCAAAGGAAAGATGGAGGGGTTCTCCCATCAGCCAGGGAACTTGGTTCTGAAAGGGAAAAGCTGCACCTCACCTTTGCCATCCCACCAGAGATGTGGGATACACAGTGCTTTGGATGTAGACTCAAAAATACCATGGAGTTTTCATCATTGAATAACTCACAGAATGGTTTGGGTTTGGAGGGGACCTGAAAGTCGATCTTGTTCCACCTCCCTGCCACAGACAGGGATATTTTCCAGTATCCCAGTGGCTCCAAGTCCTGTCCAACCTGACCTTGAACACTTCAGGGATCCAGGGGCAGCCACAGCTTCTCTGGGCACCCTGTGCCAGGGCCTCAGCACCCTCCCAGGGAAGAGGCTCCCACATGGCTATCCAAGGTTCTCAGGAAGGTGAGGCAGCTGGGGTTGCTTTAGCACAGGGATTCAAGAGCTATGCAAATGTCTACCCTTCCTCCAGATGTTATCAATTAATTAGGTACAGCTCAAACCTCCAAGATGGAAGTAATAAAAGGAAGATACTCGCTTTGTGCCTCCAAGATTGCCCCCCAAAAAATTTAAGTCTTTAAAGTGAAACCCCAATCGTGATTATTAATCTCCATCACCGTGTTAGAAAGATTAAGATTTCATTTCTAGGAATTATTTTAGATTTAGACTCAATTTAGAGACATCAACTGCAGACTAAACAGATGCAAAGCAGGTTTAATCCCTTAAAATGCACAGCTGGGGATTTCTAGGGAGCAGACTGAAAAATTAGCACTGAGAAAGAAGGCAAGTCTCCAGCAGCTACGGCTGGGTCATGGAATCATGGAATATCCTGAGCTGGGAGGAACCCCCAGGGATCATGGAAGACCAACACCAGACATCCAACAGATCAGCAGCTCTCTGTCCCTGTCAGCATGAGGTGTCACAGGCCACAAAAATACATCTCAAGAGTCCCCAAACCGCAGGATTCCCACTGCAGCTCTTTCCACTGATCCTCTCAAGTGTCGGTGAGGCAGATTTCCCTCTCCCAGCCTCCTGCTGGGGTCAGCAGCTCTCCTTCCTGGC
This sequence comes from Sturnus vulgaris, assembly GCF_052056855.1. Classification (NCBI taxonomy): domain Eukaryota; kingdom Metazoa; phylum Chordata; class Aves; order Passeriformes; family Sturnidae; genus Sturnus; species Sturnus vulgaris. The sequence goes on along the minus strand of NC_142261.1, from coordinate 12,299,454 downwards.
CAAAGACACCTCAAAGCACACAGACAGCTGGGTAAACAGTGCTGCTCGCTCTTCCCCCGGCAAACCTCGGCACAGGGGCCGGATTCCGTCAGGGAGGAGCAGAGTCTTTCCCAAAAATCGACTCTCAGGAGGGCACAAAGTCCACTCCTGGCTCCAAGTCTCACTGTGGGTGTAGAGCAAGCCAAGCCCTTCCCTGGGCCACCTTCCCAACCCCAGCAGCTCGAGGCGTGTCTGATCCCTCTGTCCAGATGTTCCTGCAGACTCAGCAAAACAAGGAGCTTTTCCCAGAGACTCCCAAGTGCCACACAAAAACAGGGACACAGATCCTGGGACCTGGACTGCTCAGATGGAGCCTGGATAAAACTCACACCTCGAGCTGGGCTGCCCTGGGCTTGGAGCAAGCCCAGGAGATCATGGAGATTCTCCAAGGGCTGGAGCCAGGCTGGGAGAGCTGGGGGTGCTCACCTGGAGAGGAGAAGGATCCAGGGAGAGCTCAGAGCCCCTTCCAGGGCCTAAAGGGGCTCCAGGAGAGCTGGAGAGGGACTGGGGACAAGGGATGGAGGGACAGGACACAGGGAATGGCTTCCACTGCCAGAGAGCAGGGTTAGAGGGGATAGTGGTGAGGAATTCCTGGCTGTGAGAGTACTGAGGCCCTGGCACAGGGTGCCCAGAGCAGCTGTGGCTGCCTCTGGATCCCTGGAAGTGTCCAAGGCCAGGCTGGACATTGGGGCTTGGAGCCACCTGGGATAGTGGAAGGTGTCCCTGGCCATGGCAGATGGTGGCACAGGATGAGCTTTAAGGTTCCTTCCCACCCAACCCATTCCGTGACTCCATGAAAACTCACTCACACCTGCAAGGTGTGAAACAGCCCCATCACTCACCTCCATCCGACCATCCATCCCCCCCTCCTGCTCCAATGTTCCATGCTTAAGGATGAGGCCTGAATTCCCTCTGCATCCCCCCAGCACCAGCTCCAAAATGACCCAGGAGCCCTCACAGCTCCCGAGCTCCTCCCAGCTGCAGAAATCTCTCTGCAGCAACAAGTTCTTTTGGCAGGAACCTCCCAGAAAAGTCAGCTGGAGATGCATCAGTTCCACAGCCAAATCCCACAGGAGTGCTGCCTCATCACTGTACAAACACCCCCTTCCCACCCCGATCCCAGCGGAAAATGACACCCGACCACACCACGGAAATTAACAATTATTTACTTTCCATCATCAGTTATTGCCGCAGCCTCGGGAAACCAGGAAAAACAGAGCTGGGACACTCACACTCTGCTGGAAGTGGGAAGCTCACACAGCTGCCTAAAGCAATCCTTAATCCCTAGGAAAAGAAGGAAATTCTTCAGAGCTGAGAGGAGATTTCCAAAGCAAGGAAATCAGTGATGGCAAACGCCACTTGGCTGATGGGCACTGGGGATTCTGTCAGGGTTTGGGGCAGGCTAATGAAATAAAAACTATTAAATGAGGAGTTTGGAGTGGGATTTCAATGTTTGTGTGGCCAACCCCTCTGGCTCAGCTGAAAAAGCAAAGCAGATCCCAGGGTTTGGCAGCGACGCCCTGGGAGAATATTTTACAAGTTCCAAGGGCCCCAAAAAGGGAAATTATCACAGAAAAGCCAGGCCCAACCCCCTGGAGCATCCCTCATCCTCACAGTGAGCTAAGAGCTCAGGAAAATGCCAAAATTCTGTCTTTGGATGTTTGTGGAGCACTTGGGAGTTGGATTCCTATGGATTCAAGCCTTGACACTGAGATTCCTCAAGCCCTGTGACAGCCACAGTGTAGTGGTGGCTTGGGTTGGGATGGCAGGATAGCACTGGATTAGAGCCCAAATGAAACTGGATTGTAATGAGAATAAAGCTGAATTATAACCAGGATAAAACTGAATTATACCCAGAATGAAGCTGAATTGTAGCCAAAGTATAGGATGAATTATAACCACAATAACGCCAAATTGTAGCCAGAATGAGAACGAATTATAACTGGAATTAAGCCAAATTATAACCCAAATAAAGCTAAATCACACCTGGAGTGAAGATGAATTATTGCCAGAATAAAGCTGAATTATAACCAAAGTATAAAATGAATTAAAACCAGAATAATGCCAAATTATATCCAGGATAAAGCCAAATTATACCCAGAAAAAAAAGCCAATTTATGACCAAAACAATGCTGAACTACACACATAAGAGAGATTAATTATAACCAAAATACAGCCAAACTATAACCAGGATACAACTGAATAGCACACACAATAACACTGAATTACAACCAAAGCAAAGCCAAGTTATGACCAAAGTAAAGCCAAATGACACCGATTCATAACCAAAGTAAAGGTGAATTACAACCAAAGAAAAGCCGAATTATAATCAGAATAATGTGCAATAATAATAACCAAAATCACACCTAAGCACACCAGGATAAGGCTGATTTATAACCAAAACAAGGCTGTGCCGCTGCTGGCCCAGGGCAGGCCCCGGGAAGCGGCGGGACCGGGAGAGGGGTCCGGGCCCCTCAGGGGGTCTGGGGGTGTTTGGAGGGGCCCGTCCCCCCTCAGCGGGACCCCCGCGCCCCGCGCCGGCCGTCACCTCGCAGCTGAACTCCATCTCGGCGTCCATGGTGGCGATGCGCACGGTGAAGGTCTTGGGCTGCTTGCGCTTGAGGGAGCTGAAGCTCATACGGGACGCGATGGCCCCGGCCATGGCGGCGCGGCGCGGTCAGCGCGGCGGCGGCGCCATGGCGGCCTGGCCCCGCCCCCCCGGCTCGCCATTGGCTGAGCCGCTCGGTGCGCCCGGCCCCGCCGCGCCCCGCAGCCAATAGAAAGGGCTGTGCTGGAGAGGCGGGAGCAATGGCGTCTGTGATTGGATAGAGAGGACGCCACTCAACGGGAAGGGGCGGGGTGGGGCGGGGACATTAAGTGACTGTCAGGAAGCGATGAGGCGTGATGGTGTCGCCCTCTGGCGGTGGGCGGAGCGCACTGCAGGTGCGAGCGTGGGAGGGGGCGGGCACCGGTGTGGGGGACACGGGGACACGGGGACACGGGGACACGGGGACACCGGGACACGGGAGGGTGTCAGGGATCTGTGAGGTGTCAGAAGTCCGCCGAGCATCCGGGATCCGGGGATGTCTGGCGTCTCTGGGCTGTGCGTGGGGAGTCCGGGCTCTCTGGAGGGTCGGTGGGATGTCTCCGGGCGGGGAATCGGGGTCCGTGTAGTCTCAGGAGTCCGTGGGGTGTCAGGGATCTGGGGCTGTCCGGGGTGTGCAGAGTCCGTGGGGTATAAGGGTCCTTGGGGTGTCAGAGATCCCTGAGATGTGTGGGGTTTCAGGTGTGCCCGCTGCCGTGGGGTGACCCCATGTCACGGGTGTCCCCAGTGCCCTGGGTGTCCCCGCAGGACGGGCTCCCCCGGGTGACGCGGGACACGGGGCGCTGCCCCCTCGGTGGTTGCCGGGGTGAGGAGACCCTGAGGGACCCGGGTGTCCGAGCTCGTGTGGGGGCAGAGACTGGGACCAGCGCCCGGGGCGGGCGGGGACACGGGGCAGGACTGGGACTGGAACTGGGACTGGGATCAGCGCGGGGCAGTGGGACGGGACTGGCACCGATACCGGGACACGGGACCGGGCTGGGAGCAGACCCAGCTGAGGTAATGGAACTGGGACCGTCACTGGGATGATGGGACAGTGGCTGGGACCCGTGACCAGGGCAAGAGAACGGGACCGCGACCTCGATCGGGGTGGGATAACGGGCTGGGAACTGGAACGAGCACGGGTGAACGAAACAGAAACTGGGACCCGCTCAGAGTTACTGGGACGGAAACCGAGTCCAGCACGGGGTGACGGGAAGGACTGGGGTTAGCTCAGGGTTTACCACGACGGGAATTGGGACCAGCACGGGGATTACGGGGTGGGAATGAGGACGGAGGGGTTGAGGGAGATTGGGACGGAAACTGGGACCTTCACGGGGATAACGAGACAAGAACTGGGATCAGCATGGAGTAACGGGACAGGAACTGGGACCAGTTCGGGGTTACTGGGATGGGAACTGAGACCAGTTCAGGGTTACTGGGACAGAAACTGGGACCAGCACAGGGGGACGGGGCGGACCTGAATTAGGCAGGAGCAGGAGGGGGAAGGGACCAGCGGGAGCCGAGAAGCCCCCCCGACACCCCCAGGGGGACCCAGGCGTCCGGGAGCGGCCCCCGCCCCCGCAGCGGGAAGAACGGGGCCTCTGTCCTCGCGGGGACAATGGGGACATTGACGGAGACCCCCCGGCCCCCCGCTGCCCCCGCAGGACCCCCCATGGCAGAAAGCGACGACCCCGCCCGCCGGGACCCCGCCCCCGCTGGCCCCGGCACCCAGGTGGGCGAAGGGGGTGGGAGACATGAGGGGGGAAACTGGGGAACCACGGGGGGGGGGATATGGAGTTTGTAGGGTTGGGGGAGGTGTTTGGGGGACCCTGTGCACCCGAGGGTGGCATGTAGAGCATTGGGGTGTACGGGGGAGCCCAAGACTCCATAGAGACTTATGGGGCAAAAGAGGGCCGCTCTAGGCAGCTGGGGGGGCGTTGTAGGGTGCAAAGATAAATTGGGATAGGAGGGTTGTAGACATCCTGGCGGCCTGGGGGGGTGTAGGGGTGCTGAGGGAGCTCTTCCTTGGCCCCTTGCCATGGGTGACCCCCCTGCCCAGCCCTGCCGGCCCGTGCCGAGGGTCCATGCCTTTGGAAAGGGGAAGCAGGCGCTGCGGAGGGACACCCGCACCCCCCCCGCCATGCAGGGCTGGTTGCACAAGCAGGTGAGACGGGGGGCGCGGGAAGGGCTGGGGAGGGGGTGTCAGGGGCTGTATGGGGTTTGAGATGCGGGATTCTAGAGCGTTTGTGGGTTTTGGGGGGACCTGGGGCAGTGGGGAGGAGCTGAAGAGTTTACAGAGCTGGGAGGGTCTGGAGTGTCAGGGGGTCATGGGGGTGGATATGGTGCTGGGAGGGGAAATCAGAGGGAGTTGGGGGGGGATCAATGGGTGGTGAGGGAGAGTTATGGGATTTGGGGGGTTTGGGGAGATCAGCCACACTTGGTCGGACCGGGCAGTGTGGGGCAGTTATGGGGTCGGGGATGGAAGAGGGTGCCGGGGCGTTACGGGGTTTGGGGGTCTGGCATGGCAGGGAGCCCTTGGGGGTGAGGAGCTTGGGGGGATCGGAAGGGATTGAGGGGTCTGGGGCAGCAGAAGGTCCCGTGGGGGGATGGGCTGAGGGGGCTCAGCCCCCATCCCCCCCTCCACTTGTCAGGACAGCTCGGGGCTGCGGCTCTGGAAGCGCCGCTGGTTTGTACTGGTGGATCTCTGCCTCTACTACTACCGGGGTGAGGGGGGGCAGGGGGGTCTGGAGACATCCGGAGCGCGTGGGGACCTGGGGGTAAGGGGGCTGGGTGACCTGGTGCCTGGGGGGTCAGCGATCCCGGGGTGTCTCTGGGTCATTTGGGGTTCCCGGGGGGCTCAGGGTTCCTGGGGTGTTGGGCAGTCCTTGGAGGACCAAGAATCCTGGCGGATTGGGAGGTCCCTGGGGCAATCAGGGGTCCCAGTGCGATCAAGGATCTCTGGGGCATTTGGGGTAGTCAGAGATCCCTCGGGAATTGGGGCTTTCTGGAGCATTGGGAATTCCTGGGGATCGGGGGTCTCTGGGTGGATCAGGGCTTCTGGCAGGATCAGGGGTTCCTGGGACACTGGAGCTCCCTGGGGGCTTGAAGAGATCCTTGGTGGGGTTCTAAAATCATGGGGGACCCTGAGAGGTTTGGGGGCATCAATGAGACTCAGAGGAAGTCTCTGATGGTACTGGAGATCTCGGGGTGCAGATGAGGGCTCTGATGCCCCCCATTGTGACCTTCCTCTGTCCCCCCAGACAGCAGCGAGCAGCAAGTGCGGGGCGGCCTCCCCCTGCCCGGCTACGAGATCCGCATCCTGCCCCCCGCCCCCCGAGCCCCCCAGTTCCTCTTCACGGTCAGCCCTGCTTCCCTGGGTCCCCGCATCCGGGTGTGCCCTGGGTGAGGGGGACGGGACCCGGACACCTGAGTCCCGCCTACCAAGGATCCCCTATTCCCAGGCTGAACATCCCGGGATGCGGACGTACTGTCTGGGGGCTGAGACCCCCGAAGAGCTGCACGCCTGGGTCTGTGCCCTGCGCCGGGGGGCATCGCCCCTTCCCGGGTGAGTGGGGGCACCGGGGGGCCGGGGTCCATGGGGGGGGGGCACAGTGAAAGCCCGGGTTTCGAAGAGTTTGGGGGATCCCAGGGGGCAGAAGGAGGTCGAAGATTTTGGGGAGGGAGTCACAGAGGGTTTGTGGGGGTCACGGAGCGTTTGGCAGGATCTTGGGGGCAGTTAACCCTTTAACTCCTGTTTTCTTGCCCCTTCTCAGCTCCCCCCGTTCCCTCTCCCAGCAGACACTCCAGGAACCTCGGGGTGCGGATCCTTCCTCTCCCCCATTGCCCACGCACTCCCCAGGTGAGGGGGTCGGGGACCCACCCGTGCACCCTCCTTGCTGCCCTCCGGTCCCTCCACTGCCCCGCAGGGAGGTGAGATCTGGGGGGAAAGTGGGGGGAGGAATTGGAACTACCACTGTATAGGGGGAAATATGAGGAGGGCAAGTACTGGGGTGATTGTGGTGCACATCTGTGTGGTGAGGAGGGTTACGGGGCAGAGAAGGGGGCTCAGAGGTGGGAGGGGGTTATGGGGTAAAATGGGGAGACTCTGGGGCAGGAGGAACTATGGGGCAGAGTGGGGGCTATGGGTCTAGTGGGGGGACTCTGATGCAGAGAAAAGGGGTAATGGGGCAGAGAGGGGCTGTGAGCAGAGGGGAGCGATGGGCAGAGGGGGGTCTGGGGCACGTCGCGGGTCCGTCTGCAGCAGCGCTCCCTGTGCCCTCCCTCAGGTTCCCCAAGGCCAGGAGGAGCCCCCGGCGCGGGGATGTTCCCCCAGGGCCGGGGACACGCCGGGGGGACCGCGGGAATGCCCCGAACCCCCACCTGCAGGTGAGACAGACCCGGCCACGCCCCGGCCACGCCCCCAGGCAGAGTGCCCACGCCCATCCTGACCCCTCCCTCCGCAGGGCGGAGCCCGAGGAAGCCCCGCCTCCCTGGAGCTGCGCCGCAGCCCCGGCCGGAGCGAGACATCGGGACCAATCAGCCACCGGCCTCTCCAGTCGCCTCTTCTGATTGGCTACCGAGCGCCGCCGAGCCCGTGGGCACGGCCCCCTCACCCGCATCCAATGAGGCGTCGCGGCGTCGGGCAGGGGCGGGTGGGCGTGGCTGGGCGCGCGAAGGTGCGGCCGGGCGGCCAATCAGAATCACGCTGCTGCAGGCCAGCTTCTGAGGGGGCGGGGCCGGGCCGAAGGGGCGGGGTCCGATGGGCACGCGCCGCGCGCGGCCCCGCCCCGGTGCGGAAGATGGCGGCGGGAGCGCGCGGCGGGAGCGCGGCGCTGCGGCGGCTGCGGGGCGGGGGCGCGGGCGCGGCCCCGCGGGGCGCGCGGTGAGTGGGGGCGCCCGGGCGGGGACCCCTGTATGAGGGGGGTCTCATCCCCTCCTGACAGCCCCCGCGGCATCTCCGCATCCCTCATCCTCCCCCGGGCTCTGCGTCCGCCCCGCTCCCCGCATCTCCCTCGGCGGGTACACCCGCATCCTCCTCCCTGGGCCTTGCAGGTCCCCTAGACCCCGCATCCCCCCGGGTGGAGACCCCACCTCTGAGCCCTCGAGGCCCAGATCTTCCCCGCTCTTCGCATCACCCGCACCCCGCTCCGCTGAGCCCTCCCATTTCCCCCTGGACCACGCATCACCCCCGGACCCCGCATCCCCCCGGGCCGGGATACTCGTATCCTCTCTTCTGAGACCCCTGATCCCCACCCTTGACCCCGCATTCCGCCGCTCCCCGCATCGCCCTGGAAGGGGACCCCCGTTCCCTGCTCCCCTGGGCTTCCTGATCCTCCCCCCTGGACCGCGCATCCTTCCCGGACCTCGGACCCTGCATCTCCCCGGGTCGGGACACCGGCACCCCGCTACCCTGGTACTCCCCTGGACCCCTCATCCCCTCCGAACCCCACATTCTCCCCCGCTCCCCGCATCCCCTCGGGCGGGGACCCCACACCCCCCGCCCCCGAGCCCTCCCCGGACCCCGCACCCCCCATCCCCGAGCCCCCTGAGCCCTGCCCAGACCCCGCGCCCCCCCCTGACCTGGCGGGCGGCCCTCGGAGTGGCCCCACGGTCGTTGCCTCGCTGGGGACAAAGGTCTGGCCGCAGCTCGGACCTGGCGCTGAAGGGCCCCGTTCCTCCCCCACCACTGCCCGGGGGGGAACCCGACCTTCTCCGGGGCCCCGGAGCCACCCCTGGGGCTGATAGGGAACCTCAGCGGACAGGCTGGGGGGCTGCTCCCATTGCCCCATGTCCCCTTGCCCGTGGAAGCATCACCAGCACTGGAGCAGCCCCTGTGTAAAGGGGATCGTGTGGGGGGATGTCCCCATTGCCCCATGTCCCCTTGTCCCTCCCATGGAGGGGTCACTGTCGCTGGAGTGGCCATTGGGGCTGAGCGGGCTTTCATGGGGGCTTGACCCCCTTGTCCCACACCCCTACACCAGTGTCCTTGCTCTGTTGGGCAGCATGGCCAAAACCCCTCTGGATTCAGGGGGACAGACTGGAACTGGGGACAGACCCACCCCAGAAATGGGACAGGGCTCCCAGTATGAACTGAGCAGAAGCCGATGAAGCCCTGGGGCTCCCTGGAAGCCGGACAATGGAGGCAGCTGCCCACAGGACTGGCAGTAAGGCCTCTGGATCCCGATTTGCCATCCAGCCGGTCATTCCCGGTGTCTCCCTGCCCCGCTGTCCTGCAGGGGGTACTCCAGGGATGCCGAGGGCAGCTGGTTCCGTTCCCTCTTCGTGCACAAGGTGGATCCACGCAAGGATGCACATTCCAACCTCCTCTCCAAGAAGGAGACCAGCAACCTCTACAAGATCCAGTGTGAGTGCTCCTGCTAGGAAGAAGGCAGGCACGGATGGGGTGCACCCCTCACTCATCGGGACCCCTATTCCCGGATCCTTCCCCTTCCTTCCCCCCTTCCCAGCCCCTCTCTCCTGTCCCTGCAGTTCACAATGTGAAGCCGGAATGCCTGGAAGCCTACAACAAGCTGACGTGAGCACACTGAGGGGGCTTCCCAGCATCCCAGTGGGATGTTGGGATGCTGTTCTGGAGTGAGAGGGGTAGGAGGGCTTGTGCAGAGCTCCTGGAGCTCCTGGGCGGATCTGTGTCCCTGTTCCGTGCCTCAGTTTCCCTCCCTGTGAAATGGATGCATCTCCCAGGCTGCGCTTGTTTGGGCAAGCACGGAGAGGGCAAAGAGGGGCACTGGGAGGGTTTTGGGGTGCTGCCCCCACCCCACTGCCCCCTTCTGTGTCTCCACAGAGAGGAGGTGCTGCCCAAGCTCCACTCGGACCCTGACTACCCCTGTGACCTGGTGGGCAACTGGAACACGTGGTATGGCGAGCAGGACCAGGCAGGTGAGGGCAGGCAGTGGCTCCTGGTGTCTCTGCTGCCAAAGGCGGAGATTTTGGTGGGATTTTGGGGTGCTGCTCCTCTTCCCACCCCAAAATCCTCTTTGCAGTGCACCTGTGGCGCTTCTCGGGCGGGTACCCGGCGCTCATGGACTGCATGAGCAAGCTCAGGCAGAACAAGGTACCACTGGGGTGGGCGAGACCCCTGTACCCCACACCCCCGGGCCACATGGCCCCCACCTCGAACCCCCCGGCTGGGGCTGTCCCCAGGAGTACCTGGACTTCCGCAAGGAGAGGAGCCGGATGCTGCTGTCCCGCAGGAACCAGCTGCTCCTGGAATTCAGCTTCTGGAATGAGCCCCAGCCCCGCCAGGGACCAAACATCTACGAGCTGAGGACCTACAAGCTGAAGGTGGGGATCAGCCTGTGCCTCAGAGGGGGTCTTCAGGCTGGTATGCCCCAGGTTTTGGGGGGCAGTCTCCCAAATTCCTCCTTCCTGGATGAGGAGACCCCAAGCTGAGTGAGCAAGAGGCTTCTGACTGATTTTCTTCCCCTGTTTCCAGCCAGGCACCATGATCGAGTGGGGCAACAACTGGTAAGCCACTGGTTTCCCAGCATGGAGGGATCCAAGGTGGGAAAAGCTCCCTCTGGAGAAGGGGAGACCCCTGGGGCAGGCCCCCCATGTGTCCCCTGCTTCCTGCAGGGCTCGGGCCATCAAGTACCGCCAGGAGAACCAGGAGGCAGTCGGGGGGTTCTTCTCCCAGATCGGGGAGCTCTACGTGGTGCATCACCTTTGGGGTAAGGGCTGTCATCCCTGGGGGACCCCCGGCCTGGGGACTGGGCTGGGGGGCTCAGGGTGCCAGCCCCATCCTCTCCCCACAGCCTACAGGGATCTGCAGTCCCGGGAGGAGACAAGGAATGCAGCCTGGAGAAAGAGGGGCTGGGATGAGAACGTTTATTACACTGGTGAGGGGACTCCCACCTGCTTTGGTGACCCCCTGCCCGTGCTGGGAGCTCCCTGTCCTCACCTGTCTCTCCTTTCCTTCCCCAGTCCCGCTGATCCGGACCATGGAATCTCGGATAATGATTCCCCTGAAGATCTCCCCCCTGCAGTGATTGGGGGGCCCTGCTGGGGGGGTCTCCCTGCACCCCCAGGGGCTCCCTGCCTGTGCCCTGACCCTGCTGGGAGAGGTTCTGCTCTCCCTGGCTCCCAGCTCTCTCCCCCATCCCATTTTGGGGCGCCCTGGGGGATTGAGAGCAGGGAAGGGAAGGTGGGAGCCCCCCATCCTGTAGTGAGTCCCCAGGATGGTGCTGCTGGGGTGGCTGAGCCGGCTGTGGAGGTGGGGGGGGCTTAATTGCTCCTGATGAGCCCAGCGGGTGCCTTTGCTGCCAATTAAATATTTAATATGCTAAAACCTGGGCCCCTCTCAGGGTGGGGAGGGTGGTACTGGGGGTGCTTGGTGTGACCCCCCCCTAAGCTGGTGTCATGCAAGGGGCTGCTCTGCCCTACATTGTGGGTGCTTCCTGCACCAAAGGACCTCCAACCATGGGTGCTATGATACACTGAGGGACTCCCCCAAAACCCTAGTGTACCCCCAGTGCCACTGGGGACCCCTTGCCAAACCCATGGATGTCCTCAAGTGCCATCAGGGATCCCATCCCACGCTCCCCTCAAGCTCACAGATACACCCAGTACCACCGGGCACTCCAAGCCAAGGCCCAGCCCAGCCCAGGGATACCCCCTGGGCCATTTGGGACCTCATCCCAAGGCCTCCCCAAGCCTGAAACCCCCCAGTGCTGAAGTGGACACCATCTCACAACCCTCCTTGGATGCTCCCAGTGCCACTCTGGACCTCTTCCCATGCCTTTTTGAGCCCACATATCTCCCCGGTGCCATTAGGGACCCCATCCCAAGGCCCCCCCAAGCCCATGGATCCTCCCGCCATCATTGATGACTCCATCCTGTGCCACTCCCAAGCTCCTGTGTGCCCCTCACCCTATTGGGGATCCTATCCTAAGCCCATGGATACCCCCAGCGCCATAAGGGATCCCATCTCATGCCCCCTCCCAACCAGTGGATACCCTAGTGCCATTGGAGATCCCATCCCAAGCCCATGGACACCCATCAGTGCTTCTGGGACCCCTATCCAAGCTCCCCCTATTCCTGTAGGTGCCTTTCTGCCCCAAGGATCCCCACCATTGCCCCCAGTGTGGAGGTTTCACCCCAGGGCTGCCCTTTCTCACCCCTGCCCCGCGTTTTTTTGGTGAATGGGGCGGAGGCCACGCCCCTTGGGAAAAGCCACGCCCCTTGGGAAAAGCCACGCCCCCCTTGGAGCCGCTCCCCCAGCGCGCCTTGCGGGTCCTCCAGGATGCCAGGACCGCTAGGGGGCGTCTGTAGCACTCGCAGCGTCTCGCCGTCGCTCCGCGCCGCTCTCTGCTGCTCCCTGACGTCACTTCCGGGAGGAGCGGAGCGAGGGCGCAGTGAGTGCGGGGGGCGAACCGGGACCCCCGGGAGGGGGATGGAGGGGCGGCCCTGAGCCCCTTGGGATGGGGAGGCTCCGGAGGGGCGGAAGGTCCACGGCTCGGTGTGCTAGGGACTCAGTGGAAATGGAGGGTCCTGGTCTGGAGGGGCGAAGACCCCGTGCTGAGAATCTGGGGGAGCTCTGAGGCCTCAGGCCCGGTGTGCTGGGGTCTGGAGGGCTCTGAAAGAGCGGAGAGTCCCCGGCGTGAGGGTCTAGGGGGGACTCTGAAGGAGTGAAGGGTTCTGGGCCAGATGTGCTGGGTTCTGGGGCCTCTGGAGAGGTGGAGAGTCCCGGGTCTGGGGGGGCTCGGAGGAGCAGACGCTGCGGGATCGATGTGCGGGGATCAGGGGTGCTGTGGAGGAGAGAGAATCCCGGATCTGTGGGTTTGTGGGGGGCTCTGGTGAGGCAGAAGCCACAGTGTGCTGGAGTCTGGGGACATCAGTGGCAGTGGAGCCCCCAAGGGATTGAGGGCTCGGGCCCGGGGTCCCAAGGGAGCTCAGTGGCACTGGGGGTGTCCGGGGGGCTCTGGTGGAGCAGAGATCCCGGGCCCGCTGTGCTGTTGGGGCTCAAAGCCGGTCTGGGGGGACTGGGAAGGGGTGGGAGGTGCGGGATGGAGGGAGGCATAGGGGACACTCCAGAGCCCAGGCGAGGCTGGCGGGGGAGCCCGAGAGAGCCCCAGTCCGGGCAGGGTTGGCCCCCACGGACTCCCCCGTGCCCTCTCCCCAGCCCTGCTGCAGCACCATGTCCTCTGAGTCCAGCAAGAAGAGGAAGCCCAAGGTGATCCGCACAGACGGGGTCCCAGCCGAGGGCAAGCGGGGCAAGGGCGACACGGACCAGGTACAGACCTGCCCAGGGACCCTCCCACACCCCTCTGTGCTGGCCTGGCTTGCCCTGCTTGAAAACAATGCCCAGAGAAGCTGTGGCTGCCCCATCCTGGCAGCGTCCAAAGCCAGGTTGGATGGCGCCTGGAGAAGACTGGGATAGTGGCAGATGTCCCTGCTCATGGGACTGGATGGGCATTAAAGTCCCTTCCCACTCAAACCATTCTGGAATTCCGTGAATTGTGGGAGCCACTTCCCCCAGCTTCCAGTGCCTCTTAAACTCCTGCTGTGAATTCCTAAACCTGCTTCCATCTCTTTCAGGAGACCCAAACACTCCTCTGGAGAGTGAGCACAAAGATGGAAGATCCCTCAGGGATTTGCATGGTGCCTTCAAACCCTCCCGTGAGCAGCAGGATAGTGTAGGATCAGCCAGAGTGGGGAGCGGGGTGGAGGAGGAGGAATCACCTTTCTGGTTTGTCCTCTGTGATCATGTGGATCATGGAATATCCTGAGTAGGAAGGGATCCACAAGGATCCTCCAGTCCAACTCCTGGCCCTGCACAGGACACCCCAACGGTGACAATTCAAATTTATAGCAATAAAAGACAGCCCGAACTTGCGAAGTGTTTTAGTGACTGGTGGGTTTGGGATTGCTGGAGCTGAGTCCTCTCCCTGTGTTAAGCCATGGGATTCATGGGCAGAGCCAGAAATGGCAGCTTGTCCCCCAGAGCCCTTTCCAGCAGGAAGGATGAGCCATGGGAGGTGTTTTTACCTTGGCAGGATGTCAGGTACTACAGCGAGGAGAGTGAGGTGGATCTGCGTGACCCCATCAAGGACTATGAGCTCTACAGGGAGACCTGCCAGGAGCTCCAGAGGCTCATGGCAGAGATCCAGGAGCTGAAGAGCCGGGGCATCAAGGAAAATGTGAGGAGAGACCTCCATGTGTGGTGTAACGTGTCTGTCATTTGATGTTTCCCCATTAATCCCAGAGGAAAGGCAGCAGGAGCTGTGATGTCTCTTGGGCAGAGTCAGGGAAATGGAGCAGCTTTCCTTGTCCCACGCTTCTGGGGCAGGAATTGAGTCCCTGGAAATGGAGCAGCTTTCCTTGTCCCAGGCTCCTGAGGCAGGAATTGAGATCTGGAAATGGAACAGTTTCCCTTGTCTTGGCCTCCTGGGGCAGGGATTTAGCTCTGGAAATAGAATAGCCTGCCTTTGTCCCAGGCTCCTGTGACCCATCAGGTGCTTCACGCTGAGCCATCTCTGTTCCTACTGCTGAGGAAAATGACTGGAGTGATTCTTGAGGAGCCTGGACCCCCTCCCAGTTATTCCCAGCAGTTCCCTGTGATCTGGCAGCAGGAGGCTCCCTCAGAAGCCCCAGTGACATAAATGTGGCTCCATAGCAAAGCGTGGAGCCCCTTTTGTGGCAGGAATTCCCTGCAGAGATGGTGGCAGCCATCCCTCCTGCTTCCAACCCCTCTCTTCTGCTCCTCAGGCCTCGGAGATCGACGAGCGGCGTGTCCAGAGCTGTGTCCACTTCATGACCCTGAAGAAGCTGAACCGCCTGGCTCACATCCGGCTGAAGAAAGGCAGGGACCAGACCCACGAGGTACCAGGAGGGGCTGGGAGGGAGGAATGCAGCTTGGGATTTAGGGGGGGTCAGAGATGAGGCAGGTCCTGCGTGTTCTGTGTGCGTGGTGTGAGCAGTTGCACCCCAGCCAGGTCCTGGGGTTAGAGTTGAGGGTTTGTTGAGAGGCTCCGAGCCTGATGAACTCCTGCTGAGTCCAGGGCAGCTGCAATTTGATAAATAATGAAGGAGCAGTCTCTGCTTTTGTTTCAAGTATAATGGGAGGTCAGAAACTCTGTTTCAAGGGTCTAGTGTTGTGCAGGTGTATACATGGGTGGGTGATTGGCCTGGAAGCTCCATACCCAGAGTTCTCAGAGAGGGAATTCTGTGTGCCCCAGAAAATGAGCCCTGTCCTGTGCCTTGGCTTTGAAATGTGCAGGAAGGAACAGGATCAGTGTCATGCCACAATCCTTTGCTTTTCCGGTCCTTAAAAATGTCATTCTTGGCCCAAAAAATTGTTGCATACCCTAAAACCTGCTGTCCCAAGCTGCTGTAGTGACAGGGTGTTGGTGACTCAGGGTGTCTTTCCTGCTCCATCTCTGCTCTGGCCATGTTTCAGGCAAAGCAGAAGGTCGATGCTTATCACCTGCAGCTCCAGAACCTGCTCTACGAGGTGATGCACCTGCAGAAGGAGATCACCAAGTGCCTGGAGTTCAAGTGAGTGTGGCCAGGGAGCAGAGGGATCATTGGTGTGTCTGGGATGGGTGGGTGATTCCTGTATTTGGGAGCTCTTCCCACTTTCACTGGGGGAGCAGAGCAAGTGCTCAGGTGCTGTGTGATCATGGAATGGTTCAGGTGGGAAAGAATCTTTAAAGCCCATCCAGTGCCACCCCCTGCTGTGGGCAGGGACGCCTTCCACTATCCCAGGCTGCTCCAAGCCCTGTTCAACCTGACCTTGGACACTTTCAGGGATCCAGGGCAGCCACAGCTGCTCTGGGCACCCTGTGCCAGGGCCTGCCCACCCTGCCAGGGAACAATTCCTTCCCAATATCCCATCTAATTCTACCCTCTGACCGTTGGAAGCCACTTTCTCTTGTCCTGTCACTCCAGGCTTTTGTCCAAGGTTACTTTCCAGCTCTTCTGGAGCCCCTTTAGACACAGACAGTGGAGGAAGAACAAGTTCAACTCACTGATTGTGGTGGCTCGGTAGCAGTTGGGGCAGGAAGCACCAGTGGGACACGCTGAGCACTTCACATTTTTCCCTGGTCTGATCCATGTGTCCTGGCAGATCCAAACACGAGGAGATTGAGCTGGTGAGCCTGGAGGAGTTCTACAAAGAGGCCCCCCCTGAAATCAGCCGCCCTGCCATCACCCTGACAGAGCCCCACCAGCAGACCCTGGCCCGCCTGGACTGGGAGCTGGAGCAGCGCAAGAGGTGGGGCAGTGGTGTTCCCATTCCCTGCTCCAGGGATCTGGACAAACACCTGCAGTTCTGGGTGTCCCCACTCCATGTTCCAGCTCCAGGAATCTGGGCAGACACCCAGAGCTGCTGGGAGAGCAGATGTAGAAGTTTTTCACACTCTCTTGGATCAGAGTGGAAGAGGCATTTCTTGTGTGGCTGGGAGATTCCCTCTGTGCAGAGTTGCTGGCATCCTTGTTCCATAGGTCAGGGAGTTCTCTGTCACTGCCTTATGATCCAAGGAGCAAAGAGAGCCCATCCTGGCAGGAGCTGCTGCCAACCACATTGGGCTGGGACAGCCCTGTGTTCTGCTGCTGGCATCACTGCTGTGCCAGGGGTCAGCTGCTCCTTGACTCTTGCCCCCTGGGAAAAGCAAACATGGCACAGCATTCCTGTGTTTGGATAACAGGCAGGCAGTGTCCAAGAACACCTTCTGGAAAGATAAGTTGGAACATGCTGGTTGGTGCTGCCTGAGGGCAGCTCAGCAGAGCAGACAGTGAGAGGTGCTGGGTGCCTCCAACCCTTCATTGTTCCCTTTTCCCAGATCCTTCCCCTAACACCTGGCTACTTTTGCCTGGTGGAAGGCACAGCCAGGATGTTCCAGCTGGCTCTGCCTGTGGCACAAGCAGAGGAGTGTTCAGCCTGCAGAACTCTGAGGGTTGTGCTTAAAAATGATGATTGCAAGCCTCATGGAGACCCTCAGCTGCACATTAACTTGCTGAAAAGCCTTGGAGTTCCCTGTCTTCACTCTGGTGTCTAAGGAATGTCCCTGTCCATCTCCCACCACTACTGAGGTGGGAAATGGCCCGTTCAGCTGCTCAGGAGCAAATGCCAGTGGTGCTTTGGGCATTTTCTGATGTTGTTTGGGTTGTTGACAGCCATCTGTAATTTATGTTGGTGTTTTTAGCTGTGCAACCCCATTGGATTGGCTTTGAATTCTTCTCTACCTTGTGTGAGGTGCCTCTGGAGTGGTGTGCAGAGATTTCAGTAGCTCTGTTTTGGGAAGGTTTGTGAACAGTGGAACCTGTTGGGATGTGCATTGATCCCCCACAAATGCAGTTTTGCTTGGAAATAGAATCCGAGTTCTGCAACATCAGGTCTATTGCTCCTTGGAGACCCCTAGTCCTGAGCAGGTCACTTCCAGACCCAGGAGCTTCCCTGCTCCTGCTGGGAAAGGGCTTGCAGCAATAAGGAGATTTGGTGTGTTCTCCCTAAACACAGAGCATCGTGGTGGGTTTGCATTTTCCTGGGCTTTCTCTCTTAAACCTTGACTGTGTGACATGAAGTGGCTCTGAGGATATGAAGTGCCAAAGCCTCTTAGGGAGCTTGGAGGGGTTGTGGCTGCTGGCAGCAGAGCCTGGTGTGGGAACAGATCTGAGGGAAGATCAATTGTTGCTCCCCCATGGAGCACAGCACGAGGTTGGGTTTCCCCTTTTCCGTGTTTGTTTTCCATTTCCAATCAGTTCCTTCCTGCCTCCACTTGCCCTTGGTGTTAGGAGCTCTGTGTTTGCCCCATGTCTGAGCTCTCCTGGTTCCTTACGTCAGGGCAGGAATGCTGGGGCTCATCATCCAGTTGGACCCCAGCAGGTTTAGAGCTGTGGTGCATGGCAGTGACAGAATCCCCACCCCTAGGCTGGCAGAGAAGTACAAGGAGTGTCTGACCAGCAAGGAGAAGATCTTGAAGGAGATCGAGGTGAAGAAGGAATATCTGAGCAGCCTCCAGCCTCGACTCAACAGCATCATGCAGGTACCTGAGCCCTGCAGGAGGTCACACTCCGAGGGGCAGCTCCTGGGCTGGGTTGGGTTTGGAGATGTTTCATTCCCACTCAGGGTGGGCGAGGGACAGATCCGAGACCCCTCCGGAGTCTCCTTTTCTATTTATGCCGCAATTCCTGCAGAACTGCATCTGCAGGAGCTGCTAAATGGGCCTTTCCCTGGAGAGCCCCGCACAGTTCCAGCCCCCTGTGACTGCCTTGGGAGGGAGGAACAGGAGAAGGAACTGGGTTATTTCCAGATCCAAAACTTTCCCAGCAGAGGCAGCTGCCAGCCCTTCCCTGGGGCTCTCCATGTTTAACCCCGCACCATCGCTGCTGTGCTGGCTTCATCTCCTGCTCTCTCAGGGCGAGGAGGATGAGCTGTTCCCTTCTCAGTGATGAAGACTCTCTCTGTCATTCCCCAGGCCTCCCTGCCTGTCCAGGAGTACCTGTTCATGCCCTTTGACCAGGCTCACAAGCAGTACGAGACCGCCCGGCACCTCCCGCCGCCTCTCTACGTCCTCTTCGTCCAAGCCAGTGCCTATGGACAGGCCTGTGGTGAGCACTGAGGGGGCAATGCCCCCCATAGGTCAGATTTCAGTGCTGCCTGCAGGAATCACCAATTTTTGGGGATCTTTCCCCACTGTCTACTCTGCTGTCAGATTCTGCTGAGCACAGAGCAGCGAGGTGGCCCCACGGCGCAGTGAGGCAGCAGCATTTGAAACCTTGTTTGCTCAGCTGCCTCGCTGGAAGAAGTGCTTGGGAAGCTCCCTTCCCACCCCTTCCCCCCTTCCCAAGGTCAGCAGGGATGTCCTTGCAGCCTGTGAGCTGGCTCAGTGCTGTCAGAGCTTCCCCAGAGCTGTCACCCCCCTGCCTTGTGCCATCTGTGTATGATGCAGACCCCAGGCCTTGTGGAGGCCATTCCCACAGCTCACCTGGAAACCTTCATCCCCTCAGGAAGCTTTGTATTTTGAAGGGATTTCAGGAGCCTCTCTGAGTTGGGAGGGATTTCCTGGAAGAGGCCAGGAATCCCACTGGCCTGTGCACCCCTCCTGTGTGGTGAGGGCTGTGGTGTCTCCTGTTCCTCTCAGTGCCAGAGAAGCATGGAAGGTCACGGTGGTGCTTGGCCACACCAGGTCCCAGCTGCATCTGCAGCCACTCCTTGGTCCCTGCTTGTCCCAGCCGGACCCCAACCTCTCTTGGCTCTTAATAAAGATTTGGCCCTTTGGTTTCCAGGGAGAGTCTCTCAAAACCCAGTGCTTTCCATCCTCTCACCCCATCCTGCCCAGGAGATCCAGCCCAGTGGTGGCCTCCCAGTACCTTTCAGACAACTGCTCTTCCCACTGGCCTTTTGCTGGAGCTTCCTTCACCAGGGGCAGGGCTGCTCTGCCTACTGACTTTGCAGCAGGAGTGGGATTCCTAACTCAGTTTTCCTGTCTCCTCTGCAGATAAAAAGCTGGTGGTGGCCATTGAAGGGAGCGTGGAGGAAGCCAAGGCCCTTTATAAGCCCCCTGAGGACTCGCAAGGTGCGTTGTGGTGTTGTCTGGGGACTTGTTTGTCTGCAGCTCCTGGGACCCTGCTTTTATTGGGAGAGGGATGTCAGGGGGAGCCATGGGTTTGGAAAAAGTCCTGGTGGTCCTGCTAGTGGTGGGAGAGCTGAGCCCTGGGGCGTCCCTGCTGACACCCCTCTCTCTGCACAGATGATGAGAGCGATTCCGACGCAGAGGAGGAGCAAACCACGGTAAGGGACAGCGCTGTCCCCTCTGGGTCCTCTCCCAGCACTGCACTGGGGGAGGTACAGGGAGAGCTGGGGCTGGCTGGGGCTGGGAACTGCCTGTGCACGCTGTGAGTATGTGTGGAAGTGCAGTGATGTCAAATCCCGACCCTTTTTTGGGAGGAGGGAGCTGCCATTTCCAGTTGGTGTCCCAAATGCAGGAGCAGGCAGGGTACAAAGCTGCTCCTCTCGTGTCCCATCCCGCCCTGCAGCTCTCCAGCTGGAGCTGCTCCACTTTGTATAAATAGCCTGGGGGCAGGGAACTGATGTCCAACAGGGAGGGATCTGTGTCCATCCTGTGCCAAAAGCATTCTCTGCACCAGGGCTGGTTCAGCACTCCTTGGAGGAAGTGTTTGTCCTCAGATAATTCCTGCTGGATGCTGGGGAGAGGCTGGAGGTGCTGGCTGTTCCCAGCAGCAAAGCCTGAAGGGGCTCTGGGCCTCCTCTCCCACCCAGCAGCAGAGCCAGGTGTATGGGGCTGTTCTGTGGGGAAGGGTAAAGGGAAGGGCCTCAGGTGTCCAGAGAAGGGAACAGAACTGGGGAAGGGGCTGGAGCCCCAGGAGGGGCTGAGGGAGCTGGGAAAGGGGCTCAGCCTGGAGAAAAGGAGGCTCAGGGGGGACCTTGTGGCTCTGCACAACTCCCTGACAGGAGGGGACAGCCGGGGGGGTCGGGCTCTGCTCCCAGGGAACAGGGACAGGATGAAAGGAAAGAAGAGTTGGCCAAAGGAGGATATTGGGAAAATTCCTTCACAGAAAGGGCTGTCCAGCCCTGTCACAGCTGCCCAGGGCAGTGGGGGGATCCCCATCCCTGGTAGGACTGAACAGCTGTGTGGTTGTGGCACATGGGGACATGGGTCAGTGGTGGCCTTGGCACTACTGCAGGAGTTGGACTTGATGCTCTCAGAGGGCTTTTCCAGCCTAAAGGATTCCATGATTCTAGGTTCTACCTCTCGCAGTGGGAAAACTTTTGTGCCAGCAGGTCCTTGGGTTTGTCTCCCAGGAGTGAAAACATTCCTTGGAGCTGAAAGAATGACAGGAACTGGAGATGAGTGAGGGTTTCCTGCTCCTCTCCCTCCCCAGGGCAGCTGTGGTGCTGGGGAATTGTGGAACTGGACTGGAGGGGAAGAGCTGTGGGCTGGGAAGGTGGATGGGTTGGTGAGGAGCAGGAGAAGGCTCTGAGAGCTGTTTTGCCCCCCCAGAAGAGGCGCAGGCCCACCCTGGGCGTGCAGCTGGACGACAAACGCAAGGAGATGCTAAAGCGACACCCCCTGTCCGTCACCCTCGACCTGAAGTGCAAAGGTGAGAGAGGGGCTCTGGGGTGTGACAGCAGCTCAGGGACTGATCCCAGCAGCATCCTGGGGACCCTGGGGGGAGCTGAAAGTGTGGAAGTGTTTCTCTGAGCTGGAGCAGGCACCAATGTCTCACCTTCTGTGTGGGCAGATGAGAACATGCTTCACCTGACCTTCCACTACCTGATGAACCTCAACGTCATGACAGTGAAAGCCAAGGTGACCACTGCTGTGGAGATGACCACGGCCATCAGTGCTGGGTAAGGAGAGCCCTGTGGGCAGCAGGCCTGGAGGTCATTGGGCTCCCCCACTCTCTGAAGTGTGGGAGCTCTGGAGAGCCTGGAGATCATTGGATAGTGACTCTCTGGGGTTTGGGAGCCCTGCAGAGCCTGGAAATCATCAGGCACTGATCCCATAGGATCCATGCAGCCTGGAGATTGTTGGGCAGTGACCCCTCTGCCCTGTGGGGTTTGGGAGCCCTGCAGAGCCCAGAGCTCATTAGGCAGTGACTCCCCTGTGGGTTTTGGGAGCCCTGCAGAGCATGGAGCTCATCAAGCAGTGATTCCATGGGATCCAAAAACCCTACACAGCCCAGAGCTCATCAGGCAGTGACACAGTGACCCCTTTGCCCCTGTGGATCTGGGAACCCTGCACAGCCCAAGCACCTTCCTCCCCCTCTTCTCTGCCATGACAAGCCAGAGTCAGGGAGTTTGGGAACCTCTCAGCAGTGCCAGAGCTGTCAGGAACTGGGGGAAAGCCTCTCCTGCTGACACATTCAGCCTCCCTCCCACAGGCAGAGCCTGGCAGCTCCTTCACCTGACTGCTCCTGAGGTCACCTTGTTCTGAGCTCCAGAGATTCAGCTGCCTTTCCCTGTGCTCCCCAGAGCCTGCAGGAGCCTGATTGGTGTGAGGAAAAGCTGAAGTGGCAGCTTTGGGAGACTGCCCAGGGAGCTCCAGCAGCTGCCAGCTCTGGTGGTTCTCCCTTGGGACAGGAGGTGCCTGAGGAAGAGGGAGGTGGGAGAGGCTGGTCTGGGCTTGCCTGGGAGCAAGTGCTGCCTCCCAGCCTGTCTCATCTGCAGCTTCCTCATCCTATTGGGGTTCTCTTCTTGCTGCAGACACCCCAAATCCACTGTGACAGCTCTCTATGGAGATCCTGTGCAGGGCGTTCCCTCCCTCCTGGTGCCCTTGGCTGTGTTACCCCAAACCCGGGAGGCTGTGCCTTGAGCCAGACCCCAAATCCCACAGCCCATTGTGCTTGGTTGGTCTTGTACAGTCAGACATGAGAAATTTTCTGGCACTGGAGGGAGCAGCTTCCTGGAAGAGCAGGAGCTGGTGCTCTGTGATTTCCATCTTCTTCCAGGCAGGGAGGAGACAGCTCTCCTTTTGGAGTGGAATTAGGGGAAAGTAATTCTGGTCTTGAACTCGTGAAGCTCATAATCCCCTTCTCTGGGTTTGAAGCCTGTTTGTGGAGGGATAAGAGCCCAGACTGCTGCTGACTGACCTCTCTCCTCTTTCTGCCAGGGACCTGCTCTCCCCAGACTCCCTCCTCAACTGCCTCTATCCAGGGGACCACGGCAGGAAAACGCCCAACCCTGCCAACCAGTTCCAGTTCGATAAAGTGGGGTGAGTGCCACTCAGTCCATTGCCATTAATTCCTTGCTCCAAAGGCACAGCAAATCCTCCCTGACTTGATGTGACCCTTCCTCATTGTCCCCACAGCATCCTGACCCTGAGTGACTACGTGACAGAGCTGGGTCATCCCTACGTGTGGGTGCAGAAGCTGGGTGGCCTGCATTTCCCCAAGGATCAGCCTCAGGCATGACACAAACCCCTCTCCTCTCCCCCACAACCTTGGGCTGAGGTTTGAGATCCTGTCCTGTCCCCCTGCTGGCACCAGCTGCTCCCAAACCACGGCTGGGACAGGCTGAGCTGGGCTGGATCTGTGTGTGGGGTCACACTGATGTATTTCATGTCACACATGTGATAGCCCAAGCCCTTTTAGTGACACTGAATGATGAGTGCCCGTCCCTGCGGGCATGTGGCTGCTGTCCTGACACCCCTCCTGCCCACAGCACACGGTGGCTGCTGACAATTCCCTGAGTGCCAGCCACATGGAGCTGACAGTGAAGCTGCTCCGGAGCCGCCTGCAGTCCCGCCTGGCCCTGCACAAGCAGTTTGCATCTCTCGGTGAGTGCTGGGCTCCCCACCCTTCCCTGGGGACAGGGGTGCACTGGCAGGGTCCTCATGCAGGGAGGGATCTCTTCCCTGCTCAGCCAAGCTCCAGGTGGCTGTGGTCCTGAATCCCAGTTATTCCAAGCTGCTGCCCATCTTCAGTGCCTGAACTGGGAGGGAAAGTGGAACAGCAGCAATCATAGGAGAGGAGACCACCTTTGCCACCACTGCCACCTTTGATGGGTGGCAGTGCAACCCTCAGCATTCTCAGTTGTTCCCTCAGCCCTTGGGAGTTGTAGGAATGAAGGAACTACCCTATATTGGGTGGCAGAGGGAGGCTGTGCCCCTTCTGGTGCCCAGCATCTCTTTGGGAATGGCCATCCCAGAGATGGGAAGTGATTTGGGATGTGGTGGGAGGTGAACTGCACACCCTGCATGTTATGTACCTGTCAAGCAGCCCAGGGATCCAGTGGGGCTGCAGGCCAAGGATCCTGTGGGATCACAGCCCAGGGATCCCCCAGGCTTCAGGTGCTGGGCACCTGATGGAGCTGCTGAGGGGAGCTTATCATACCCAGGTCACACTTTTGGAGCAGAACAGTGACAGAGCTGTGTCCCCAGCCCTGCCCTGCTCAGGGCCCTGTCCTTGCTTTCAGAGCATGGTGTTGTGCCCGTGTCCAGTGAGTGCCAGCAGCTCTTCCCAACCAAAATCGTCTCACGCCTGGTGAAGTGGACTGCAATTCCCTATGAGGATTATGCTGTAAGTGCTGAGCATGAGCCTGCATCGCTCCCTTCCAGCTCCCACATGGCACTGGAGCCTTCATTCCTCCTTCTCCTCTCAGGAGCTGCCCTACACTAAGGATGTGATAGAGGCTGGCTTGGCTGAAGACACTCACCTCTACTACATGGCCCTGATAGAGAGGGGAACAGGTAGGCACCTTTTTTTCCTTTGGGAATTCCCAATCCCCATCCCAGGGCAGCTTCTGGGAGTCTTCATGGATAATGCCCCTGGCTGGATGCCCTGTGAGTGACACCTTTTCCCTGCTCAGCCAAGCTGCAGGCAGCCGTGGTGCTGAATCCTGGTTATTCCACTCTGCCTCCTGTCTTCAGCCTGTGCCTGAACTGGAAGGGAGAGCGGAACAGCAGCAACGACGACAACATTCGGGTACTGTGGGGTGGGGGCAGAGGGGGCTGGAATTTTGGGGGTGTCCCCAACAGTTCTGTGTCCTTAACAAGGGAATGTTGGGGTGAGCTGTTGGCTGGACACTCCTGGGAATTCAGAGTAGAGGTCCAAGCCTGTGCCAACCTCATCCCTGTTTTCCAGGCCATGGAGAGCGAGGTCAATGTCTACTACAAGGAGCTGTGGGGGCCCAAACCTGGCTACCAGCTCCTCACCAACCAGCTGCAGCGCCTGTGCATGGTGCTGGATGTGTACCTGGAGACAGAGCCCCATGATCCCAGCGTGGAGGGGCCCAAGGAATTCCCCCAGGAGAAGATGTGTCTGCGCCTGGTCAGGTGGGAGCTGCCTGGGGGCTGAGGGTGCTGGCAGGGACTCTGGTGGCATTGCTGTTCCATGGAGCCAGCCTGGAAGCCTGTCCTAGAGGGATCTGCCCCCACAGCTGGGCAGTAGCCCAGGAACTGGGCCCTTTCTCTGGGTGCCATGGGATGTTCCTGATCTCTGTGGGTCACAGCCTCTCCCTCTTCTCCTCTTCCAGGGGTCCCCTGCGCCTGAAACCCTTCAAGTTTAACTACCCCCAGGGGTTCTTCAGCCATCGCTGAGCAGCCCTGGGCATCATTCTGGAATGGGACTCGTTCACTCTGTGGGAGAAGCGTCCCCATCCTGACATTTCTGCCTCTTTTACAATATTTTGTGTTTTGTTTGAAGGTTTTGTAGTCAAAGGGATTAAACTGAGCTAAAGAAAAAATGTGTGGATGCCTTATGTGTGCAGAGGGCTGGGATGAGGAGCCGGTGAGGGCTGCAGCATGCCCTGTGTCCCACCCCTGGGCTCTGACAGCCTTTCCAGGGATGCTTCTGCCTCCTGACTTCCCTCCCCACCGCAGGGTCTGGCGAGCTGAGATGGCTAAAAACTGAGGTGGCTAAAAATAGCCCTTTTCCAGAGCCCGCACTGCAGCCCCAGCCTGTCCTTGGCGGCTGGCTGCCATCCCACTTGGCACAATCCGTGCATCCTGGGGGGCTGCTCTGCTCCCTGGGCTTGGAGGGAAGCAGAGAGGGGTCCTGGGAGAGGCAGGATGAAGGTTGGGACATCCCAGCTTGCCCTGCTTGGCATCAGAGAGTTGGGAATGTGCCCCCTCCCTGGCAGTGCTCTGTGTGGGGGTCCTAGGCTGGCAGAGCTGGGGTTCCATCCCCCCTCCCAAGGTCACTGTCCCTCCTTCATCCCAGGCTCTCTGTGTCTGCCCTGGGAGTGATTTCTCCCCCAGGAAAGCTGACAGCCCCTCTCCTGCTCCTCCCTAGCCCCTGCCCTCAGTGCAGTGCTGCAGTGCCGGGCTGTGCCGCAGCCCTTGGGTCAAACCAGGCTCTCCCAGTCCCTTGGGAGCCACGCTTTTAAAAGAAAAAACAAACTGAAATCCTTTGGAAAGCATGGGCATTCCATCCTCAGGACACAGGGTCCTCCGTGCCTGCTGTGGATTTTGTTTCCCTTCTGGAGAGCCCCATGTCACCCACCCCCGCCCTGGGTGACAGATCCCAACCCCACGTTCCCACCTTCCTTCTCTGTCTTCTCCCCAGGACAAGCCAGCAAGCCAGGGTGTCTCTGTAAGCACTTTTATTTGGTTATTGCACAGAAAGCAAAGATCAGTGGGCTGAGGTTCCTGGTGCACCGTGTGTGTCTGTGAGCATTCCAGCAGCTCCCAGCCTCTCCCACCTCTGCCCAGAGGGACTGTCACCCCCCAGAGCAGGGCAGGACCCTGCCAGCCCCCCCAAGCAGCTACAGCTCTGCATTGCACTCATCCATCCATTGCACATACATTAAATAAATGCACTTAGAGGAGAAGGGCAGTGGGGTTCCCCTGAGGGTCCCTCCTCTTCTCCTGGGTTATTCAAGTGTTTAAATGTGGCGCTCGGCGAATATCACGTTCTGCAAGGGAAGCAATTGCCCACCCGAGGGGCTCTCACGGGCCTATTGCTAAGGGAAAGCCTGGCCTGGGGGTCCCTGGGGTCCCACCCTGGGCCCAGCCATCGGAGGGAGCGGAGCAGCTCCCGTGCCCGGAGGTGCCTTTGGCGTCCGGGACTCTTCCATCACTTCTTCCCTGGCTCCGGGGCTGTGCCCTCCTTGCTGGAGGGAGCCTCGACTTTGGGGGGTTCCTTACTGGCTTTGGGCTCATCTTTGGGTTTTGCTTTAGCTTTGGGTTCCTCCACTTTCTTGGCCTCCTCTGCCTTCTCTTTCTTGGGTTCCTCCACCTTTTCTTTCTTGGGCTCCTCTGCCTTCTCCTTCTTGGGCTCTTCTGCCTTTTCTTTCTTGGGCTCTTCCGCCTTCTCCTTCTTGGGCTCCTCCACCTTCTCCTCAGCCTTTGGCTTCTCAGCCTCTTTGGTGGCTGCTTTGCTGACCTCCTGAGGTTTTGCTGGAGCCTCCTCAGCTTTTCCCTCTTGGGCAGGTTTGGGGCTTGGCTTGGTCTCTTTGGCCTCGGGAGCTGGAGGCTCTGGCACAGCAGCTGCCTTCTCTTTGGGTTTCTCCTCTGTCTTGGCTGGGACGTCCTTCTTGGGAGCCTCCTCCTTCTTACCCTCCTCAGGCTTGGAGGGAGCCTTCACCTCCTTGGGCTGCTCCTCCTTGGCCTTTGGCTCCTTGGCTGGGGCCACTTCCTTCTGTGGAGACTTGGCCTCCTCCTTCACGGGAGATTTGACTTTCTCTGGGGACTTCACAGCTGGGGGCTTGGCCTCCTCCTTTGAGGGGGTTGGGGGCTTCTCTGGGGATTTGACAGATGGAGGTTTGGCTTCCTCTTTTGAGGGAGTTGCAGGTGGCTCTGGGGACTTCACAGCTGGGCTCTTGGCCTCCTTAGAGGGGGCTGGGGGTTTCTCTGGGGACTTGACAGTCGGGGTCTTGGCCTCCTCTTTTGGAGGGGGTGTGGGTTTCTCTGGGGATTTCACTGTTGGGGTCTTGGCCTCCTCTTTTGGAGGGGGTGTGGGTTTCTCTGGGGATTTCACTGTTGGGGTCTTGGCCTCTTCTTTTGGAGGGGGTGTGGGTTTCTCTGGGGATTTCACTGTTGGGGTCTTGGCCTCCTCTTTTGGAGGGGGTGTGGGTTTCTCTGGGGACTTCACTGTTGGGGTCTTGGCCTCCTCTTTGGAGGGTGTTGGTGGCTTTTCAGGGGATTTGACAGCTGGAGTCTTGGCTTCCTCCTTTGAGGGCGTTGCAGGTTTTTCTGGAGATTTCACAACTGGAGTCTTGGCTCCCTCCTTTGAGGGGCTTGGTGGCTTTTCAGGGGACTTGACTGCTGGGGTCTTGGCCTCCTCTTTGGAGGGGGACTCTGGTTTCTCTGGGGTCTTGGCCTCTTCCTTTGAGGGTGACTCAGGTTTCTCTGGGGACTTGGCCTCCTCCTTTGCAGGAGACTTGGCCTTTTCTTCACCCTCTTCTTCAGCTTTCTCCTCTTCTTCTTCCTCCCCCTCTTCCTCCTTCTCTTCAGCTTTTTCCTCTTCAGTTTCTTTCTCAGCCTCCTCCTCCTCTGTGACCTCCTCGGTCACCTGGATTTCCTCTGTCTGCTCCTCCACAATCACTGTCTCCTTCTCTGATTTTTCCACCACCTTGATCTTCTCCTCACTCTTCACCTTGATGCTGGTGGCAATGCTGGGAGGCTTGGGGACCACCTCGGGGTAGGAGAGCATCCCAATGCCAGTCTCGAGCCGATATTCCTCCCCTTCCAGGAGCTTTCTGCCAGGGAGAGACCAGAGCATCGCTCAGTGATGGATTTTCATCTCCTCCCACCACCAGGAGCTGCCAGCAATGTCCTGCAGCTCCATCTCCCTCCCTGCCCCATCCTGGATGATCCTCCTGCTCCTGGGATGAGCAGGTTTGCTTGCCCTTCCCTCCAGACACCACTGGGTCGCCCAGTTGGACACTGCCCACTGTGGCTTTGGAGGATGGATGATTTGCTCACCAAAAAGAGCCCAGGTGCTAACAAGGGACCTTGAGCAGACCTGGCTGAGACCCCCCCACACCTTCCCCTGCTCTCCCTGTACCTGTAGGCAGCAATTTCGATGTCCAGGGCCATTTTGACATTGAGCAGATCCTGGTACTCCCGGAGCTGAGCTGCCATCTCCCACTTGGTGTTTCTCAGCTCGCTGTCAAGCTGCTGGATGGTTTCCTGTCAGCAGACAGCAATAATGGGGGGGGGGACACATGGCACAGTCCCCAAGAGCAGGGAGACACAAAAGCACCCCTAAACTGTCCCCTGTTCTCCAGCACCAGGGTGTCCTCACAGAGCAGTCTGCAGCCACCTCCTCCTGCAGATACACAGGGAAGGGGACACAGCCAGGGCTGGTCCCAGGGTCTCCAGTTGCCTTGGGGGCCCTGGCAGGAGCCTGCACGCCCTGAGCAAGAAGCTGCACTCCAGCTGAGCCCCTGGTCAGCTCCCAGCACTCCCTCCAGCAGGGATAAGCTGCGGGAATGCTTCTAGGACTTGGGTAAGTCCAACGGCAACTGAACTCCAGCTGGAGACTGATGGGGCACTACCCTGGGGACAGCACTTCATTCCAAAGCCACCCAGGCAGCCCTCGCTGCCCAGATCAGGGGGACAGGATGTGGCCCAAACCCTGGACACACTTCCATAGTGTTTGTGACCACCCTCACAGGCAGCTCAGGGGCAAGCAGAGCCATGGGGCAGCTCCAGGGGTGCTGAGGGACACAACAGCCCGGACACCACCTCAGGCTTTGGGTTCCTGATCCCTGTGGGCTGGGGAAGGCCAGTTCTGACACAGGCCCAAACATTTGCCACAACTCCTCCACATCACTGAAGCCAAAATCCCAGTGCTGCTCCTCCCCAGCAGCTGGATGGTCCCTCCCCAGCCTGGGCCGCTGCCCAGTGCGCCACGGTACCTGGTAGGACAGGACATCTGCATGATGGCGCTCCTCCGAGTCCTGCCTCTGCCTCTCCAGCGACTCCTGGGTCCCTTTGAGGGCTTCCAGCTCGGTGGTCTTGGCCTGGAGCTGCCGGCGGTACTCGGAGATCTCCTCCTGGGCCAAGCGCATGGCGTCCGTGTTCACCTTGGCCACCTCCGAGAGCTTGTCCAGCCTCACTGCAATGGAAAAAGGAAGCTGCAGGGCAGGTGGGAAGGAGGCTGCAGCCTCCCCTCCTTGGGGAAACTCAAACCTGCCCATGCCACACATCGCTGTCCTCTGCAGAGCCACCCCAGGCTGCCTTTCCCACCCCTCGCTCCATCTCTGCCGGGAAGTGAAGGAGGACGGGCAAGACGAGCTCGGGGCTGTTTCTGCCATCCTGGCCTTCACCCAGTGCAGATCCTCGCTGCAGCCCCCGCCTCTCCTTCAGCTGTGGCGCTGCCCCACGGCGCTGCCCCTCCCGCCGCATCCCGCCAACCCTGCCCCAAGGCGGGGGGGGTTTTGCCGCAGCGCCCTGCGGACACCCCAGGGGACGAGGGGGGGCACAGAACGAGGGGACAGGAATGGGGAACAGCGATCCTGCGGCTCCCGGGGCAGCCCCAGCCCCGCGGGATGGGCGCCCCGGGGTCGGCTCTGCCGCTGCCCGCGGTTCTGAACCGCCGCTGTCCGCGGTGCTGGACCCGCCCTGCACGCCCGGGGGGCTCAGTCCGGGGTGCCGACCCCACCCCGCGCCTCCCTCGGACCGTAATGTCCCCCCAAGAAGGGCCACTCCCTGTCCTCCCCCCCCGCGTCAGGGATGCGGTCCCGCCCCCCTCCCCCCAGCACTGCAAACACTCCAGGCTTCGCCCCAGCTGAGAGCGACCAGCACAACGCCCTGCAGCATCGGGGGGGGGGGTACGGCACCCCAAAAACTTGCGGGGTGCCGGGCCAGTGATCCTGGAGCCCTCCTCGAAACTCACTGCGGGGCAGAGGGGGGGTCGGGAAGCGCACCCGAAGGCACTGGAGGTCTGGTGGCAGGGATGGGGGTCACCCTGAAGCCTTCCCATGGCGCTGGGTATATGGGAGGTCTCTACACGCTCCTAGGGTGGGGTGACACCTATATACCTATATATATATATATGGGGGGTCCCTGCACCTCCTAGGGTATCCCAACACGCTCCAGAAGTACAGTGGAGGTGGGAGGGGTCTCTGCACCTCGCAGGGTGGGGTCACCCTCACACCATATAGAGAGCGAGGGGTTCCCGCATCCCTCGGGACACCCTCGCTCTCTTTTCTCCAGCCCCCTCCCAGAGCGCAGCAGCCCAGGGTGTCCCCAGGGAGTTACGGGGATGCGGCCGGCTCGTTTGGCGGCCACACCCTCACACTCACCGCGGAACCACTCCTCGGCCTGCAGGGTGCTGCGGGCCGCCGTGCCCTCCAGCTGTGCGCGCAGGTCGCGGAGCGCGGCGGTGACGCCGGGGCGCAGGGACGCGGGGGGCTCCACGGGCAGCTCGGGGCGCGCCCCGCGCAGCAGCGCGCCCACCTCGGCTCGGTGCTGCCTCCGCAGCTGCTCCGCCTCCTCCCGCAGCGCCCGGGCTCGCTCCTCCAGCGGCGCCCGCGCCCGCTCCTCCTGCGCCGAGCGCTGCGCCAGCCCGCGGGCCGCAGCCTCCAGCTCCGAGCGCTGCCGAGCCTCGTCCTCCAGCCTTCCCCTCAGTGCCGCCACGTCCTCGGCCAGGCGCGCCCGCTCCAGCCGCAGCTGCCCCTTCTCGGCGCCCAGGCGCAGCACGGTGCCCCGCATGTCCCGCAGCTCCCGCGCGTACAGCTCGCCCATGGCCGAGCGCCCCGCCTGCTGCTGCCGCAGCGCCGCCGCCTCGGCCGCCAGCGCCCGGTTCTGCTGCTCCAGCGCCCGCACCCGCTCGATGTAGCCGGCGAAGCGGTCGTTCAGCACCTGCAGCAGCTCCTTCTCATTGCGCGCCCGCGGTTCGCCGTTCAGCGAATCCAGGCTCTCGGTGGAGGATGCGGCCGCGCTGCCGCCGCCGCCCCCCGCGCCCCGCGCCCGTCCGACCACCGGGGCTGGCCACGAGTAGAAGCCGCTGGAGGCAGCGGAGCGCGGGGGAGCGCGGCCCGGCTCCTTGCGGAGCCCCCCTGGGGGGCCCAGCAGCGTCTCCAGCATCAGGCTCATGGCGACCCCCGCCCTCGCTGCGGCAGCGGCGCGGCCGCCCGCTTTATAGCGCTCGGGGCGGCCGCTCCGCCCCGCCACCGGCAGCAGGGGTGGGCACGGGCACCGGCACCGGCACCGCCCCGCGCCGCAGCCCCGCGGGTGGGGGGACCTCGGTGCCACGCCCAGGTGAGGAGCAGGAGCCGCACCAGAAAGGAGCGGATTCCCCCTGCCAGGAGAACGGGACTCCGAGGCACAGCGGGATACCGGGAGGAGAAAATAGGACCACCGGGAAGGGGGTGGAAATCTCCCGAGGGGAGCATGGACCCCCGGGAATAGAGAGTGGGACCCCCGGGAAGGGAGGAGAGTGCTCTTCAAGGGAGAACACATTCCCCGGGCAGGGAGCAGCACCTCTGGGAACAGAGAATGGGAGCCCCGGGAAGGGAGCAGGGACACCCCAGGACAGAGGGAGGACCCCGTGGGAAGTGGAGAGCCCCTGAAGTGAGTATGGACCCTCCGAGCAGAGAGAGGGACAAGAGGAATAGAGGATGAAACCTTCAGAAAGGGAGGTGGGACCCCTGAGGACAGTGACTGAGAGGGAGTGGGGAGCCCCCTGATATGACCGTGAATCCCCTGGGCAGAGAGAGGAACACCTGGGATCCCCAAGAATAGAGAATGGGACACTGGAAAAAGAGTTGGGACCACCCAGTGAAGAGCAGGTCCCCACTCCGGTGTGAAGGAGAAAGGGGAGACCCTCGGGTGCCACAGACACCCCCTCCAAGGGTGGGATGCCAGGACAGCGACCCTGGGGCGGGGCCCTCACTTCATGTCCCCCCGCAGCCAGGCACTGATTGAGGCTGGGGGAGGTGGGTGCCAGGAAGGTTCCTGGGGGGCAGGGGACACCCCTGGGGGATGCTGGGGGGGTCCAGACACGGAGGAGAGGGCAGGGCCAGGTCTGCCATCCCGGCTGGAATAGGGATGGGGATGGAGACAGGGATGGGGTGGGGACATGTGACCCCCCTCCAACCTGCCCTTGGGACCTGGGCATGCCCAGGCCACCCAGCCAATCAGCACTCGGTACCATCCGACCAATCAGCACTTGGGTACCATCCAGCCAATCAGTGCTCAGGTGCCATCCAGCCAATCAGTGCTCACAGACAGCCTGACCAGTCAGCCCATATGCACCAATAGCCAATCAGAAATCACAGACCACACAGCCAATCAGCACAGCTACTTCCCAGCCAATCAGCATATACAGAGCGCAACATGTGGGCAGGTACTGACAGCTTAGCCAATCAGCAGCCAGGTCCAGAGATCGCAGCCAATCAACGCACAGATCTCTAAACCTCAGCCAATCCGCAACCAGATCGATTGACATTGCTGCAGCCAATCAACAGCCAATCATCAGGCCGGTGCATAGACATCCCCTCCAGCCAATCAGCACACGGGTCCATAGATCCCAGGAGCAGCCATGGTGTTCCTTCTGTCCCTCACAGCTGTCCCGTGTGGGAACAGGGTCCCACCCCGTCCTTCATCCCACAGAAGTCATGGAAGCAGCTCCGGGAGCACCAGGGGGGAGAGGGACGCTGAGCACCCCCAACCTCGGCCAGGCCGCTGCTGACACATCCTTGGGAAGTGCTGGGGACACGGGGACAGCGGGCACTGGCCACTCCTGAGCAGCTCCGTGCCCCCCTGCTACCGCTGGCCACCCCCGGTGACCCTCTCCGGAGCATTTCCCATGGGGTGGGGGACGGGCGATGCCCCAGAGGGTCCTTCCCACCCTACAGGAGTGGAGACAGCCAGCCGAGAAAGGGGGACACAGCCTATGGAGGGTGTGACCCTGTCCCCCACACCCTGTGACCTCTGTTCCAAACCTTGTCCTCTCCTCTGTCTCCAAGCCCTTTCCCCCCGTTTCCATCCCAATTCCTGGGGTGTCCCCCGTCCCCATATATCTCTGCTCCATCCCATGTTCCCACCCCATGTCTCCATCCCCGTCTCTGTCCTTTGCCTCATCCCTGTCGCTGTCCCTATCCTGTGTCCTCATCCCATGTCCCCATTCTCTCTCACCATTCCCTGTCCCCATACCATGACCCTATCCCCTGTCCCTATCCTCTTTCCCATCCCTATCCCTGTCCTCATCCCATGTCCCTATCCTCTCTCCTTCTCCTTGTTCTTGTCCCCATCCCATGCCCCTATCCCGTCCTTCTCCCTGTCTTTATCCCCATCCCAGTCCCCATTCCCTGTCCCTATTCCCTGTCCGCATACCATGCCCCTATTTATCCCCTGTCCCCATCTCCTTGCCCATCCCTATCCTTGTCCCCATCCCTGTCCATGCCCCATCCCTATCCTTGTACCCATCCCTATCCCTGTCCCCATCCCATGTCCCCATCCCCATCCCCTGTCCTTCTCCCTGTCCCTATTCCCATCCCCGTCGCCATTCCCTGTCCCGATTCCCTATTCCTTTCTCCTAACCCTGTCCCTATCCCCATCCCCGGCCCCATTCCCTCTCCCGGTCCCGCTCCCGTCCCGCTCTCGTTCCCAGCCCCGCCCCTCCCGTCGTGGCCCCGCCCATCGCCCCGCCCCCACGGAGACCCCGCCCCGCCCCGGAAGCGCTCCCCGTTCCTCAGTTCCGGTGGCGGCGGCGGCGGCGGCAGGTACGGACCGGGCCGGGCAGGGACAGACCGGGCCGGGCCGGGGTCTGAGCCGGGACCCGCAGCTGCTCCTGCCCTGGGCGCCTTCCCCGAGCTCCGCCCGTGCGCGCCTGGGACGGGCCCCCGCACCTGGGACGGGCCCCCCGCACCTGGGACGGGCCCCCCGCCGGGGTTCGGGCAGCGCCGCGTCCTTCTGAGCCCGGGGCCCTCCCGCCCCCCGACCGGAGCTGTGTCTCCTCTCTGCCCCTCTGGCACCGGCTGTGTCCCCACCGTGACCCCTGACCCGGCCTCCGCCTCGCCCCGGGCCCGGGCTGTGTCCCCATCCTCCCCTCCTCAGTTCGGGCTGTGTCCCCTTCCCAGCGCGGCTGGGGCTCACGGGTATCCCCGCACCCCGCAGCCTCCCCCGGGCCAGAGCCGTGTCCCGCCTGTCCCCGCGGAGCTCCGTGTCCCCTCCCGGATCCATCCCGGAGGGATCGCCCCGGGATCTGCTCCCCTCCCCAGCACCCCGGGCACCGTGTTCTGGCCACAGCCAGAGCCCCGACGGGCACTGCACTGGGGGTGGGATCCTCTGGAGGGCCTGGGGGACATGGGGTGACCCCTTCACCCTCCTCAGAGCATGGCACATCCCTAGGGAAAGGTCTTGGCTCTGCATGGAGTAAGCTGTGAACTGGGCATGGAGTAGACAGGGAAGCAGCTGGGGTGATATCCTGTGCTCACTGCCCCCTCCGTGGAGATTTTAGGGGGAAAAGCCCCAGACTGGATTAAAAAGGAGCTGTGAGACTGCTCCACCCTGAAGGAGCAGTGTTGCTGTTGTTTTTGCAGGTGTTTTGTGTGGAGTTTCCCAGAATTCTAACACCTGTCAGGGGTCCCATCCTCAGCAGCACTGGGGGTTCAGGTGGGGTTTTGTGTCTGCTCTCTCCTGGGGTGACATAAAATGGGCTAAGCCTTGGACGAGCAGTTGGAATGATGTGGTTTGTGGCTTCCATATCCATTTGTGGGGTCAGACTGCCAGGCTGAACAGGCTTTGGGACTCCAAGGGGCTTTCCAGAGGTGCTGGGCCTTGCTTGGATCAAGCCAGGCTGGGAATTCCATGGCAGGAAGTGTCCACCTTGTAGAACCTGGTTCTCCCCGGAGGAGAACATCCCTTCTGCCATGGATGCTGTATCAGAACAGGGTCCTTGGTGTCCCTGAGGCTGCTCAGCTGGAGTTTGGGGGGAGTCTCTGTGGGTGCTCTGTTATCTCTGTTTAAGGTGATTAAAACCCTCCCAGCTCTCAGACCATGGTGCCTTGGGTTCTGTGGCAGTGGGATCCTGGCAGTGTGTGCTGCAGGGGACACCTCAGGATTGTCCTTTTTCCTTGAGTTTATTCCCCAGTTATTGGTTGATGTGATGTATTGGTTGCAGCTCATTTGCTGGTGCTACAGCTTTGGATCTGCCACGATTTTGGACACCTTGCTGATGGCACAGTGAGTGTGGCTCCTACCCTTGAGTTATCCAAGGGGCCCCTTGTTTGATGGAGATGGAGCCTTTTGGAATGGCCATGGATTGGTCAGTAACAGATTTGTGAGAGGATGTGGATGTTCCTGGTTGGGATGCAGTGGAATCACAGCCCTGGGCTGCTGTAGGGCTGCGTTGGAGCAAGGACTAGCTCCAGTTAGGCCAGATGGAGGAAAAATCTCTTATTGGGAATGTGTGTGGGGCTGGTGTGAGCCCCTGGAGGTTGGTTTGGCCTGGCAGAGGTGGGATGAGCACAAGGATGAGAGCTGTGCCCATGGCTGTAGGATGGGAATCACTATGTGAGTAAGGAGGGAAAGAACTGGGGCCAGCACAAGGCTCTTTAGCTGCTGGCTTGTGTATCCTCAGCCTCTGATTCTCCTCTCCACCCTGGCCTGTTCCTGTCCCTTCACTGGTGCTTGTGGCAGCTCCTGGGCTTTGTCCCTAGGGCAGGAGCTGTGGAAGCCATCCCCACTTCACTTCTGCCTGGCCTCTGTAGTGCCCTGGAGCTGCCTCACACCAGCAGGGAACAGTTATGTGATTCCCTACGGCTCCAGTTACCCATTAATTTTTTAGAGTCTTCCCTAATTTCCCTAATTATGCCACCTTGGCCCTCAAGTGCTTCGTTTCCAGCTGAGGTGTTTGCTTGTGGGAATTGCCTTTCCCCACTAACCTCCAGCTGCCCCTCTGTTTTCCAGGTGAGCCCTTTCCTAGGTGCTTACCCTTTTGAGTTCTTTCTCCTTTGTCCTCTCCCTGGAGCCTGTCCCCCTTGAAAAGCAGGAAGTGTGTGCAGGGATGAACCTTCTGCCTTTGCTCCCTTCTTCCTTCCTGAGACCTGTCAGGCTGGGCAGATCAGAACTCTGGCAGCCAGAGAACTCCTGGGCTGAGCTGTCAGAGGGTCTGGGAGCTGTGGTGGGCTGGGATAAGCAGGGATTTGGGATGTCTTGGGCACAGGTTAAGGGTTGTATCCCCGCCCTGGCAGTGGGTCTGTGTTGGTGGAAGCTGAAAGTGAGTCCAGAGGAGGCCACAAAGATACTCCAAGGGCTGGAGCCCCTCTGCTCTGGAGCCAGGCTGGGAGAGCTGGGGGTGCTCACCTGGAGAGGAGAAGGATCCAGGGAGAGCTCAGAGCCCCTGCCAGGGCCTAAAGGGGCTCCAGGAGAGCTGGAGAGGGACTGGGGACAAGGGATGGAGGGACAGGACACAGGGAATGGCTTCCACTGCCAGAGGGCAGGGCTGGATGGGATATTGGGAAGCAATTGTTCCCTGGGAGGGTGGAGAGGGGCTGGGATGGAATTCCCAGAGCAGCTGTGGCTGCCCCTGGATCCCTGGCAGTGTCCAAGGCCAGGTTGGACATTGGGGCTTGGAGCAGCCTGGGACAGTGGAAGGTGTCCCTGCCTGTGGCAGGGGTGACACTGGGTGGCCTTTAAGGTCCCTTCTCACCCAAACCATTCCATAGTGAAAGTCTCTGGTCAGCAGCAACTCAGCCTTCAAGGATGGAGGAATTATCCTAAAACGGGGTAATAAAAGTAGCAGAAGAAATGAGTTTTCCTCCACTCTCCATAAGAGGAAATGAGCAGCACCAGCAGTGGCTCATTTGACATTGGTGTCATTCCCAGGACTCCACTGGCAGCACCCACCTCGGTGGGAAGCCCGCTGAAGTGTTTGTTGTTGTATTTTGGGTTTAAGAGCCTTTTACTTTCCCAGGATAGCTGAATCTGGGAGCTGGCATGGCAATGTGTAAAATGGAGTGGCTGAGCTCTGCCATGTCCCTGACCTGGGGCTTAGGATGCTCAGGAGAGCAGCATTGCTCTGGTTTGTGTGGAGCTATGGAATTTAGTCCCCTGGAGTGAATAAAATCAGGGATAAAAGGCTTTGGGTTTGTGCCACTGCAAAACCGGTCCCAAAACCAGACCTGAGGAGCCCAAACTGGGTGTGGGGGAGCTCTGGGTGCTCCCCTCCAGCAGTTTCCAGATCCTTACTGACACTTAACTCCTTGAATCCTGTTTGCCAGACCAGCTTAAAACAAGTTTGGTGTGAAGGTGGGGTAAAATCTGAGCCACCACAAGGTCAGGGGTGCTCAGTATCCTTTGTTTTGTTGCTTGCATTGTTTTGTTGCTTTTTGTGAGTGAGGAGCTGCCCCACTCAGCTTCTCACTGGGAGATCAGCATGAAAAGGAGCTGGGAATTGCTGGAGCTGAGGGAACAAACACCTTCTCTCAGCTCCCGGCTCTGCACCACACAATTGCATCCTTAAAACCAGAGCCAGGCAGCAGCGCTGGCCCCTGCCCAAGGGCTGAGCTCTGGGAATTCACCTGTGTGTCCTGGGCTGGCAGCCAGCCCTGCCCTGTCACCCTGGCACAGCCTGGGGGACACACAGGCTGCAGGGTGCTGAGCACTGGGGTTTGGCAATGTTTGTATCCCCTCATCACCCTGCTCCAGGCCCTGGGGTGCTCCTGCTGGGAAGGTTGTGTGGATCTGAGGAGCGAGGGGTGCGCCTTCATTCCCAAGCTGGAGGAGCCACTTTCCTTCTTGGAGTTGCTGCAGGGCTTGAAGGAGTGGGGGGAATGGGTAATGTCTCAGCCTCTGAAATCAGTGGGGTCTTGAGGGGCTGAAGCACACACTGGTGGGGTTGTGGATGGGAAAACCACAGGCTGTGCTTTCCCTGGCTCTGGGAGAGCTGAAGCTGCAGGGAAGCAGCCGGTGTGATTCATGTCTCCGAGCTGCCTGCAGATATTCCCTGCTCAGCTTCAAGTTTGCTTTCCAGGCACTTCTGCTGAGCAGGGCTGAGTGTGAGCCAGGTCCTGGAATCGGAGGGACTGCAGTGAATCCTCTTGCTTTCCTTCCTTCCTCCCTTCCTTCCTCCCTGTCTGGCAGGACGGGATCTGCAGTGAGGTGCAGAGAGCTGCAGCGCAGCCCGGAGCTCCCGCTGTTCCCTGGAGAGCAATCGACTTAGTGGGATAAAAAAGGCTCTGAATCAATCCCAGGTAACTGAGGCACGGAGGAGTGTCCTGTGTCACGAGGGGCAGGGCTGTGGGAGTGTGGTGACAGGCTTCCCCCCTCTGGAATAACACCAGGATCGTGCTGCCCCCAGAGCAGCCCCAAACCCATGCAAACACCTTCCCTCTTCCTCCCTGCCGAGCTGTGTGCTCTGCCCAGTGTGCTCAACCCCCAGATTTCATCCAGATTTTCTTTTCATCCCCGCTGGGGATCCCTCCCCAGCTTGGACAGGGAACAGAGGACACAGTTCTGTGCTCCTGCTGCGTTTGGCTTTCAAGATGCTCATTTGCATTTTAAACCCATCCGCAAGCTCTTTTTTTTAATCTCTTTTTTTTCCACTTGGCTTTGCTTCCCATATTCCTGCCCCTCCAAAATAGCAAGGCCACTGCAGGCTTTCAAGGACAAGCCTCTGGTTCCTTCCCTGTTGAAGGAAAGATAGGAAAACCAGCCATAAAAGCTAAATCCCTGCTGACCTTTCCAAAGGGCTGCACGTCTCCTTCCTCAGCCTACCAAGCCCTAAATCTGCTCTAAACTGCCTGAATTATGTAATGGAGCCTCAAGTGCTGGGCGGACACCTTGCACCCATGGAATTTAAAGCAACCCTGCTGGAGCAGGGCTGGTTTGTGGAAGAGGCTCCCTTTGATCTGGCAGATCTGTGCCCCTTGGCTGTCCCATTGAGCTGAGCCTCAGGTTTGGCTCAGTTCCCTGTGTCCCTCCTGTGAGGGAGGGCTGAGCGTGAGCTTTCCTTAAGAAAGCATTTTTTGGATGAGGAGAGGTGAGTCCAGGGGGGATCACTGAGCCGCTGCTGCCCAGCTCTGTGTGGGATGGGATGAGCAAAGCCAGGGCTGCAGCCCTGGACTCTTCAGTGATTCCCTTCCTCCTCCACATCCTCTTTGAGAACCATCTGATTCCCCATCATCACAGAGCTGCAAGGTGCTCACCCTCCCTTAGGGATTGGGCTTCTCCTTGTGACTCTTCCCAGAGATCCCAAACTCTTTCCCTCCCCTGTATTTTTTCCTTCCCGGAGCTCTCCATAACAATCCCTGTAAGGAAATTATCAACTCTGATCCTCTGTGCACTGCCTCTCCTGCAGGGCCGTGCTGCTGGCTGGAGACCACCATGACGGACTCCAAGTACTTCACCACCACTAAGAAAGGTAAGGGAAGGAGCAGGAGCATCACCATTCATCCCAAAATCACCAGCTGGTTCTTACACCTTATAAACCAGCTGGGGAGGCTTGGGAAGCTCCTGTGGTAACGCCCTGAGTCCTTGTGGAATGCTGTGGCTGCCAGCCCACCCTGCTCCTTGCTCTGGAGCAGCTCCTGGGCTGCTGTGGGGTCAGGACACCTTGTCCCCAGCCCCCTGAGCCTGGCCAGGGCTGGTGGCAGCTGGTGATCGGCTTTAGGAGCTCAGGAGCTCCCCTGGGCAGCGCTCGGGGCCTTAAGCACTCTCCAGACCAAGGAATTAATGTGGAGAGAAGCCATGTGGCATCTTCCTCTTCAATCTGCCAGCCCAGGAGAGAATAAAGAGCTCAGCCTGGCTTCAGGAGGGCAGGAGATGGTGCCCTGGGCTGGGGGGTCGCTGCCACAGGCAAGGAGGGATTTGGGAGCCACCCTTCCTCATATGGGCTTGAGGAGCAGTGCCCAAAATCCATCCTCTGTCATCCCTGGGAGAAGGGTAGGGCCTCATGGGGCTGGGATAACCATCCCACAGCCAAAAATACTCTCTGGATAACCCCAACTAGTGCCTGTGGGGTGCTCCTGGCTCCTGCAGCATCTGCCATCCCCGTGGGGCTGGAGGAGCCACAGGGATTCTTCATTCCCATGGATAAGAGCTGAGCCCCCAGAACAGCCCCAGCCCTTGGTGAGGTGTTTGGGAAGTTAAATCCCCCTTTTCAGGGGTGGCAAAGGAATCCTGTCACACAGCAGGTGGGAGCTGTGCTCACCCAGCAGAGGGGTGGGGTACCCCTTCCACTAATCCCTGAGCTCCCACTTTTCCCGTTTTTGCAGGGGAGATATTTGAGCTGAAAGCTGAGCTGAACAGTGACAAGAAGGAGAAGAAGAAGGAGGCTGTGAAGAAAGTGATTGCATCCATGACTGTAGGCAAGGATGTCAGGTGTGTGGGGCTGCATCATGGAATATCCTGAGTGGGAAGGGACCCACAGGGATCATGGATCCACCCCAACAATCCCAGCCTGTCCATCCCTGGCAGCGCTGTCCAAACGCTCCTGGAGCTCTGGCAGCCTCGGGGCCGTGCCCATTCCCTGGGGAGCCT
The DNA here is from genome assembly GCF_052056855.1 of Sturnus vulgaris. NCBI lineage: Eukaryota > Metazoa > Chordata > Aves > Passeriformes > Sturnidae > Sturnus > Sturnus vulgaris. Next base: position 12,258,975 of record NC_142261.1, on the reverse strand, counting down.
GGGCAGTGCCCAGCACCCTCTGGGAGAAAGAACCTTTCCCTCAAATTTATCCTAAACCTCTCCTTCATGCTGTTCTCCCATGTGCCCAAGCCAAACCCAGATGGCTTTTGGGTTCCCTTTTTCCCCTCTTGCTTCCAAGGGGGTTTCCATGCTGCTTTACCCCTCGGGATTCACCCAGGTAGCTCCTGGCTGCAGCTCTACCTCCTGGAGTGCAGTTTGTGTCCACGTGGCCACCTGGCAGGTGGGGACTCTCCTGGCTTTTGTTGTAATCTGGCTGAAAGAGGATTGGTCTGGCTGCCAGATCAGTTTGTTGGGATTATTCCCACTTCCTTTGTGTGTTACTAAAAACAAGCAGGACCCCCTCGGAGCCTTCGTGCCTGAGGTTTGGTGGTGGTGCCTGGATGCTGATAAACCCTTTGCAGCCTCTCCAGTCCACAAGGTCAGGCAGCTGCTGTTCCTGCTTCTCTTTTTCCATCTGGCTGAGCTGCACATGGCTCCTTCTGTGCCTTTTCCTGCATGGACCTGTCCCAGCACAGGCAGCATCAGCAATTTGATTTTCACGGTGCATTTGAGAGTAAATGGAGAGAAAGCAAACTCAGAGTTGGGAGAATTGGGGCATCCCTGGCTCCCAGAGCAGCAGCAGGGAGTGTCCATCTTGGGACCACTGTGGAAATCACATGGAAATGTCAGGAGCTTCCAGTACTTGAAGGGGCTTAAAAAAAGAGCGAGAACAGCTTTTTACATGGACAAATAGTGACATGCCAAAGGAGAATGGCTTTAAACTAAAAGCTATTTAGATGGGATATTGGGAAGGAATTGTTCCCTGGCAGGGTGGGCAGGCCCTGGCACAGGGTGCCCAGAGCAGCTGTGGCTGTCCCTGGATCCCTGGCAGTGTCCAAGGCCAGGCTGGGGCTTGGAGGAGCCTGGGACAGTGAAAGGTGTCCCTGCCCACAGTAGGGGGTAGAACTTGATAAGCTTAAAGATGTCATGATTCCCAACCCATTCCATGATCCTGTGGCTGTGTCAGCCCATCTTTTTGGTGTGTGCCTGTTTTAGGCTGCAGGGAAGCAGTTTGCTGAGTTCACTGCTCCCCAGGAGGTGCCAGCAAAGCCAGGTTTAACCCAGGGTGAGACCAGCCCAGGTGGGCAGCAGCTTTGCAAAGCACAGTTCCCTGGATTTAGGGAGGCTCTGAGTTTGATCCTGTCAGGGCTGGCTGGGTTTGTGGAGGTGGAGAAGCTTCCAGGAGCCTTGGGACATCTGTCAGGGTGGAATAAGCCCTGTGTTAGCCCTGGGATCTTGATTTCCTCCCCTGAGGTGCTTTAATTGTCTAATTGGTCTGTCTTTGGATGGAGCAGCATCTCTGGTATCCCACAGCTCCAGGATGTTTGGGAAGGGGAAGCCTCAGCTCTGTGCAGGCACCTGATGCACTCGATTCCCCTCCATCCCAGCAGAGTATCCTGGTGCTCAGGGCTCACCCAGGGGAGTGGGGCTCTTCCTTTTGGCACCATTCTGTGATGATGCATAAAACCCTGGAGTATCCTGAGTTGGAAGGGATCCACAAGAGTCATCCAGTCCAGCTCCTGGCCCTGCACAGGACAGCCCAACAACCCCACCCTGTGCCTGAGAGAATTGTCCAGCACCTTCTCCCAGGGCAGTGGATGTGGAGTCTCCTGGAGCAGGGATGCTTTTCCAAGTGGGAAAGCTCAATTTTGGTCCATCAAGGGCTGGTTTTGGTACAGATCTGTAAAAAAAAAATCCACTGGGGATGGGCATTTCAGCCATGTCTGCTGCAGGGTGGGTTCAGGTCATGGAATCATGGAATCATTGAATGGTTTGGGTGGGAAAGGATCCTTACAGTCCATCTAATCCAACCCCCTACTGTGGGCAGGGACACCTTCCACTATCCCGGAGTGCTCCAAGCCCCATCCAACCTGGCCTTGGACACTGCCAGGGATCCAGGGGCAGCCACAGCTTCTCTGGGCACCCTGTGCCAGGGCCTGCCCACCCTGCCAGGGAACAATTCCTTCCCAATATCCCATCCAGCCCTGCCCTCTGGCAGTGGGAAGCCATTCTCCCTTGTCCTGGAGTGCCAGGTCCTTGTCCCCAGTCCCTCTCCAGCTCTCCTGGAGCCCCTTTAGGCCCTGGCAGGGGCTCCGAGCTCTCCCTGGAGCCTTCTCTTCCCTAAGTGAACACCCCCAGCTCTCCCAGCCTTTCCCCCAAGACAGAGCTGGGTTCTCCTGCCTTTAGGAGCAGGTTATCCATGGGAAGGGGGATCCCCTGGGCAGCGTGGCCGTGTCCTGCCTTCACAGAGCTCTCTGTGTTCCAGTGCTCTCTTCCCAGACGTGGTGAACTGCATGCAGACAGACAACCTGGAGCTGAAGAAGCTGGTCTACCTCTACCTGATGAACTATGCCAAGAGCCAGCCAGACATGGCCATCATGGCAGTGAACACCTTTGTGAAGGTGAGGGGACAGGGCTCCATGTCCCAGGGCCACCACGTGCCAGTTCACCGTGCCAAGCTGCAAATCAGGGAGCGTGGGCAGCTTTCCAAAACCTCTCCCTTCTGGAGGAGGGGCTCTCCAAGCTCTAGAAAACCGATTGAATTTGTCCAATGATGCAGAAACCCAGTTTTTGGCAGCTGTCTTATGCTCTGTCAGGGGGGGAGCAGCTCCCATGATCAAGAGCTGTCATGTGAATTTATGTGCTGAGAAATCCCTCGTGATCTTCTTGCTGGAGCTGGGAACTGAAGAGCGTGTTAGGAAGCAGGATATTGCCAAATCACTCAGTTAAAAGGCCTGGTGGGCTTTAGAGGGAGTTCAGGCTTTTTAGGGAGGATAAACCCCACATAATAATCCCAGTATGTGTTTCCAACATCAGGTTGGGTTCAGGTACCTGGTGTAAGTGATGAGGACATGGGATTCCTGGATAGATTGAGGAGCTCTGGGAGTGAGGATTGGTGCTGTTGGAACTCAGTGGGTGCAGGACAGGAGAGAAACTTCTCTTGGGTGACTTATTCTTGAGAGCAGAACACAAAAACTTTGGGATTTGAACCCACCAGAGATCTGTGACTGAGGAGCCCAGGATATCCAACCTCTCCTCTGTAAGAGCTGAAACAGGGATGCAGAACTCCAGACTGGCTCTTTAAAATGCTGTTTATTGTATCCAGGTGATACAGCAATTTACAGGTCATGGGTGACAAGAGCCTTGCCCACAGCCTTTTCAGCCACAGGCTCATCTTACAGGCTTTTCAGCTGTAGGCTCACTCTAGTTCTGGTTACAATGCATTATATGCTTTTCTTTGCTGAGCATCTTAATACATAACAACCAATCAATACCTTTACTATTACCTATAGCCTATCATAACTACTAACATTACAGTATTCATGTTGCTATTTTCCAGTCACAAAAAGTTAGTATATTACAGTTTAGCTTAGAAGTTGTTTTTCAGTTTTCTTGTAGTGGAAAATTTTGAGACCTTTCTACTTGCAACATGGCATTTTTGTTTGCTTGTGAAGTCTTTCTGCTTGGTAAAAGCATCTTTTGTTTGAGGTGGATTTATCCTTTGCTCTGAGTCATAAAAGCCCCTTCCAACTCACTTACCCTTTGCTTTCTAGTTATCCAGTAAGACTGGCTCAGCAATTCTTTTCTTCCATATCAAAACTTGCTATCATTTCTATTCCTTCTTCAGATTCTACATTCAAAAACCTTTCTGTTACACGTACATATCCGTGAGACTTCCTTGTCAAACTTTCATCCTCCCTGCAGGACTGTGAGGACCCCAACCCACTGATCCGGGCCCTGGCTGTGAGGACCATGGGCTGCATCCGTGTGGACAAGATCACGGAATATCTGTGCGAGCCCCTGCGGAAATGCCTCAAGGACGAGGACCCCTACGTGCGCAAGACGGCCGCCGTGTGCGTGGCCAAGCTGCACGACATCAACGCCCAGCTGGTGGAGGACCAGGGCTTCCTGGACACCCTCAAGGATCTCATCTCAGACTCCAACCCCATGGTGATGGTTTTTTGCCTTCTCTACCTCCTCGTCATCCAAATGGCGGTCACCGCTCTCCTGTCATGTTCGCGTCCAACGCCATTCCTCTCAGACTTTCTTTTTGGTGTTAACAAATCACTTTTGGGGAGTTTTTGCTTCTCAGGACTGCAGGCTGTGTTCCCTGTCCTATAACCTTGTGTCCTGCATGGTTTTGCCCATCTCTTGGCAGTGTGTTATTCCTCTGTTCCCAGTGGGAGCGAGGCTGCTCCAGCTGCCTCGGTGCTTGGTTCTGATGCTACAGAGCCAGTGGCTTTTGCCTCGGGTTTTTCTGCAGCTGGGCTTTGGCTTCCTTCCTTTTCCCCAGGCATGGGGGATTTAAAAACCACCTTTCCCCAGGGTTTTTCTTCCTACAGCTTTCCTGCTTTTCCAGTTTTACCCTGGCTGTAGTGTTGAGCCCAGGAGCTGTGTGGAAAGCTCTGGGGCTCCTTGGAGCTGCCTGGGGAAGGGAACTGGGCACCAAGCCAAGGCTGAGTCCCATGGAACACGTGGGAGCCATTGGAGATGCTGCGTGGGCGGTGGGAGCATGCCGGTGGGGATGGCTCATCCATCCCCCTCAGATCTGCTGCAGGGAGGGAGAAGCTGGAGCCCAGATGTAGGTGGTATGTGAGGAGTTCATAGAGAGGAGGCAGCTCATCCCCTCGTGCCACATTTGGTGTCACCAATCCGTGTCCTGTCCCCCCTGGCAGGTGGTTGCCAATGCGGTGGCGGCGCTGTCGGAAATAGCAGAGTCTCATCCCAGCAGCAACCTCCTGGACCTCAACCCCCAGTCCATCAACAAGCTGCTCACAGCCCTCAACGAGTGCACTGAGTGGGGCCAGATCTTCATCCTGGACTGCCTGGCAAACTACATGCCCAAGGATGACCGGGAAGCACAGAGGTGAGGGGACACTGGGCTGGAGAGGGGAGGGGACAGGCAGGGCTTGGCACTGCCCCTTCTCCTCTGAGGAGAGTCTTCATCCTCCTGACCCCGCTGCAGGAGGTGGGACAGCGGGCATCTGCTGGACCTGTGCCTTGGGCATGGCCATCTGGAGCCTGCCCTGGTCCCGTAGTGAGCCCTGGCATTGGAATTGTGCTCCTTGAGCTGCTTGGAATGTGGCTGCAGAGGACAATGGGCACCGGGGAGCCCCGAAACAGGGTCACTGCCAGAGGATTCTGCAGGGCCTGGGGAATAACCTTCACTGGGGCATTCAGTGCCAGTTCAGCCTCTTTGGAAAGGTCCTAAGTGCTGCTCAGCTTTCCTTCCTCCATGCTGGCAGGAGTTTTTCAGCAGGAGGAAGGGCTGGGATCAATTTCTTTCCCTCTCCTCACCCCGGCAGCATCTGCGAGCGTGTGACACCACGCCTGTCCCACGCCAACTCTGCCGTGGTGCTGTCAGCTGTCAAGGTGCTGATGAAGTTCATGGAGATGCTGTCCAAGGACCTGGATTATTATGGCACTCTCCTGAAGAAGCTGGCCCCACCCCTGGTCACTCTGCTCTCTGCAGAGCCCGAGCTGCAGTACGTGGCCCTCCGCAACATCAACCTCATTGTGCAGAAAAGGTGGGTGTCCAGGTGGCCCCTCTTAGCCACAGGTGCTTCAGTCCCTCTGTCACTACACATCCTGTAGGGTGTTTTCTTCTCTGTTATTTAAAATCCAAGGAGAGTCACGGAATGGTTTGTTTGGGAGGGATCTTAAAGCTCATCTCATCCCACCCCCCGTCATGGGACGCCTTCCACTAGAGCAGGTTGCTCCAAGGCCTGTCCAACCTGGCCTTGAGTCAGTCAGGTGAAGGAATGAGCAGGCAGCTAACCTGGAATCTCCAGTTTAATGTATCCTTTAGTTTAATTTATTCTTTATTTGGGACAGCAAAGGGTGGCAAAGCCAAAAGCTGTGACACTTTGGAGTAGTCACTCCATGTATAGGGAGGGATTTTTGTGCTGCCAGGTGCTTTCTCCACAGTTGTCCTCCTTGAACAAGTGCTCAGAGTCCTTTTGTCCCTTTGCTGATCTAAAATCCTGGTGGGCAGGAGGTGGCCAAGGCCCCACACGTGTGCCTGGAGCAGGAGTGGCAGCTGGAGAGCCCCAGCCCAGTCAGATGATTTGTTCTCCTCCCAGTCAGCGCCGTGGTCGTCTCTTAAAAATAGCAGCAATTTCTGGGAGAAGTGGAAAGCAATTAATGTCCCTGGGAGTGGGAATGTGGAAGGCAGCTTGGAGCTGGACCTGGCCTAGCTCTTTCCCAGCTTAGAGAGAGGGTGAGCTGGTGAGAAAGGTCCAGCCTAGCCCTGGGGTCTGGATTTGTGTCCCTACTCCCACTAAAATGTCCCTTCCAGCCCTGGCAGGACAAACGCCCCCCGTTGCCTCATGTCTGGCCCGTGTTTGTGACAAAGCTGTGCTCTGTCCCCTATGTGCCAGCAAAGGGGAGCCAAGGGACAGAATCCTGGGGGATAATCACAGTGACTGGGATTCCTTGGCATTGAGTAGGCCCCCAAAACCTTGGGACTGTGGTGGAAGTGAGCACGTGTCCCCCCTAACGCTGCCTCTTGCTGCCCCCAGGCCCGAGATCCTGAAGCACGAGATGAAGGTGTTCTTTGTCAAGTACAATGACCCCATCTACGTCAAACTGGAGAAACTGGACATCATGATCCGCCTGGCCTCGCAGGCCAACATAGCTCAGGTCAGGAGTGGGGCTGGGCCACCCAGGGGTATCCAAATCCCAGCCCCAGCTCTGTGGGACGTGGCCAGGAGCAGCTGTGCCACCCAGCCTGCTCGTGGGGTCCCTGCCCTGCTCTCCTGGTGCCTTGGCCTTGCTGCCAGGCTCTCACTGTGCTGTGCCATCCCTCAGGTGCTGGCAGAGCTGAAGGAATACGCCACGGAGGTGGATGTGGATTTTGTCAGGAAGGCAGTGAGAGCCATCGGCCGCTGTGCCATCAAGGTGGAGGTGAGGGCTGGGACACACTGAGGCCTTGTGGCACCTGTGGCTGGGCAGGGTGGCACTTCCCACCACATGGTGGGCATCTCGTCCCAGGAATTTGCAAGTTGGAGCCTTCCCAGGTGTGGGGATGAGCCATGGTTGTTCCACAGGGATCAGTGGGGTGGCCAGGAGGGTATTCATTCCATCCCCTTATCCTTTTGCCACTGGATCCCTCTTGACCTAAAACAGGACCAAGAGTTCTGAATGCAGTGGATGATACCAGTGGCTTGTTGGGGACCAGAGTGGGACTGCGAGGGGGCTGATCCCTTCCTGGGAGGGAACTGATCCCTTCCTGGGAGGCTTGGGACGAGCTGATCCCTTCCTGGGAGGCTGGGAAGGTCCCAAGAGGCTGGCAAGGAGCCAGTCCTTTCCCAAGGGGCTGGAAGGGAATCCATCCCTTCCTGAGGGGTTGCTCGGAGGCTTTGCTTCCCTGTGGGGATAATTTTTCAAAGAGGATTATTGAAAACCTCCCTGGAAAGGTGGCTCTGCACATTTGGAATGCTTCCCATGGGAAGAGTGGAATGTGCAGAGAGGATGAGGAAGGAGGAGCCACACCAGGATGTGAAGGGGAGACCACACTCAGTATCTCCCATTCTGCTGCAGATTTGGGGTGGATAAGGGGGAATGAGAGGTTTGGGATGGGGATGTGAGGGGTCACTGCCCAGGACTGTCCCTGTGTGACTGAGTCCCTCTGGCAGCAATCTGCAGAGCGCTGTGTCAGCACCCTGCTGGACCTCATCCAGACCAAGGTCAACTACGTGGTGCAGGAGGCCATCGTGGTCATCAAGGACATCTTCCGCAAGTACCCCAACAAGTGAGTGGGGTTCTCTGGGATTCTCTGGGTCCTGCATGAGCTCTTCCCTCCCCTCTGTGCTCAGGGAGCCACAAACTCTTGGTGGGATGAAGCTCCTGGAGCTCCAGCACAGGTGGCTTTGGGTTTTTTTGTCCCCAGCCCCAGGATCAGTCCCTGGTGGCAGTCCCAGATCCAGGCACTCAAATGGAGAGGAGCTGCCAGGGATGTGCAGGTCCCTTGCGTCAGCAGAAACTGTCCCTGGCTCTCAATCCAGCTCCTGATGCTGGAACAAGGGCAGCAGGAGGAGAGGGGAGGGGAGGGAATGTTCCAGCTGAGCCAGGATGAATAGGCAACTCTAATCAGGAAGTCGGGGACTAATAGTGGTAATAAATACTAATGAGGTGAATTGGTAACGAGCAGAGCTCTGCGGGAATGGCCAGTGGCTCCGGACAGGAGCGGATCAGACAAGCAGGGTTAATTCAGGAAAATCTCCTTGGAATTGTTGCCCACGGTTGTGCTGTGGGCAGTGGGATGTGGTTTGGAGTTTGGGTGGATCAGGATTCAGGTCTCCTGCTCTTGGTGAGCTTTCTCCAGTTTTTTGTCGTGTCCTGGGGCAGGTACGAGAGCGTGATTGCCACGCTCTGTGAGAACCTGGATTCCCTGGATGAGCCCGAGGCCAGGGCTGCCATGATCTGGATCGTGGGGGAATACGCCGAGCGCATCGACAACGCCGATGAGCTGCTGGAGAGCTTCCTGGAGGGCTTCCATGATGAGAGCACCCAGGTGTGCCAGGGGAGCTGCTGCCTCAGAGTGACACTGTGACACAGCTCCTGCTAAGTGGGGGACAGTTTTCACTGAAGGGATTGCTTGTGCAGATATTTGGAGCAGCCGTGCCCCATGGCAGGTTTGGGTATAGGATGTGATCCGGGCTTGGAGGAACCTGGAACAGTGTAAGATGTTCCTGCCCACGGCAATAGGGGGAATGAGATGGGATTTGAGGTCCCTTGCAGCCCAAGCTGTTCCATGGTTCTGTGATATGCCACCATCACGTTGTCCCAAGTGCCTTTTCCCAATTTCGTTTCCAAGTCTCAATTCCATGGTTGGAAGTCACCTGGTTATCCCCCTGTGCCAGCACAGGATCCCTTTGGAGCTGGAAAACGAGCAGAGGGAGCAGTGCCTGCCCTGTCTCCCAGGGCAACTGAGGCCAATGGGTTTGCCTGTGGAATTTTGGAGGGTTTCCATCTCTGGGAAACCATGCAAAACACCCTGTAACCAAGTGACGCTGAGCAGGGCAAAGTCTACAAATGCTAAATAGCAAAGCCAGAGATCCAGGCTCCCTGAGAGGTTGGGAGGGACCCTCACAGAGGAATTCCTGCTGCTCATCCATGTGGAAATCAAAGGATGCTCTAGCCAGTGCCCTATGGGACCGTGTAACTTGCTCTGGAGATCCTGCCCCATGGTGTTGGGGTCAGCCTGTGTCTAGGGGTGTGGAAGTGGGCTGGAGAGGGGACAGGTGAGGTGTCCTCTGACATGTCACTGCCACTGACATGGTCCCCGTGCCTTTGGTCTCTTGAAAGGCAGGCTGGGGTTAGGTCCTGGGGCAAATCCATGTGTTCCTGCACAAAGCCAGTGTGACCTGTCTGTCTGTCTGTCCCTCCTCCTGTCTGTCCCCCATAGGTCCAGCTGCAGCTGCTGACGGCCATTGTGAAGCTGTTCCTGAAGAAGCCCACAGAGACACAGGAGTTGGTGCAGCAGGTGCTGAGCTTGGCCACACAGGTGGGTAACACCTGGGAGAGCTTCCCAGAGCTTCCCATCCCCCGGGGCTGTTGGAATGGCTTGGTCATGTGACAGCAGGCAGGTAATTGGAGCTTAATTCAGAATGGCTTGGGTTGGGAGGGATCCTCTTGTTCCAGCCTGCAGGGACACATTCCAATTTCCCAGGTTACTCCAAGCCCCATCCAGCCTTGCCTTGGACACTGCCAGGGATCCAGGGGCAGCCACAGCGTCTTTGGGCACCCTGTGCCAGGGCCTGCCCACCCTCCCAGGGAACAATTCCTTCCCAATATCCCATCTCTCTGGCAGTAGGAAACAGTCCTCTGTGTCCTGTCCCTCCATCCCCTGTCCCAAATCCATTTGGGAATGCTGACAGTTGAAAGCCTAGAGGGTGTGAACACACCCATGGCTCAGGAGGTGCCTTGTGGCCTCTGATCCTGTGATGCCTCCCAGCAAGGCTTAGATGGGAAAATCAGCTCTGAGTAGATGTGTAGTAGCTGCAGTTGCTCCAAGCAGCTCCGTGGTAGCTCTGTAGTAGCTGTAGCTTCCCAATGGCTTCCCAAAGGACTCGGACAACCCCGACCTGCGGGACCGTGGGTACATCTACTGGCGCCTGCTGTCCACGGACCCCGTGGCCGCCAAGGAGGTGGTGCTGGCAGAGAAGCCGCTGATCTCGGAGGAGACGGATCTGATCGAGCCCACGCTGCTGGATGAGCTCATCTGCTACATCGGGACCCTGGCCTCGGTGTACCACAAACCCCCCAGCGCCTTCGTGGAGGGCAGCAGGGGCGTCGTGCACAAGAGTTTGCCCCCACGGACGGGCTCGTGAGTGTTCCCGTGTCCCCTCCCCATGCTGGGACATCCAGGGCTGTGGATGGAGGGGTTGGATGTGGAGCTGAGCAGCTGTGAGGCCACTGGGCTCAGAGCTGAGCCCTCATTCCCAAGGGGGAGCAGGGGTGTGCGGGTTCAACTCTGTCCTTAAAAAGCTGAAGGAGGGATCCCAGTGGAAGGTGATGTCTGTGGGAATGTGTTGGGAGCCAGGATGGCATGGGGGGGGTCTTGCTTGCCATTGAAGTGTTGGGAGCCAGGATGGGATGGAGGGTCCAGCTGGGCCAACTCCTGTCTGCAGTGGCACATCCTGTCCCAGCTGGAGTTCCTTACCCTCTCCCATCTTCCCTGTGTCATTCCCTTCAGGGTTGAGAGTGTTGAGAGCCCGGACACAGCCCCGTCGGGGGGGCCGGCCGCGGATCAGCCCTCGGTGATCCCCACCCAGGGGGACCTGCTGGGGGACCTGCTCAACCTGGACCTGGGCCCCCCAGTGAGCGGGCCACCCATGGCCACCTCCTCCGTGCAGATGGGTGCTGTGGACCTCCTCGGGGGTGGCTTGGACACCCTGGTACGTCCCAGCTCCCGTGCTCCTTCCCTGGTTCCAGGCTATCCCGTTGGCATGCTGGCTCTGGTCTGGGCTGTCCTGGGATAGGACAGATTGTCAGTCTGGGGACATTTGGGCTGGTCCTTTCCTGCAGTGGGTGAGGACAGAGGGCACTGCACCCTAATTTATCCATGGAGGGGTCCCACCCCCCACTTCCCAGTGCCTTTTCTCTTGGTTGGTGAGGATATTCCCACTCCGTGTGCTGTGCTGCAAGAGTGGCTGCTCTTGGGGGCCCCTCTCTGACCCCCAAACTGCTGCAGGGCTGGGCCAGGATGTTCCCACTCCCAGCCTGTGGGGTACTTTGTGGGGTGTCCCGTGTGCCAGGAGATTCAGAGGTCACAGCGTGTCCTCCTGGGAATGCAGCCCAAGCAGTGGTTTGGCCTCGGGGTGGGGTGGGATGGAAACCTCTCCCTGTGTGGGAACACCTGCCCTGTGGGTGCTGGAGATGGGCCAGGCTCCCTGAAGGATCAGAGTTTGGAGTTTCCTCCATGACTCATGAAATCCAGCAGATTTATCCTAAGGGGAGGGAGTGCCGCTGCCTTTCCTGTTTTGTAACCCAGCAAGTGCTGCCCTGGCGCCTTGTGGCTCACAGGGATTGATGATGGGCTGGCACTGAGGCTGGGAATGAGGTCTGGCTCTGTCCTCTGGCTCCAGGACAGCCATGGACAGACAGACAGATGTGTCAGGACTAACCTCTGTCCCCTCCTCCCCTTCTCTTCTCTTGTCTCTCTCTTTTTGTCTCTTCTCTCCTGGCTTCTCTCTGCATGTGGCTGGCTCTTCTCTCCACCTTGCCTGCTTCTGCTTGGAGATGGGGGACGAGTCGGAAGGGGTATGGATCACCCTGTGCCCAGCCCCGTGCCCACCCCTGGCTGCCCCTGCTGCCCCCCAAGCCCCAGTGAAACCTCGCTCCCCTCTGGGGACAGCCATGGCCCCTCAGCTCCTGGTCTGGGACCACTGGAGCATCCTGACTCCAGGCCCATGCTGCCTCACACTGCTGCTCCCAGGGAGTGTCCAGAGGGGACATTTTGGGGACCCCTGTGCCCTCAGCCCTTCCCCTGCTGATGCCCCTTTCTTCTCTTGCAGCTGCGCAGTGATGTGGGAGGCAGCCCTGCTGTGAGTGTGCCCTCACACCCAAACCCTCTCATTCTCTGCATCCTCTCCTCATCCTCCTCTTCCTCCTCCTGTCCCCCTCCCCGTGGTGCCCCCCGTAACCCCTCCCTTGTCCCCACAGATGGGTGGCGGTGGCAGCAGCTTCACAGCAGCTCCCAGCACCACAGCCCCCACAACCGTGGGGGCACCCCTTGGCAGCGGCCTGGGTGACCTCTTCGACCTCACTGGTGGGGTGGGGACCCTTTCAGGATCCTACGTGGCCCCCAAAACGGTGAGTGGGGCAGCCAAGCTCGGGGTTCAGGGGGGCACAGACCCCCGTGCCCCTCCCCAGCAGAGGAGGTGGGGGAGCACCAGAGGCTCTGTTTTGGGTGACACCCCAGGGGTTTCTTGTCTCCCTGGCCCAGGTGTGGCTCCCTGCCATGAAAGCCAAGGGGCTGGAGATCTCTGGCACCTTCAGCCGCCAGGTGGGCTCCATCTCCATGGACCTGGTGCTGACCAACAAAGCCCTGCAGGTCATGTCTGACTTTGCCATCCAGTTCAACCGCAACAGGTGAGTCCCACCTGGCCTGGGGTGTCCTGGGAGCCGTGGGGACACTGCTGCAGCAGTTCTGTGGGGAAAAGGGTGTGAGGAAGGAGCTGCAAGGGCTGGGAGCAGCCTCTGGTGATGACTCTTCTCTCTCTGATGGCTGTGGTGGTGATGAGCATCAAAACAAAGCCTCTAAGAAGTTGGCTGAAGAGGCTGTTCCCCAGGGGTCTGACTGTTACCCCCTTGTTTGTCCTGGGGAACTGATGCTTCCTTATCCTTCAAAGGCATGGAGGAAATGCTGCAGGAATGCTACAAATGGGTGTAGGAGGAAGGGGGGAGATTCTGGGGGTGGTCCAGAGTTTGCAGGGCAGGAACCAGCCCCAGCTTGGACAGTGCAGGGGCAGCAAGGTCACTGTGGGATGCTGGTGGAGGAAGGCAGGGAGTGCCAAGGTTGGAAGGGTATTTGTTGGTAGTTGGTTGTATGGTGGGGTTTTTTTACTATGTGTTATTTGGTTTGGTCTTGTTTGTTTTGGTTTTTTTTTTTGTTAGTGAGATTAAAGATTTTATTTTGGAGTTATTTTGTAACTATTTTTAAAATTTTAGGGTGGCCTAGTTTTTTATTATGGGTATGTTGTGTGGTGAGGATAATTTATTTGTTTTATGTGATGGTGGTGGTGTGGTGGTTAGAGGGAATTTTTGTTTTGAATATTTATTTTAGTATTGGTAGTTGGGGTGTTAAGAGGAGTTGTGTTTTAGTGTTGATTATTTTTGAGGTGGTTTGAATTTTTTGTAGGTGGTTAAGTTTGGGGTTTTTTTGGAGGAATGTAGTTGGTTTTAGATTTTTTGTAATTTTAATTTTAAAATTTTAGTGGTTGATTTTGAGTTTTATTAGGTATTTTTTGTTAAAGGTTTAAGAATAGATTATGGGCTTTGGTGGTACAGTATATTTTTTATATTTGGTTTTGTTTTGATTGGGTTAAGGGTTATTGTATGAGTGATTTTTTATTTGTTTGTTTAGGGTTTTAGTGGAAATGGGGCTTTTTCATGGGTAATTAGTAGAGAGGGTTTATGATTTGGTTGTATTTAGGAATGTGTATTATTGTTGTGTCACCTGCTGTCCCCTCCCTGACCCCCTGCCCCTCCCTGGTGTCCCCCAGCTTCGGCCTGGCCCCAGCAGCTCCTCTGCAGGTGCATGCACCTCTGGCTCCCAACCAGTCCGTGGAGATCTCCCTGCCCCTGAACACCGTGGGCTCTGTCATGAAGATGGACCCCCTCAACAACCTGCAGGTGGGGAATGTGGGGGTGTCCCCTCCTGGGGAGCTGGGCGTGGGGCAGGGGGCCTTGGAGAAATCCTGAGGGGGAGGTGTGACAGCAGGAGCAGTGACACCTGAGAGATGGGGATGAGGATGATGAGGATGGGAATGAGGATGGGGATGATGGGGATGTGATGGGGATGGTATGGGGATATGATGGGGATGATGGGGATGGGATGGGGTGGGATGGGGATGAGGATGATGAGGTTGGGGATGATGGGGATGGGACATTTTGGGAACCTGCTGTGGGTTGGAGGTGTTGAAATCCAAGTGTCCTTCCACCCCAGGTGGCAGTGAAGAACAACATTGACGTCTTCTACTTCAGCACCCTGTACCCCCTGCACATCCTGTTTGTGGAGGATGGCAAGATGGGTGAGTTGGGTGACCAAGGTTCCAGCGAGGTGTGTCCTGTCACCTGGCTCTAGGTGCCATCCCAGCCCCTGGAACTTTCTTTGTCACACTGGGTGGGCCCCCTAAAGCAGGTGGCTGGTCTGAGCCTGGCCCTGGGGAGCTGCTGGAGGGGGTGGTGGGGTGACACACCTTCACTGCCGTGTCACCTGTACTGTGTCACCTCTGGGGGTGGCCAGTCTGGCAGCTCCCTCAGTGCTGGTGTCTTCCCTCCATGCAGAGAGGCAGATGTTCCTGGCCACTTGGAAGGACATTCCCAATGAGAACGAGACCCAGTTCCAGATCAAAGACTGTTCCCTCAATGCAGGTGGGTCCCACCCCCTCAGAAGGACCTGGCTCAAATCATGCTTAACTAACCCTGTCCCCAAATGCCACATCCACTGTTAAATCCCTCCAGGGATGGCAACTCCAGCACTGCCCTGGGCAGCTGTGCCATCCTGACTGCCCTTTCCATGAAGAAATTTCCCAATACCCAATCTAAACCTCTTCCATGACAAGGAGGGGAGGAGATAGGGCAGGAGCAGGTCCGAGGGAAGCAGGAGGTCAGCCCAGCCCCTCAGCTTCTCTCTCCCATCCCAGATGCTGTGAGCAGCAAACTCCAAGGCAGCAACATCTTCACCATTGCCAAGAGGAACGTGGAGGGCCAGGACATGCTCTACCAGTCCCTGAAGCTCACCAACGGCATCTGGGTGCTGGCAGAGCTCCGGATCCAGCCCAGCAATCCCAGCTTCATGGTACATCCCCTCCCCTCCCTGCTCCCTGCCTTCCTGCCCCGAGCTGGGGACACATCCATGTTGGTGCTGGTGCCAGCCCTGCTGTCCCTCTCCTGTCAGAGAGACACAGGGGTCCCAGCCAATCCAGCTCCATTAAACCTTGTCCTCGGGGCATTCCCTGAGCAGGGGTCTATCCACACCTCATCCATGAGCCATCCCAATGTCCTGCTTTCCCTGTCCCCTCCCTCCCTCCCTGGCAGCCTGTTCTCTTTGGGGCTGTGTCACCCTGACTCCTCTCTCTGTGTCTCCGTCCCTGCTGCCCGCCCTCGCCGGCCTGCCCGTTCTTGCAGGATTTGGAGGTTAGACATTGGTTTTTCCCTGGCTTTGGGCTCTCTCTGGCTGCTGCCTGGATATTCTTCCTTCCCCCGATGTTTTTCCCTGCCCTTCCAGTCTCCTGGTGCCTCCTGCCTCTCCTTCCCAGCAGGGCTGGCACAAGGAGGGGGATGTTTCAGAGGGTTGGGGTGTCCCCACTGCCCTCCTGGTTTCACTGGGGATGAGGATAGCTGCAAATCCTTATCCCAGAGGATTCTCCGTTAACTTTCCCTGCTTGAGGAGTTAATTGATTTTGAAATTATTTAATATTTAAGCAAACATCTGAAGGGGCTTGTTCCTCTTTGGAGAGGAGGATGTTTTTGGGGAACCCTTCACTGAGTCCAATCCCAAAGCTGGAGTGTTGCCCCTGCCTGTTCCCTGCCTGTGCTGCATGTGGATGGCTCTGGCCTGGGAGGGCTTGCAGGGGTTTAATAACATTTTTCCAGCTGAAATCAGGAGCTGGACTGCCCTGTGGGAAGGTGCTGCAGCATGCAGGGCTCTGCTTTGGGGCTGGTGGCTCTCCAGTATGGGGTGGGATTCCATGACCCCGCTCTTCCCTCTCTCCCCACAGTTATCCCTGAAATGCCGAGCACCAGAGGTGTCCCAGTACATCTTCCAGGCCTACGAGACCATCCTGAAGAACTGAGGTGCTGCTGCAGCCCCTCCTCCTCCTCCTCCTCTCCTCCCTTTCCCGCCCGAGGAAGCAGGGCCGGATCCGTGTGCATGTCCCCTTTCCTTCCTGCCCAGGACCCAACCCCTGGGATTCTCCTGTCCTGGCAGGCCTGGGGGGAGTGGAGGGGGTGGGGGGGCTGTCCCCAGTCCCTCATCCCTGGAGCAATCCCTGGGTGAGTGAGGCCGTGTCCTCCTCGCTGGTGTTGCTCCCTCCAGACACCAGTTTCGCCCTCTGGCTGGGAGCTGGGGTGGGGAGCTGCTCTCCCACCTCCCAAAAACCCCAGCTGCTGGTCCTGCCTCTCCTGGAGTGGTGTCTGGTGGTGGGTTCAGCATTCCAAACCCTGGGAATTGTGGCTGGGGGGCCCAGAGTGCTGTGGGATTAGGTGGCTCTGGCTGCAGATCCCCCTGGAGCCCCTGGGATTTGGGGCTGGAGCAGGTGGGAAACAGCTTTGGCTTCTTCCCCCTCTCTACCTCTCCCTGATTTTTGTTCCCTGGTTCAGCAGAGCCGTGGGTGAGCCCTTCACAGAGCCCTTCCCATGGGAGCCCTTCCCAAAGCTCCCAGAAGGGCTCGTGGATCCCAAATTTGAGGTTGTACTTAACCTGCAGGTTAGAAAGGGCTCTGAGCATCCCCTCTCCCCCTGCCCAGCCCCACGGCTCCCTCTGCTCCCCCCCAGCACCCCTGGGTGCTCCCCTGGGGGTCCCACTGCTCTTTTCCCCTCCAAATCAAGCCATGGGTCCCCCCCTCCCTCGAAGCAGGAAATCTCTAATATATGAAAGATAAATATATTGTAATGTTCACTGGTTTGAAGGGAATGTTGAATAAAGGTGACACCAGCTCATGGGGACGCTGCCAGGGTGGCCATGGCCCCGTGACCCCGAGGGAAGCAGGATCCTGGGAGCTTCCTGCCAGCACTGCAGGGCCAGATAAGCCTTTGCTGGGGCCAGTGGCCCCGTGGCCTCTGGCACAACAAGGTCTGACACAGCAGATGATCAGGGCTGGGCCTGTGGGCCAGGGATATGGGGACAGGATGGGCCTGGAGAGCTCCTGACTCTGCTCCTGGAGCCTCTCAGCGATCCACCAAGGCCAAGGTCGGCCTGCACCCCTACATGGTGTCCAGTCTGGGTCCTGGGGTGGGGGACAAATGTGGGATCCCCAGGATCTGCTGCTGGTTCTTGTGGGGTAGGTGAGAGTCCCTGGCAAGGATGGACACCCCACAAATCACTGGTCCTGCTCTGGGACACCCCACAGGCCACCAGCACCTCTCTGGGGCTGGACACCAGCCCTACTCCCAAAGGAGAGGCAGGGCAGGTGTCCAGGGCCCAGAGTGCACACTCTGCTTTGGAACCCCCAAAATGACAGCAGGGTGGTCACCACCAGCAGGTCTGGAGCCTCATGGTGCCCCACAACCTGCCCAGCCCTCAGAGCGTGGCTGTGTCCCCCTGGGCCAGCAGCCCTGAAGTGAAGGGCCCTGGCCTGGCCATGGGGAACTTTAGGTTCCAGAGACACCTCTGGAGGGGTCCCAGTGGCTGTAATGGGGTACAGGACACTGGGACTCAGCCTCACCCCAGCTCTGCACTGCTCCCCCCCTCCTGGGACCCCTGGAGCCCTCCTCCTTTGGGCCTGGGGGTCTGAATACCCCTGGACAGATGAGCAGACATGGTGGGCTCAGCTCCGTTGGTCTTTACTGGCTGGAGAGGACATGCAGGGCTGCAGGGGGGTGGCGCGGTGGCCTGGGCTGGGCGCACAGCCCTGTCACACCCCAGGGACATCAACACGAGCTGTGGGCAGTGCTGTGGCTGGCTGGGGGCTGGAGAGGGAAGAGTGACCTCCCCCCCGCCCTGAAATAGGGGCTGTGGTGACAAACTGCAGGGAGGAGAGATGATGAGAGAAAACGGCATGAAGGCCAAGAGGAGGAGAGGAGAAGACAGGAGAAAGCTGCCCAAGAGGAGATGAGGAAGAGGATGACAAGAATAGCAAGAAGAGGAGGAGAAGGTCAAGATGAGGAAAACAAATGGAGAAGAATGAGGAGACACGAAGAGAGCAAGAAAAGCACTGGGTGCTCTCCAGCCCCACTCCCAGGTGCCAGCTCTGCTCTACCACTGCCCTGACCTCCACCACATGAAGCTGCTCCCCATGGCATGGGGACACCCAATTGCCAGCTGTCACCAAGTGCAGAGGTCCTGGCCACCCCAGCTCTGTGGCCATCGCCTGGCCGGGTGTCTCCACCCAGTTGCCACCTCCACCCTCCCGCAGCAGCTCGGGGATGTCCCCAGGGGCTGCCATGGCCATCGACCTCTCAGGGCCACGCGTTCTCCTCCAGCCCCTCGCGCTCCCGGGGGGCCCAGGGAGGCTCCAGGAGGGAGGAGGGGATGCTCTGCAGAGCCCCCCAGGCCTTGGGGCTGCCGTTCGGGGCCCGCTGGGCGCCTGCCCCGTAGCCCCGGGGCGTGGGGATCCGGGAGGGCGCCTTGTGGGGCTGAGTGTCCAGCCGGGGCTTGGCCCAGGGCCGCGCTGGGGGCGCGGGGAGTCGCGGCCCGGGGCTCTCCTCCATCTCCATCAGCTCGTCCTCCCCGATCGCCCAGTCGGTGTCGGAGCCGGGGTTCCCCGCTGTCTCCCGGTTGTCCCAGGAGGCCGGGAAGCAGCAGCTCTCGTCGGAGGAGCTGGAGAAGGTGGAGCGGCGCCGGGCATCTGCCAGGGTGGGGTTGGAGGGCAGGGGGGGGCACCCGCCGTTGTTCCCGTTATTGTTCCCGTTGTTGTTGCCGTTGTTG
This sequence comes from Sturnus vulgaris, assembly GCF_052056855.1. Lineage (NCBI taxonomy): Eukaryota > Metazoa > Chordata > Aves > Passeriformes > Sturnidae > Sturnus > Sturnus vulgaris. Next base: position 12,240,098 of record NC_142261.1, on the reverse strand, counting down.
TTGCCATCGCTATTCCCGCCCCGCCGCCCGTCCTCGGCGGGCAGCCCGTGCTTGGCGAACACGTTCAGGGAGGAGGACGAGGATGAGGAGGAGCAATAGGCCGAGTCAGCGGTGGCGGGGGGCGCGGGGGGGGGGCTCTCCGTGTCCCCCAGCTGCTCCAGCAGCCGCGTGTTGGCCAGGAATTCCTCCTCCAGCCGCTGGAACAGCCGCTGCTCCTGCCCGGGCTCCAGCCAGCGCGGGGCCCGCAGCCTCCGCGCCAGCTCCTCGGGGTCCCCGGGGCCGGGCCGGGAGTCGCGCCGTGGCCCGGGGGTCCCCGCGGGGCCGGTCCCGGCCGTGGGGGGCTCTGCCCGTGCCCACGAGTGCTGCCCGTCGGGCCGGCGGCGGATGAGCAGCAGCGGCGCGGGGCCGCGCCCGGGGCTGCGGGAGGCGCGGGGGGACCCCGGCCCGGGAGGGTCCGCGGGGTCCCGGCGGGGTCCCGGGGGGCGGCGGGGGCCGCTCTGAGCGGAGGTGACCGAGGAGGAGTCGCTGTCACCCGAACAGCGCCGGGAGCGCGCGGGGGCGCGCGGCCTGGGGACGGCGGGGGGACAGGGGGGAAAATGAGAACCCTGGTGACCCCCCCGGGGCACCCCCCAATTGTACAGCCCCCAAGAACCCCCCCGTTGGTGTCCCCAGTGCCCCCTTCCTCGTGGACCCCCCCCCCAGTTCCCCCAAACTGGGGTTGCACCCCTCCCCACCGAACCCTCCCCATTCTCCCCCATGGCTCCCCACATTCCCTCCATTGCACCCCATTTCTCTCCCCATTGCATCCGTTCATTCATCCCCCTTTATCCCCGTTTCTCCTCATTGCTCTCCCACTGTACCCCACATTCCCCCTTAAACCCCATTTCCATCCTCATTGCACCTGCATTCCCACTGCTGGACCCCATTTCTCTTCCCCTTGCCCTCCATCAAACCCTCCCACTGAACCCCCATTCTTGCCTTTCACCGCCCATTCCTGCTCACTGCACCCCCCAGAACGCCACTTCCCTCCCCACTGTCCCCCATTTCCCCTCTCCATTAAATCCCCATTCTCCCCCCTATTGCCCCTTCATTCCATCCCCATTCCCCCTTGTTCCCCCAATGCACCCCAGTGAAGCCCCACTGCCCTCCTCCATTGAACCCCATGAAATCCCACATCCCCCCACTGCACACCCCATTTCCCCCCTTGTAGCCCCCCTTCCCTCCCCCTGTTGCCCCCCACTATTCCCTGCACCATTCTTTCCCACTGCACCATTTCACCCCGAATTCGCCCCTACTGCCCCCTCATTGCATCCCTCCATGGACCCCTCAGAACTGCTCATTGTCCCATTTTCCCCCAATGATTTCCCCATTGCAGCCCCCCACTGAGCCCCGTTATTGCACCCTCCAGTGCACCCCCATTTCACTCTCAAACTGCCCCCCATGATTTCCCCAGTGCTCCCCATTGGATCCCCCAATGTCCCCTATTCCCCTCATTCCACCCCAGTACCTCCCACTGTCCCCCATTCCCCTCGCTGCACCCCCATTCACCCCAGTACCTCTCCTTGTCCCCCCATTCCCCTCATTCCACCCCCATTCCACTCCTGTACCTCCCATTGTTCCCCTACTGCCCCCCCAATGTCCCCATTCCACCCCAATACCTCCCACTGTCCCCCTATTGCCCCCAATGTCCCCCATTCCCCTCGCTGCACCCCCATTGCCCCCCATTGTTTTCCCCACTAACGCCCCCCGTGCCCCCCACCATTCCCCCTCCCCTCTGTGGGGCTGAGCCCTCGCTGGGGTCTCGGCGCAGTTTTGGGGTCCCCCAATCCCCCCGTACCTGAGCGCTCCCCGCGGCTCCGCGGGGCTCCGGGAGGGGCTGCCGGAGCCGGAGCGGGGGGCTGCACCCCCCCGGGGGGGCAATCCCTCCTGCCTGAGGGGTCTCGGGGGGTCCCCCCGGGGCTGCGGGCCCCGCTCCCGTTCCGTTCCCCCCGGGAGGGGCCCGGCGGGCCGGGGGCGCCGGGGGGTGCTGGGGCTGGAGGCGCGGGACGAGGAGGTGCCGGGAGCGGCTTTTTGGGGGGACATGCCCGGGGTGCGGGGCTGGGGCAGGCGGTGAGCTGGAAGGGAGAAGGGGGAGAGGTCAGCGGGAGCAGCGCTCAGCACCCCCCTGCCCTCACAGCATCCCGATTTTCTGACTGGGGTATTCCCGGATCTCGGGAATTTGGGGAAAAGCCCGAGTTTTCTCACTCCCTTTTTCCCCCCTTCCAGCCGGATCGGTGCCCTGAGGAACCCAGCCCCAAGGAAGGGAGACTCACAGGAAACCAGGGGATGGAACCATTGGAGAACCAGGGAACGAAATGCATGGAAAATCAGGGAATGGAACCCTATAGAGAGGCGGAGGATGGAGCCCCATGGGGAACCAGGGAGTGAGGCCCCACGGAGAATCAGAGAATGGAACCCATGGGGAAACAGGGAACAGAACCCCACAGAAAATCAGGGAATGGATCCCTATAGAACAGAGCCCTGTGGAGAGCCAGGGAATGGAGCCCCATGGAAAATCAGGGAACTAAACCCCACAGAGAACCAGGGAAAGGAGCCCTATAGAGAACCAGAGAATGGAACCCATGGGGAAACAGGGAATAGAACCCCACAGAAAATCAGGGAATGGAACCCATGGAGAAACAGGGAACAGAACCCCACAGAAAATCAGGAAATGGATCCCTACAGAACAGAGCCCTGTGGAGAACCAGGGAATAGAGACCCATGGAAAACCAGCAAGAGAGTCCCAAGGAGAGCCAGGGAATGGAGCCCCATGGAAAATCAGGGAACAAAACCCCACAGAGAACCAGGGAAAGGAGCCCTATAGAGAACCAGAGAATGGAACCCATGGGGAAACAGGGAATAGAACCCCACGGAAAATCAGGGAATGGAGTTGTACAGAACAGAGCCCTGTTTCTGTAGGGTTCCTTGTGGAGAGCCAGGGAATGGAGCCCCATGGAAAATCAGGGAACAAAACCCTATAGAGAACCAGGGAAAGGGGCCCCACAGAGAGCCAGGGAATGGAGCCCCATGGAGAATCCGGGAACAGAACCCCACAGAGATCCAGGAGGCAGGGCCGTGCCGAGGTGTGGGGCGCGGGGGGTGGGGGTCCCGCAGACACTCACAGAGGGCAGCACAGCGACACGGGTCGTGTTTGTCCAGGTAATGTTCCAGTGTGTCCCAGCCGCCGCCCACACGCACCATGACGTGGCTCCTCAGCACCTGCGGGCAGCGCTGTCACCGTGCCGGCCCCAAAAACCACCCAGAGCCCCCCAGGACCCCGGCGTGGGCAGGAAATCCAGCTCCGGACCCCACCCACCTTGCCTGGGAGCAGGGGGAGGATTAGGGTGGAGGGTGCCGGTGCAACGGGGGACAATGGGGTGGGAGGGGACAAGGAATGGGGTGAGGGGGCGGTGGTGGCTCTTACTCGGACGAAGATGAGCGTGTTGGAGTCTCCCACTTTGTACTTCCCCTCCGAGACCTTGACCATGGGGAATTGCGAGGGGCAGGAGCAGCAGCCCAGGATCTCCCGCACCTGCCGGCACAGAGGGGAGGGGTCAGTGGGGCGTGGACGCCCTGCTGTAGGGTCGGTGGGGTCCAGAACCTCCCTATGGGGCCAGTGGGCATAGAACCCCCCTATAGGGTCGGTGGGGCACAGACCCCCTGTTATAGGATCGGTAGGTACAGACCTCCTGCTAAAGGGCCGGTGGGGTGCAGACCCCCCAGTTATAGGGCTGCTGACCCCATTACAGGGTCAGTGGGGCACAGACTCGTCATTATAGGGCAAGTGGGCACAGATGTCCCACTATAGGGTCAGTGAGCATAAATCTCGTTATAGGGCTGGTGAGGCATGGACCCTCCTCTATGGGGCTGGTGGGCACAGAAACCCCTGCTATAGGGTAGGTAGGGCACAAAACCCCCTACTATAGGGCTGTCTGGTCATGGATCCTCCACTATAGGGCCGGTAGGGCAAAACCCCCCTATAGGGTCGGTGTGGATCCCAATTATTGGGGCAGCCCCTCAGATTGGCACACACGGAGGGGCTCTGTGTGCCCCCCATGCTGGCAGCTCCCTCCCTCCGAGGGAAGCAGCTCGGTGGGCTGGGGTGCAGGGGGCCGGGGTCTCTTCCCATGGACCCCCAGCAGGCTGAGAATGGGCACAACTCTCTTCATTTGGGGTCCACCCACTCCGGAACCCCCAGGTGTGGGCACAAAACATCCCCCACCCCACTAATCCTGAACCACGGGGGATTCGCCCCCAAATCCCCACCATGGGGCAGGACCTACATCCATCAACAGAAATGGGGTAAATCCCGGGGGATTTTGCCTCTCCCTAAACCTGAAGGTGTGGCACAGGGAAAAGTGGAGCGGGAGGATTTGGGGGGCCGGGCAGGGGACCCGCAGGGCTGTGGGGTGGCCGGGCAGTGCCGTGGTCCCGCTGGCTGCCAGCTGCCGGCTCTGTCTCCCGGGCTGACGTCAGGGATTAAACCCGGAGCCACGGGAGGGGACGCGGGGACGCGGCTGCATCCTGGCCCGGCCCGGGGCTGGGGGGGACACAGCGCCACCTCACCCCGAGATTTGGGGTTTCTTTAATCATTCCGAGATTTTGGGGGTTTTCCTGCAGCTATGCCCATCACAGGGCTGAGAGGAAGGAAGGATGTGGCCGCGGCGGTTCTCATCCGGGTGACAGAGACAGCTCAGATGGGGAAACTGAGTCACGGAGGGAGGGTGGGGGGCTACAGTGAGAGGGGGTCGTGACCCTGCTGCCACCCCGGGAGGGGCACCTGGGGACGAGGGGGGCCGGATCCTGCTCTGCCAGGCTCCTCCCCGCCTCTGGCGCTGCCCATAAAAGCCGATGGCGAGGAATTACGCAGCCCGGAAAAATGCAGCCGGGGCTGGCAGCGCCCGGCCAGGGGGGCTTGGGGTGCAACAGCCCCGGGGGGGCCCCCCTGAAGCGGCACTGGGCGGAGGGAGGGGTCAGGACGCTCTTTAATGAGGGACTTAATGAGGAATTGGGGTTTCAATTAAAAAAAGGCTTAGGGAGTCAGGGGAGGGCAGAGCCCCCCTGTCCCCCCCCGTGTCTCCCCCGTCCCAGATTAATCCGCTGCCTCGCCTGCGGGACGGATCCCGCACCCGGCTTTAATCCGTCCTGAGCTCCTGGCCCGGGGGGGGGGGTCCCTGTCCCCCCTCCCCTTCTGACACCCCAAATTGTGACTGTGAGCAGCCCGGATGTCCCCATGTCCGTCCTTGGGGACAGCAGCCTCGACGTGGTGGGAGGAGGAGACGTCCTGGGGTGGGGAGCACTGCGAGTCACCCCCTCACGGGGAGGAGGTGGCAGGGCACAGGTGACACCTGCGTCCCCACAGCCACCGAAATAACTCCTCCTGCAGTCAGGAGGGAGCCTGGGTGGGTGGGTGGGTGGGTGGAGAGGAGCTCCCGTAGCCATGGAGAGCTGGGATGGGTGGGTGGAGCACATCCTATGGACCACAGGGGTGGGCAGAAGGGCGTCCCAGGGCTCACAGGGATAGGTGGGACTTCCCTTGGGCCACGGAGTGCCCTGGGTGGGCAGAAAGGACATCCCGGGGGTCACAGGGACAGGTGGGACCTGCCAGAGACCACAGAACGCCCCGCAGGGTGGAGAGGTGGGAACTCCCATGGATCATGGAGCACCTCATGGGGCACACGGCCAGGAGCTCTCAGGGGCCACAGAGATGGGTGGGAGGGGGCCACAGAGATGGGTGGGACCCCCCCCAGACATTGGAGAGGTTCTCCCACAGGCCATAGACAGGTGAGACCTCCTAGTGACCACTGGATGGACAGAGAGGACCTCCCATGAACCACAGAGCTCCCCGGTGGACGGACAGGACCTCCCACAGGCCACCGAGCGCCCGCTGCGTGGCCAGCGAGGCCCTCATGGTGCCCAGGGTGCTGGGTGGCCGGCCAGGCCCTCACCCAGGCACAGGGCTCCCAGGGGAGCGCGTGTCTCACCAGCTCGTCCAGGTTCTTGAGGTCGCAGAGCGTGATGGGCCGGGCCCGGCTGGGGAAGGCGCCCGCCTGGGGGTCCCGGCTCTCCCGGCCTGTGCCCAGCGTGCCGTCGGCCATTTGGTCCCTCATCTCCTCCTCAATCTCCTCCTCCATTTGGATCAGCATGGGGGCCAGCATCCCAAACTTGGAGCCCCTCCTGGCCACCTCCAGCAGGCAGAGGACAAAGTTCTTCTCATTCTTCTTCAGCACCAAGTCGTTAGTCTCAAACATGAGCACGTCCTGGATGCCCAGGTCCTGCCGGCACCACTGGATGAAGTTGGAGACGTTGTCCCGGGCGATGAAGGAGCCGGGCACCACGTTCTTGGCCTGGAACACCACCTCGTTCTGGGGCACTCGCATGCGGGCGGCCGCCTCCGGGTGCCGCTCCTGGAAGTCCAGGGCAGTGCGGTTGACGTTGTTGGCGTGGCGGCAGAGGTGACATCCCGTCTCCAGGCTCTCCAGGAAAGTGTCCACCTGGATGTCCAGGTCGTAGAGGGTGTTGAACCACTCGGCCAGGTCCTCCTTCATGGCCTCCAGGTACTCCTCGCTGGAGCGGAAGGGGCGGATGCTCTTGGAGGCGGCTGACTGGATGTGGCTGGGGTCGGCCATGGCAAACCTCCTGTGGGGGAACAACGAGGGCTGTTACGGGCAGGAATCCCCCCAAAGCCCCCTAGACCACCCACCAACCTCGGTGACCCCTCGGTGCCTCAGTTTCCCCCACATAATACCCATGGGCAGAACAGTCACCGCTGCCACCACCCTCCCTCTGGGACCTGCCTGATCCCTGCCAGGACCTGCAGCACCCCCCACTCCACATCCCTCCACCCGTGTGTCCCTCCCACAGCCCATGTCCCCCTCACCTCATGTCCCTCCACCCGTGTGTCCCTCCCATAGCCCATGTCCCCCTCACCTCATGTCCCTCCACCATGTGTCCCCATTCTCCATATCTCCCACTCCATGTCCCCTCATCCCGTGTCCCCTCTGCCCCCCCAGGTTAACGAGTCCCTTGTCACCCATGCCCATCTCCCGGTGGGGCTGTGGCAGAGCGGGGACATCCCTCCCCAACCTCGCCCTCAAAGCTGCTCAGTCATGGTGGGTGTCCTCACCCCGGTGTCCCCACGCTGGCAGCAGGTGACACCCCGAGGGATGGCAGTGCCAGGGGCCCCCTTTACCCTTGGGGTTCAACCCTGAGGGGCTGCACCCCCCAGGTGGGGGAACTGGGGGATTGTTCCCCAGCACTCAGCCACGGGGTGGGGGCTGCACCTGGGGCCGTCCCTGACCTGGGGTGGGGACAAAAGAGCCATTGATGTCACAGCAGAGGGGTCACCCCCTCCCGGGGGGGGGCTCAGTGACCCCCACTGCCACCCCCCAGACCCTGTGAGGGGGGTCCTTCCCCTGGGGTGTCCCCCACCCTCAGAAGGGGTGTCCGTGCTGGGGAGGGACCCCTCACCTCGGGTGGGGCTGGGACTGCTGCCCGCGGAGATGGGGGGGCTCTGTTGGGGGGTCGCCCCCATCCCTCGAGAGTGGGGTGTCCCTGCCGGGGGCGTCCTTCCCTCGGGGATGGGGGGGGGGGGGGGGTCACTGTATGGAGGGTTCCTTTCCCTCGGGGGGGTTGTCTCTGCTGGGGGGTCCCTACCCTCGGAGGGGGGTGTCCGTATCGGGGGGTCCCCTTTTCCCTGGGGGGGGTGGGCGTCCATCTCTGGGGGTGTCTCTTTCTCGGGGCGGGGGGGGTCCCTTTCGGCGGTGGGCTCCCTATTCCGGGGATCCGCCGGCGGGAGGGGATCCGCACCTGCGGGGACACGGGGGGGGACACCCAGGGCCCAGGGCCACCCGCCGCCCTCCCCGGCCGCACTCACCGCCGCCGCTCCGCGCTCCGCTACGGCCGGGCCGGGCCCGCTCCCCGCTCCGGGCCGGGCCGCGGCTCCCAGCGCCGGGGGGGCCCCGCCGCGGCCCCCGCCGCCATCGGCCTGGGCAGCGGCCTGGGGGGCGGCCGGGGGGGCCCGGGGGGCTCCCAGCGAGGCTCGGCCGCCGCAGCCCCGCGGAGCCACCGCCGCCGCCGCCGCGCCCCGGCCGGGAAGTTGGAGGCGGCCCAGAAAGGGCCGGGACGGGGGCGGCGGCGGCGGCGGGCGGGGACGGGCACGGGGGGGACACGGACACGGGGGGGGGACAGGGGCATGGCACGAATTGGGGGGGGACACAGACACGATGGGGGCGGGAAAAGGGGGAGGAGCACGGGCACGGGGAGGGGGGCACGGACACGGGGGTGACACACAGCGACACTGGGTGAATCCCCCATCCCCGCCCGGCTATGGCTTCCCGCTTCCATTGATCTCCTCCTCCCCACACCCTCCCTTGCCCGGAACTCACACCCACCCGCTGGGGAAACTGAGGCACAGCGGGATGCACCGGGCAGCTCCGTCCCACCCCTCCCTCCCTCCCATCCCATCCCCTCCTACCCCGGCCCGGGCCCGGGGGCCGCGACCCCCCGGCTCCCAGGGATGCTCTCAAGAAAGGCCAGCAATGGTGCGGTTACAAACAGCGGGAATTTTATTTAAAAAAACAACCGTCACAACCGTTCACAGCGTTACAGGCGGGGAGGGGGGGCGGGGGCGGGTTAAACAACCGGTTTTATTTTGGGGGAGGGGGGGAAGAAAGAATTCAGCACGCTACCGTTGAACTTGGTTTTAATGTTTCTCCACAAACGGTGAAAAATACTAAAGTACAGACAAGGAGGACTCATAATGTTGTGGCCAACATTATAAATATGGAATTATAAATTTAAAACATTTTTTTTTCTGGTTTAAAAAATAAATCTGGTAGTAAATGCGGCTCTGGGGGGGCGGCGTTAGTAGGGCCGGTCTCGGCGATCCTGGCGGTGCTCGCCCCTGTAGGCCAGGGGAGGACAGGGGTCAGTCGCGGGGTCGAGGAGCCCTTAACCCCCCACCCAGACACCCCAGGCACCCCTTTACCCACCCCACCCACTCCCCCATCCCACCCTGCCACTCCCCACCATTCATCGCCTTGCCCTCCTCCAATTTGTCCCACCCCGGTCGTCCCCCACCCTTTCCCCATCAAATGTCCCCTTGTCCCCTCCCATCACTCTCTGCCCCGCCCTCCATCCATACTTGTCCATCTTTCCCGGCCCTCCGCGCCGTCCTCTGCCTCCTCCTCCCATCTGCTCCATGAGGGGTCCCGGGGGTCCCCCGGGGCCGCCGCCTCCTCCTCCTCTCCGGCCGCCTCCTCCGTAGCCGCCTCGGTCCATGCCCCGGCCACCTCGGAATCCCCCTCGGTCTCCGCCGCGGCCGCCTCGGAACATCCCGCCGGGCCCCCCTCGGTCCATGAGGCCCCCGCCGCGCCCGCCTCGCATCCCCCCGGGGCCGCCTCGGCCGCGGTCACCGCCTGGGGAGGAGAGGAGAGAGCCTGGGAGTGACCCAAGGGAGCACATCCCGCTCCGGTGCTCCCGGCCCCGCCATCCCAGCACATCCAGCTCCGGTGTTCCCCACCCCGCCATCCCGCTCTGGCAGAGCAGCAGAAGGGCTGGGAGCTGCTGGGTACCCGAAGGAATTCGGGACTCATTAAGGTCGAAGCAGTGCCCTGGGGAGTCGAGGGTGCTGCTGACAGCCCCTCAAATCCAGGAAGCACAGGAGAAATGGCGATCCCAGTCTCCATGTCATAGCTCACGGAGGGATGAAGGCCTGGCAGCTTCTGGAGCTGGCCCAGCCATTCCCCAAGGACCCCGAAGCCAGGCCTGGGGTGTCCCGTTGCGAAGTGGGGGCTGTGACTCCCCCAAACGTACCTGGAGGAGGGAAGGGGGGCGGGAGGAACCCCTCCGGTTTGGGTGCCTTGCACTGGTTGCACTCTGTTCTCCAGGCAAAGTTCTGGTTTCCACAGCCCCTGGGTACAAATTCCAGTTAGGCCAGAGTGGGACAGCATTCCAGCTGGGGTGACATTGGGAAGAACGAGCACGTGGAGAGGGGACACAAGGGCAGGATGTGGGGCACAGCTCCTGCAGCGGGGTGGGTGCCTGGCTGCCCGTTCACCCACAGCCCCCGGCAGTGACCCCGTCCCTCCCTCTGTGCCAGCTGGAAGTGACTTTGGGGAAGGCCTGGCTGCCCTGGCCAGCTGCTGGGATGATGGCCCTTGGCACCGCAGGGTACTCACGGGTTGGGGCACTGCCAGTCCCCGGCGCGGTGCTGGACGCTCCCTCCGGACGGGTTCCCCCGGGATCCCCGCGGTCCCCTCGAGGAGAAGCCACCCCTGTCTCCACCTCTTCCCCCCATCCGGCCCATGGGGCCGCTGGGCCCGCTGGGGCCCCCTGGGCCACCGGGTCCCCCTGGACCTGTGGGAAGGAGCCAGTTAGTGCTGGGAGCCACGGGAAGGGTGGGAAGCAGCTCAGGAGGGGCTGCACGGTACCTCCACGGAGGGGTGGGGGCATTCCCCGCTGCTCCCGGGGGGGCATCCCGCCCCTCAGGCTGTTCATCGGGCCCTTCTTCCGTGCCAGGGTCACCTTCAGCTTGCTCCCCTGGAAATCCTTCCCTGGGAGGGACACAATGGCAGGAGAATCAGTGAATCACGGCCTTGCTTCCCACACCTGAAATTTTTGCAATTCCACCCCCAGACGTCCCCCAGCACTCACCATCAAACCATTCCACGGCTGTTTTGGCAGTGGACGGGTCATCGTAGGACACGGTGGCATCGCCCTTGGGCTTGCCCGTTTCCTTGTCGATGTAGAGGTTTATCATGGGCTGCCCCGTCCTCTTGTTCATCTAAGGGACAGTGGGATGTCACCCGAGTCCTGTGTCCCCACAGCTCAGTGGAGATTTACTCTGTTCTGCATTCCAGGGACTCCAGGACTCCAGGACAGAAGAAAGGGGCCCCAGGCCTACCATGGATGACAGCAACAGCCCAGGCACCCCAAAAATGAAGGGACAGGCCCAGAACAGAACTGCCAGGCCTCTCCCAGAGCCTGGACATAATGGACCAGAAGGACGTGAGCAATGGGCAGGGAAAAGGAGAAGGAAGAGGAGGAGGTGGGTGACCCTTCTCAGTCACCGGTGAGTCACTGGTCCCCCTCACCTTTACAACACCACACTGTTTGAAGAAATCTGCCAGATCCTCCAGGGTCACATTATCATTGAGTCCCTGCACATAGACTGCAGTGCTGTCCGAGTCCTCCTCCGGGTCCATAGGGGGGCCTAGGAGACAATTCCCAGGGTCAGTGCAGGCAGAGGAAGGGCAGGGATACCCCAGGGCCGAGCTCTTTCCATCCCGTCATCCCCTCCACAGCTGCAGCTTCGCTCTCTGGGAGTGACAGGAAACCCCAGGCCCAAGGGAGGCGACTGTCCCCCCCCACAACCTCCCCAGTGCCAGGGCCAGACAGAGCCCACACCCACCCACGTGGGAAGAACCCCCAGGTTACTTCAGGACACATCCCAGAGGAAGGATGAGGAAGACCTTCGTGCCCCCTGGGCTCCCACACAAGGACATCCAACCCCCCTTTTCCGATGCTGGAAGGCTGACGGAGAATTTCCAGACATGCCTCCGTGACAGGAAAGGACAAAGCTCTGGGGGTGCTGCAGGCTCCCTGGAAGAGCTCCAGAGCAGCCCCCAACCCCCCTTAGAGAAAGGGGAGCCTCTCCCAACCATGTATGGTTTTCCAGCTGTTTGGGAATGAAGAGATGATGGGAACAGGCAGAAAGCCTGGAAGTGGTGGTGGGTGACACTGCGGTGGCCGCAGCCCTTGGAACGAGGACACAAACGTCTGTTTCACAACCTCAGGAGGGAGTTTGGTGGGAATTACCTAAATCCAGGTCAGGTCCTTCCTCCATGTGTCCTGCCAGGCGGGAGAGAAGCATAGGGAAGGGTGTTAGTGGGGGTCCTGCGGGCTGGAGAACCGACACACACAACACTAGCTACAACCTGCGCCGCACAAGCAGCGCCACTGCACCTTACTGGGCCATCAGGTGGCTCTTTTAGCACTTCTTCCAACCAAAAACCACTATCACACTGGTTTTAAGCATTTTTTTCCAACCAATAACCACTATTACACTGATATTTTTTTAGCAGCTTTCAAACCGTTAACCACTATTACACTGATTTTTTTTTTAGCAGTTTTCAAACCACTATTAACGCTGATTTTTTAAAAGGTTTTACCAAGCCAATCAGTTTGTAAGCTCATTAATAAAAGTTACTTAATATATCTATATCTCTATATATATATATATAAAAGATTTATTACATCCAAAGCATTTCTTTTTCCCCAAAATTACAGGATTGGTTGCTCAACTCTTCCACTGTGTCCGCATACCCCTGGGCATCGCCGGCAGTACCCATTACAGTCTGGTTGCATATTGTCATTTTTGCATATTGTCATTTTTTAAACCACTTAAACGAATAAAAAAATTACACTTCGTGCTAAAAAAAAAAAAACTGACTGCAATTTTTTTTTTTTTTTTTTTTTTAACACTATCCATTGTAATGCTCAAAAACTTACCACCAGGCTTATTGAAGCCACCTCGCTCTCCAGCGCTGCTGGGGGGATAAACGAAGAAATGAAGGCCTTTCCCTTTACAAAGCCAGCACCGCTCTGAGCCTCTGCGGCTCACAGGGGAGAAGGGCACTGGCTAAACATCTCCAAACATCTCTCTGTCTCTCTCTCATCTCGGCACTAGGCCTTTCTTCAGGGCAGCTCGCTCAAATTTTCTTTACATATAAAGCAACCTTGGTGTGGTTTGAGGCACCGCTTTGCTGTCGGTGCCCTGGCGTTACTCAGGTATCATCAGTGCAATACTTGACCGAGAAACGGGGATTGTTTGTAATCAGAGTGAGGGTTTTTTTGTTGTTGTTGAAGAGCAATTTTGGGGGTGTTTCGGTGGTCAACTCCCTCCCCTCGGTGTGTCCACCAAGGTGCACCCTCAGCCTGTGGCAGAGCGGGCCCGCGGGTCCCTGACATTTAACAGTGTAAAAGGAGACAAACCACACGCGAGACCTACAACACAGTTCAGCTGACATCACCCCTAAAACCCTCAGAATAAAGCCATACATTCAGGTCACTACTGAATTTAACAAGTCTCTGGAGGGAGAACTTACAGAGTACAGCGGGGGCTCCAAGGCCAGGGGTGCAGCTTTGTGGACACACTCACTTTTGGGCGGGTGCCAATGCAAACAGGGCCGCAGCTTTCACCAAAAGCTTTGGCTGAAGCATTCACAGCTAAAACTGCTTTGGAGCGTGGTGGTGAAGTAGGAAAATACCACCTTGAGAAAGGATTTGGGCTGCTTCTTGCTCTTTTTTTGGGCGAGCCAGCAAGCTGTTTGGAAGGAGCCGAGCGGAGGAGGGAGAGCACCGTGAATTTTTCTAGCAAGTATTGCACCTCTAATACTGGGAAAAAAAAAGTCAATACAGAATTTCGAGCTGTTGCATGCAGCTTTGCCTCCTCTCGTTAAAGTACACACCATTTACGTAATGTCTCTCTTTTTAAACATAAGATTTTTACACTTTTTTTTTTTTCTTTAACGTTACACAATTCTAAAGTAGTAGTATACCCTCCTCTGGTTTTATTACCAAACAACAAGTATGCAGTTACCAAAGTTACAGAAGGATTCCGTTTATACAATCAATACATTGGGTTAAAAATATTCTATGTATTTTTTTCCTCTCCATATGGACACCGTGTCTAGTCCCACTTTTCATTATGCTGCCGGCTGAGTACTGAGTACGGGTACTTTTTAAGTATTGAGGTGTTTACAAGGCTCTCACTTTGTAACCTGTAGCATATAAATGCGACAAAGCATGTTAAAAAGTTTTCCATTTTCATAAAAATATCAAATCATCGAGGCAATGAAAAAGGGCACGTTAATAACATCGAGCTCCTTACCTGCTGGAGACACTGAAATCCATCACCACAGCATGCTAAGGTGGGCCGAGTTCCCCTACCTGCCCTGGGTGTCCCCTGAAGCCACCTGTTCTATGGACATCACAAACTCTACGTCCATAAAGCGGGGGGGGGGACCCTTTGTAAGGGTCTGGCCAGGTGGGAAATCGCTTGGGAGGCAAATTTGAGCTGGGATTAAGGTGTGAGATCAGAGACAGGTGACAAATCTTTGGCAATGAGAAGCTCGGAAGGGGCTAGAAATTTGAAGATGTGATGATAGACATTTCAGGTGTCTACATCTACTTTCATCGTTAAGAGATCAATACAGCACGGCTGAAATCTTTATGCAGATCCCTGGAACTCTGTTCCACCCGAGCCAATTCCAGGCTGGATGTGTTCCCACACAAAACCAGCCTCTTCCATTCTTTCCTGGATTTCTCTGATAAAGATTTCATGCCACGTCAATGGGCTGCACCAGAGCTATGCAGAATGGGGCCATCCACTGCCAAACTGGGGTTGTCACCGGGCTGTGCCACACAGGAGGAAGTGGCCTCTGGAGGGCAGCTGCCATCACAGCCACCCTGCCAGCACCATGGTGGGCACAGCATGTCCTGTGCCACACCTGGGGACACTCTGCATAGCTCTGAGCAACCGGGTGAGGGGACGGAACACACACAAAGCTGTGAATTATCCCTGGGAGGAGCCTTTGGGATTAGTTCTCCTCCCGCACCTCTACCAGAACCATCTCCACGGATGGGGACACACCTGAAGGCACAGGTGGCACCAAACCAGGTTGTGCCATCGGGTGAAATGGCCAAACTGATTCAGAGCACCTGAATGCTCCAAGGGGGAGCAGCCTGGGAGCCAAAGCACTTCCGGCTCTCTGTTCTCGGGCTCCTTCTCCGTGTGCTCCAGGTGTTCCAGGCACTCTGAGCTCGCAGGCTCCGCGGGAGGAGGCTGACACAGGGCTCCTGCCCTGCCAAAATCCCTGCTCCTGAGGCCCAGGGAGCATCCCCTGGAGCTGGTGGAAGGTTTGTGTGTGTTCCACCCAGAGTTAAACCCCACAGAGGATTCCACCTCTGGGCGACCATGAAGGGAGCTGAAAGTGCCAGGGCCAGCATTACCCCCAATCTCCCCCTCCCTGGGGACCCATCCAGCTGCAGGACAAACCAACCATCCTGCTCCTATTTCCCTCAGGATAATGTTTCCATGGATGACAAGCAATGCTGCTACACAGACACGTCCTCCATGGAAACACAGCTGGGAACGTCAACCTTTCAGTCCCTTCTTTTGCGTTTCAAATCCTATGGGTAAACCAGAATTAGAGAAAAGGAGAAAAGCTTTGCTCTTACCCCATTCCACCGCGTCCTCCTCCCCGCCCACCTCTGCTCATGCCTCCACGCTCATATCCCCCTCGTCCCCTGCCCCGGCTATCGGGGCCGCTCAGATTCCGGCTCTCTCCGGGGCCGGAGAAGCCTCCGGACTCCTGCCCGTACATGTTCATGCTGCTGGGATGGTCCTGGCGGAACGAGCCTGGGGAAGGGTGCAAACAGGTCAGGGAGAGACAGCCCCTTCAACCTGCCCTCAGCTCCAGCCCAACAGCAGCATTGGGGTGGTTTGGTTTGGGGAAAGTGCTCTGAGAGCATTGACTGCAGCTGTTCCCCCAGCCATGTTCCCCAGTGCCACATCCACATGGCTCTTAAACCCTTCCAGGGATGGGGACTCCACCACTGCCCAGGGCCTGCTCAACATGAAGGAATGCTCCCAATATCCAACCTGACCCTCCTCTGGCACAGCTTAAGGCCATTTCCTCTTGTCCCATCATTTATTCCCTGGGAGCAGAGCCGAACCCCGTGGCTGTCCCCTCCCGTCAGGGAGTTGTGCAGAGCCAGACAGTCCCCACTGAGCCTCCTTTTCTCCAGGCTGAGCCCCCTCAACACCTCCCCACAAACATTTTGTGCCTCTGTGCTCCCACCCCTCACCTGAGGGCATCATCCCAACCTACCACTGCCTCCAGAGATGACATTTTTCAATAAAGAAACGCCAAACCCCAGCTCCAACCCTCTCTCCCTTCAACCCAGCCCTGAGTTTTAGATCCAAACTAAGGCCAGGGCTGCTTCCCAGGGGTGCCACTCACTCTGCTGGCCGTAGCTGCTGCTCTGCTGGCTGTACTGGCTGGGGGCCTGGCTGTAGGATCCAGTGGGAGGTGGGTAACTGGTGGGAGGTGGCTGCTGCCCATAGCTGCTTTGCTGGCCATAACTGGTCTGTTGGCCATAGGAGCTCTGCTGCCCGTAGCTGCTCTGCTGGGAGTAAGTGCTCTGATCGTAACTGCTTGGCTGTGTGGAGGAATAGCTGGAAGAGAAAAGCATTGGGAAAGGTGGGATGATGAAGCAATTCCCTGGCAGCGTGCATGGAGTGGCTCATGCTGGAAGGGAGTGCAATTAGAGGCTGTGTTTAGTGCTGTAAATCACTTTAACAGCTGAAGTCATCCTATGGAGGACAGTCTGGAGGGCTGTGAAAGCAAAAACCATGTGGCTGATCTCAGTTTATTCACACCTCTAGGAAAAGGCACAAATGCCAGGGCAAAACTCAGTGGTAATGGAGGAGACAGGCCCTGGATAAAAGAAGTTCCCCTCATGTAGCTGAGGCTTTGAGAATTTCAAAGTGTATGTTTTAGAAGCCACATTAAAGACACCTGAGGGGACAAGGGAGCTCCTGGCCAAGCTGAGTGTGGAAGGAGGCAGCAAAAGGTCACTCCAGGAAAATTCTTAAAATTCTCAAGTCTTAAAATTAAAAATAAAAATAAAAGTAGTAGATGTCTTAAACCCACTTGTCATCATTTTCCTTCTCAGGTGTGCACATGCAGGGACACTTCCACACTCAGCCACAGCCTCCCCATCCCCACCACAACAAGTACACGAAGCACAGCTCCTCCTCCCAGACCCCCAAAACTCCTTTTCCATAAAATCCCCCAGGACAGGCCCCCAGCTGAGCTCTGCCCAGCATTACCTGGTCGGAGGGTAGGAGGGTGGAGCAGTGACAGGCTGCATGGGGTAGCTGGCAGGCACCTGGGGGTAGCTGTAGTTGCTCTGCCCGTAGCCCAGGCTGGGCTGGCTGTAGCCTGTCGTGCTGGACTGGGGCTGGCTGGTCTCTGCTGGTTTGCTGCCATCCTGGGGTCTGGGAAGAAATATGGAATAACAATGGTGCCCAGCCCCACAGCTGGCAGCAGCAAAGGGCTCAGATCCCCCCAGGATTGATGGTCGTGATCTCTTTTTTTGGGTAACATTAAAGCTGGCCTTAACTTGGTGACAGTCACTCTGGCAGCAGCCAATAAATATGTAATAAACAATTCTAGCACTCACTGCCTCGGTATTTGCATACTCCAGGAAAGGCCCGGGCAGTGTCCTGAACAGAGAGCACAGAACACCACAGCTCCTGCTCATCCCAAAGCCACAGACTCAGACTTCGGCTGTGGGGCTGAGTGGAGCATGTGGAATGCCAGCAAGGCTGCTCCTGCAGAGCCCTGGGAAGGCAGGCAGTGAAATGCCCATTGTTTGGTTCAGAATCCAGCTCAGGCAGGTATTGCCTCATATACATTACCCCAATTACCCCGGGGAAGAGAAAGGATGCTGAGTTTGGGCTGGGCGACCTTTAAAGGTCCCCTCCAACCCAAACCACTCTGTGATTTCGTGTTTAGAATTAACTCTCAAGGCCTGAAAATTGAGAACCCTTTGCATGTGATTCACACATCCTCTTCTGTTTGTCCCAAAGTTTAAAATCCTTGCGGATGTGACACTTGGGGACAGGGTTAGTGGTGGCCTCAATGATCTCAGAGGGCTTTTCCAACTCAAAGGATTCTATGAGTCTTTAATTTCTGTGCGTTTGTCAGAGTGGAGCAAAAAGAATGAAGCTGCTTTTGCTGTAGAAGCTGGGAAAAATGATTCACGACATCAGGATTCATCCTACAAATTTACATCCCTTTAAAGTGTAACCTGTCAGAGCTGTGCCAGGCTCTGCCTTTCCTTCCCACAGTGCTTGCTACAGACACCAGGTAAAGAAATAAATCAGCTTTCACTCACTTCTAAGCAAGTTTCCATTATGTATTCTAAATTTTTCATATCCTCTGAGCAAACAATTCGACTCAACAGATGACAGGCAGCGCCCAGAGGGGTGAGATTTAGAGGAAATGTTTTGCAGCCTGTGCATCCACCCCAGCATCCTGCCTGACCCCGTGACTGGGGAGCAGACAGGACTCAGTCCTCTGCTGTGCCCTCAGAGCTGAGAGCCTGATTGGGCTCCCGGGTCCTGCAGGAACAGCGCTGAGTCACCGTGCTGGAGCACAGCCCTCCCACAGCCACCACGGCAGCGGGGGCAGAGCAACAGGAGGGACAGGAGGAGGGGCTGCCACAGCCCTGGGAAATGGGGGTGCTGGGGGAGGAAGAGGAGGAGGAGGAGAAACTAGAGATGAAGAAGGAGAAGGAGGAACAAGAGGAGAAGGAGAAAGAAGAGAAGGAGGAGGAAGAGGAGGAGAAAGAACAGGAGCAACAGGAGATGGAGAAGGAAGAGAAGGAGGAGTAGGAGTAGGAATAGGAGGAACAAGAGGAGGAGGAAGAAAAAACGGAGGACAAGGAGGAAGAAGAGAAGGATGAGGAGGGGCGGAGGAAAAGGATGAGGAAGAAGAGACGGAGGAGGACGAGGAGGAAGAGACAGAGGAGAAGGAGAAAAAGGAAAAGGAGGAGAAGAAGGAAGAAGGAAAAGGGAGAACAGGAGAAGGAGAGGGACGAGGATGAGGAGGAAGAAGAAAAAAAGGAGGACGAGGAAGAGAAAGAGGATGAGGACGGGGTAGAGGAGAAGGATGAGGAGAAGGAAGAAAAAGAGAAGGAAAAGGAAGAAGAAGAAGAAGAGACGGAGGAGGGGAAGGAGGAAAACACAAAGGAGGAGAATGAGAAAGAAGGAAAAGGAAGAAGAGGAGAAGAAGAGGAGTAATGAGAGAGAGAAGGAAGAGAAGGAAAAGGAGAAGGAGGAACAAGAGGAAGAGAAGGAGAAAGAAGGAGGAAGAAGAGAAGGAGAAGGAAGAGGAGGAGGAGTAGGAGGAAGAAAAAAAGGACAAGGAGGAGGAAGAGAATGATGAGGAGAAGGAAGAAGAGACGGAGGAGAAGAAAGAGGAAAAGGAGGAGAAAGCAGAAGAAGGAGGATGGTGAGGAGGCTGAGGATGGTGAGGAGGCTGAGGATGGTGAGGAGGATGGGCAGTACCTGGCGGGAGCGGACGGGGCCGGCTGCTGCCCGTAGGCCGGGTAGGCGGGCTGGGTGCCGTAGGCGGACGGGGCTGCGTACGAGCTCTGGCTGCTGGTCACCGTGGCCGTGCTGCTGTCGTAGGCGGCCGTGCCATAGCCCTGCACGGGCTGGCTGTAGGCAGGGGGGGCAGTCGGGGCACTGTAACCTGCAACACAGCACAGCTCAGCCCCACAGCTCAGCCCCACAGCACTGCTCAACCCCACAGCCCAGCCCCACAGCTCAACCCCACAGCTCAGCCCCACAGAACAGCTCAGCCCAGCCCCACAGCTCAACCCCACAGCTCAGCCCCACAGCACAGCCCAGCCCCACAGAACAGCTCAGCCCCACAGCTCCACTGGAACCACAGCATTCCAGGATGCCGTGGGCTGTAAGGGAGCCTAAGGCCCATCTCTCTCCATCCCCTGCCATGGGACACTTTCCACCAGCCCAGGCTGCTCCAAGCCCTGTCCAACCTGGCCTTGGACACTTCCAGGGATGCAGGGCCACCCACAGGTTTTTTGTGTCCCCTCCCTCACCTCAGCTCCCCAGAGTCCCATCTAACCCTGCTCTCTGTCCACATGAAGCCATTTCCCCTTATCCTGTCCCCCAGACCCTTGTCCCAAGTCCCTCTCCAGCTTTCCCAAATATCTCAGACTCCGGCCCTTGTGTTGCCCCTGGGACTCAACACAAAGACAGTTTTATCACCACAAAACCATCTCAGACAACCCAAAAATCACCAATTAACCCACCCTGCCCCTTTGCCTTCCTCACAGAACCCTCCCACCTTGGGAAGCCTCAGCCTCCAGCCCCTCACCACCCCAAAACCCCACTCCCAGGAGCTTTCTCGAAGCCACGCCTGGACCAGCACCCGGGATTGTTTACAGCAACCAGAGCTCAGGCAGGGCAAGCTGAGACATGGAGCATCCCCTCAACAAAGGCAGGGTAACAAACCCCCCTGAGCTCCAAAGCAAAAGAAATCCAACTGATTTAGCAAGTACAGTCCCATCCTTTTAGCTTTTCTGAAAAAATAAAAGCAAAAAAACCTGGCTGGGAAGTCTTTCAGAGGCATTTCTGAAGGCTTATTTTAAATCAGTAAAGCTGGAAACAAAAGAAAAGCACTTTCCATTTGCTTTCACACCAGAAAAAGGTCAAAAGAGACACATCAGGCAGCTCCTGATGTTTTATGTACCTTCCCTTTTTCTCGGAGTTTCAGTTTGGTTTAGAGAAAAAGCTGAGAGCTCACAGAGTTCCTTTTCAACACTTTTACAATATCCAAGCTACCAAAACAGCTCCTGTATAATTTAGTGGCATTTGCCTTGTCACAAAGGTGAACTGGCATTAACACACAGGGTTTTTGTTCCTAACAACCTTTCTAGCAAATTTTTGAATTAAGAATATGAGACTGAGATGGAAAAACAACAATAAAAACGTTAAGCAAATCTGACAAAAAAAAAAGAGCAGCCAGATGCTCTCACGGCCAGGATTAGTGAAGGCAACAGCTTCTCCATCAATTCTGATTCTTAATAAACACGGGAGGCTTGTGACACACTTTTCCTTTAGGCAAATTGGGCTGCAGCATTTTATTCCAATTCCCTCATTTGCAAAGCAAACAGCACTTCCAGCAGCAGAACATTGTGTGCCCTCATGGGCACTGCCACTGCTCCTGCTGCTGCCACCACACCAGGGCCCTTCCCAGGGGGCAGGAAAAGGGAATAATGGGAGGAGGGCAGGAAATTTCACAGCAAATTCATTAAAAACATCCCCAATGTTCAGCTTTCCAGTGACCCTCAGGATCCTGATGAAGACACAAGGACCCTCTGCCCACTCCTCCCTCTTCCTATCCATCCCCATGCCAGGGCTGCCAACCTGGGAATGGAAACTGGAAATACTTGTAGGAATCACTAGAAAATCAGTTTTTATGGTCATTATTCCTGTCTGCTGTTCTCTGAAAATTGTTGTTGAGAAGGGTGAAGGAGATGATACCCAACGAGAGGATTTTTTTAAAGCCTTGGACAAATTTGAGCAGCCCAAACACTTAAATGTGAGGCCAGACAGCCAATTCCACAGGGAGCACCAATCCCAGGAGTTAAATAAACCCTTATTTTAACTGCCCCAAGCCTGACCACACACTAAAAAAGGTTAAGTACAGGCTGCAGCCAAAGCCCTGCCCTGGGCTGTTCCCCTTGGATTTGGAGCCCCAGGGTGTCCTCCCACAGCTGGGCATCCTTTCCCAGTGCTCTTACTGGGAGAAAAAAGCTTTGCTGGCTCTGCA
The DNA here is from genome assembly GCF_052056855.1 of Sturnus vulgaris. Classification (NCBI taxonomy): domain Eukaryota; kingdom Metazoa; phylum Chordata; class Aves; order Passeriformes; family Sturnidae; genus Sturnus; species Sturnus vulgaris. The sequence continues at coordinate 12,218,622 of NC_142261.1, read as the reverse complement.
CAGGCAGCAGGATAAAAAGGAGGAGAAAAAAAAAAAAGAAAAAAAGATGTTGAATTTTAAAGCTTCAGCTCTAGATGGAGCATTTCCCTCGTGAAAGAGTGTGCTCAGCAGGAAGGGTTTGTCCCAAAGGAAAGGCAGTGATTTCCCATCCCACTGGTCTAAATCACAAATCAAGCCCAGATGAGACACTCTGGGAACCCTCCAGAGCCGTTGTTTTGAGGGTGGCATTTCTGTTACATCCCTTCTCTCTCCTCCCCTCCCAGCTAGGAAGAGAAAAGTTGACGGCAGAAAAGCTGGTGAAAGAAAAGGATAATAGAGGAATAATAACCTGCTTCAAGTGTCTAAATTCCCCCAGAAGGCTCCAAACCAACCCCTCACTGAAGCCTAGGAATTCTCCAGGTGGTGGAGAAGCTTGCAGGATTTGATCATCAGAGGATATCAACTGGATTCAAGAGAGATTTTTTCTTTCCAGAGAGATTTATTCAGGAAGAGAGCTGACTCCTACTCGGCTTGTGTAGATCCCAGCAGTGAGGGGCTGGAGAAGGGATGCAGAGCTGCCCCTCTCTCCAGCCTGTTTTGGGATATTTTGGGGTTGTTATGGCAGCTGTGAGTGTGTTCATTAATTACAAATTCATTAGAAATTTCAATATCCACACCCCCAAATTTCCCAGGTAAAGGGAAGCAGGGGCTGGTTGGTTTTAGAGAGCAATTCCCACTTCCAAGAGAGCCACACCTGGACACAGAAATGCTCTTTATTTACTCCTGTAATGCCTGCAGTGATTAAGGAGCCATGGGTCTGAGGGTGCCCAGTGAATCCTAACCTCAGGGAGCTGCTCCCAAATCCCTTTTTCTCTGGAACAAAGTGACTGGATAGCTCCAAGACACCTTTTTCTACAGTCCCATGGAGGGAAGGAGGGTGATAACTCTTTCCTGGGGTGTCCTGGAGGGAGGGCAAGATGGAAAAACAGAGTGCTGGGAAAGAAAAATCCATCCCTGCCATTCCCACCCATCCTGAGAGGCTGCATCCACACAGAATCTTGGATTTCCTTGACCTCAACAACACCTTACCCAAACCCCAGGCTGTTCAGGCAAAAAAATCATTTTGCTTTAAGGAAGTGCAGTACAAAAAGGTGATTCTTAGGAAAACAGGATTGAGATTCAAGTGTAAGAACTGCACGTCTCTCAGGGCATGACAATGTCTGGCCCGGGGGTTTATTGAGCGTGAAAGGCAGGGAGGAGGAGGAGGAGGAGGAGGAGAGAAGGGGCTGCAGTCTCCTTTCCACAGCTCTGGCTCCTCAAGGAGAGGCAGGTGGAGGAAGGATAAATCCAACCTGGCTCCATGCCCAGAGCTGCCACAGCCCTGCTCTGTGGGCTGATAGGATCTTTTGCTTGACCACTTTCTAAAGTTGGTGGTTTTTTCATGGATGAAAAGAAAATGAAGCTTTTTTTTTCTTTTGCCTACAAAAAAAAAAAAGAAATAAAAGCGCAGCTGTGCAAAACAAAAAATCCTGATATTATTATTATTATTCCTCCAGCAAATCTCCTCTGAAGGGAGAAGGAAACACATAAACAGAGCAGTTTCCTGTGACCCCTGCAGGACTGGAGTCCACAGGAGTCACAGGGATATAAATATTTCTAAGAAAGGAATTTTGGAAGTTCACAAATCCTTTTTTGCTGCCAACTTTTGTCTAGGTAGACTTAAAGGAAAAAAAGAAGCCCTGTAGATAACCCCCATTGACATTGGCAAATGGAAATGGATCTCATGAGCAGGAATCTTCCTGATCCATGTAAAGATGGTAAACATTTCAATTTTGGTTAATATTTTGTCTCCAGCTCTTCCCCTGAAAATTTCTTCTGTAGCCAGATATCCCAGTGTCCTGGTATTCCCTTGCTTGGGGAAGTGTTTAATTCCAACTACAAAATGTTTATAATGTCTCTCCCAGGAATCTGCAGGACACAGCACCCAAGGAATGACTGGGAGGAAAATCTGATTTCTAAACTTCCTGAATATTCAGCCCGAATATACATTAAATAAACATGAATATACATGAATTAAACATTGTCTCAACAGTTTCAAACATTAACACACTCGTCTGGAGGAAATTCCAGCTCCAAGAACACGTTGGGAGAGTTTATGGAGCATTAATGAAAAACTATCTGCTCTGGAAATCCGAAACCACCACAGGGCATGCAAAGGTGGAGGTCAGGATGCTGTTTGTCCTTTAGGAAATGGGGGCACAATGGGGTTGGAGTCACCTAAAAGGTCTTAGTGGCCAGGATTTTATCCATGCAGATGGCACTTGAGAGAGTTTGGAGATGGCAAAGAGCACTGCAGCCTTGTAAATCCCTGCTGTCACTGTCTGTGGGAGCTCTGACACTTGAGGGTTTGGGCACTAAAACCAAGTGACACCTCAAGGGCTCCTACCTAAAGGGGACCTCAAGTTCTGACAGGATGAGACAGAATTTTCCATGCAAGAATGAGCAGGATAGTCCATCCTGGACTGGCCCCTTCCACTGTGGGAAGCACAAGATGAGAAGGAGAAGGCACAAAATCAGAACAGGCACATGTCACTGCCAGTGACAGTGACAGGACTGGCAGGGAAGGGAAGGGCTCAGGAGCAGCTTGTTCCCTTTGCTCTGAGCACAGCACGTCCTGCTTGGTCCCACAGCACCCAAACCCTGCCCTGAAAACTCAACAGTGCATTTATTCCTGGTTATACATGGCTGCCACAGCCCTGGAAGTGTCCAAGGCCAGGCTGGAGGGGGTTTGGAGCAACCTGGGAGAGTGGAAGGTGTCCCTGGCCATGGCAGGGGGAGAATGGGATGAGCTTTAAGGTCTCTCCCAGCCAAAACCATTCCATGAAGGACCTGGAGCTGCTGGAGCCAGTCCAGAGGAGGCCATGGAGGGCTGGACCTCTGCTCTGGAGCCAGGCTGGGAGAGCTGGGGATGCTCACCTGGAGAGGAGAAGGATCCAGGGAGAGCTCAGAGCCCCTGCCAGGGCCTAAAGGGGCTCCAGGAGAGCTGGAGAGGGACTGGGGACAAGGGATGGAGGGACAGGACACAGGGAATGGCTTCCACTGCCAGAGGGCAGGGCTGGATGGGATATTGGGAAGGAATTGTTCCCTGGGAGGGTGGTCACACGAGTGTGGACACACACATTCACAGAGCTGGGGAATCACAGCTTGGAAATTCTTGTCAGGCCTGGATTTCTCCTGACTCTCAGCTCCATTCCCAGGCTGACAAGCTGACTGCAGCTTCAGTTAGGGAGGAATCTCCCAGGGTGATAACACGGTGACAAACAGAGTGGAATTCATAATAAAGATTAACACCTGGTGTCTTTCCTGGGGGACACATCCTGAGGTGCTGTCCCAGGGATATTTTTCCCAATTGTCCAATGAGCTCCTGTCCTGTCCTGGGTGCACTAACACACTTTAAATCCGGGCTGTCTGTACAATAAATTGGCCTTTTTTCCCCAAAGAGCTCCGTGTGTGTTGCTGCCCTTTCTCTCTCTTTTCAGTGCAGTGACCACACACGAGTTACCCAGAGCTGCGGCTGCCCCATCCCTGCAAGTGTCCGACTTTACCCAGGGTCTGCAGCAACCTGTGCAAGGTGTCCCTGCCCATTGCAGGGGCTGGCCTGGGTGCTGTGAGGGCCTTTTCCCAGGCCAAGCAGAGCTGCAGGCTGAGCCCAGCCCTGCAGGGCTCTCACCTGTGGGGGGCTGCCCGTAGGATGTGGCGTAGGCCGTCTGCCCGTACGTGGCCGTGGTCTGCGGCTGTGTGTAGCTGACGTCCGTGGGCTGCCCGTAGGTCCCATAGCTCTGCTGCCCGTAGGTCTGCTCCAAAAGGACACAGATTCAATCCATGAGCACAAGTGACCCCCCAGGAATTGCAGTTGCTGAGCACTCTCAAAGCCAAGGCTGCTGTGAAAGTTTAGGTGCTGCGGGAAATTCCGGGTCAGCTCTGCAAGGAGGTTACGGAGTGGTTTTTCCCTGCCAAGACTGAAGGAACAGGCTCTTGACATTGTCACCACACACCTCAGCTCTGTGGAAAGCAAACAGGAAAGCTCCCAGCTCCTCACAGCTACCACCAGCACTCACAGGCACCATCCCAGGGTTAACCTGGAATATGGGAATGGGAGTGCTCCCAAGGCGGAACTGCATGAAGGAAAAGCCACTTCAGTGTCAAACTGCTTTGGTGTTGGCTAAAAGAAACCTCTGGAAGGTTTCAATTAAATTATTTGGAGTATTTTTTCATGCCCATCAGCCATTAATTTGAAAAATGGGAGTTGGTGCAGGCATGGAAGGATGGGATCCATGGGGACACCCAAAGCATCCCAGTGGTGCTGCTCCCATTCCGGTGCCTATGCGTTCAGTGAGGGATCAGCTCTCACCTCACCCATTCCCTGATTTTGTTTCCAAATCGAGCTTGAAAATCACTGAGGAAAGGAGAGGAGCAGCTGTGCCCAGCAGTGTCACCAGCTGCCCAAGCCATGCCCTATCAGCTCATGCTGCAGGCACCAGCAAGCTTCCAACAGCTCCTGGCTCAGGATAAAACTCAGGATACAGCTCAAGGAGTGACATGGAGACAGCTAAAACACCCAGATTCTGAAAGAACTCAGACCTCTGGAGAGCCTGGACTTTTTGGGATATTCAGCCTTCCTGAACTCAGGGCACAGGTCTGAACCAGGAGCAGGAAAGCCTTGACCATGTGAACACATCCCTGCCCCTGGAAGTTCCCTCCACCAAGAGGCAGGGAATGCTGCAAACTTACCATGGACACATGCCTACAGCTGAGTTTAGCTGGTTAGGTGTTTAATTAGCTGGTTAGGTGTTTAATTAGCTGGTTAGGTGTTTAATTAGCTGGTTTTAGTTGCTGAGGCCTTCTGTTCCTACCCTTGTCATCCTGCTCCCACCTTTCACCTCACCTACAACTGGGAGCAGGTCTCCCAGTTGTTGTCTCCAAAGATTTTATTTTAAATAAGTCACTATCACCTTTCTTTCAGCCCACACTGAGCCTGTCTTCCTCCTCTTGGGAAGGAAAATTAAGCCTACAGCACTTTTTGAGGACAAGAATTTACCTTTGGAAACATACTTGGAGTTTGCAGACAAATGTGGTTGTAGTAACTTGGATTCTAAAGGTTAAAAATAAGCATTAAGTTAATCTCTTATTCTCATCATTATTTTGCAGTCCAGCCAACTGAGAGTACAAACAGTTATAGCAACAAAAACTGATTCCCTCCTCCTCCTCTGTCCAATTCTGCCATCTCCCAAAAGGCAATTCCCCCCTTTTTTCCCCAGTTTTTTTCTCTCCTACACCTCTGATTACAACACCCACCAACGCAGCGGTGTCAAACACACACAAAGAATTTGGCTTTTCTGGGATCAGGATTGAATAAATTAACAAAAAAGAGAGATTGTTGAGGTTATTTCCACTTTTAAAAAACACTTTGGGCTGGAGTAGAAGCTCCAAGACAACTTTTAACCACGGATTTTGACGCTGCCGCTCGGAGTTTGTCCCGGCTGCGTGTTTTCCTGGAAATTGAGCAATTCCTGGTGATTGAGCAGGAATTCCACCCCCTCCCCACATTTTACCTGGGTGGTCTGTGCATATCCTTGGGCTGGCTGAGGTGCATAGGCGCTGTAGCTGTGGAATGAATGTAAAGACATTTATAATCTTGCCCCAAATCTGCATCACCAGACAAATTTTCAAGCAGCCCACCGGTGAAATTCTATGAGAATTCTCAAATGAAATGAGCTGAAATTCTATGGGAATACAAAGCTGCAGGAAAACCCTCAGGATTTCCAAACATACCTGAGTTAAGCCCAAACCATAATTATGATTTACTTTCATTACATCTTTTTAAAACAGGGAGGATAAGCTACTTACCCCTGCTGAGCTGCAGCTTGGCTATAGGTACTGTAGTCTAAAAGAAAATGAGAAGAAAAAGAATAAAAACATTGATAAAGGCTTAACAGATTTAAAGAATCCAAGAGCACAGCAGCTGGAATTTCCTCCTGCAGCTTGCTATAAACCACTGGAATTCCAGTTTCCCAAGGGTGGAAGGTAAATGCACATTTTCAGTCCTTTTTTTTGAGGGGAACAAAACCTCTCTTCCCCTCATTGTTCCTGCTGTTTGCAGCAGCGACTTTGATCTCAAATGACCCCGCTTCAATTTAACTGCCACCTTGGATGGATCCCAGGGGGCTGGCAGGGGGGGATTTGGGATGGAACAAAGGAAAAACAGGGATTTGAGCCTTACAAACCCCCCAGCCTGCTTTGAAAGGGCCGGGCTGGAAGGTTTCACCACCTTTACTCTTTCTCTTTCAAGGACACAAATCGATGGCTGGAAAGCCACTTGTTCACTGCAAGGGCTGGAGCTGGGAAGCTGGAAGTGATTCCCTCCCCAAATCCTCAATCCATGTCAGCACACTGACTGGGAGGAGAACCAAAATCCTGAAAATCCAAGCAGCAAAGCCTGTGCTGAACTGATTTGCTGGCAGAGATGGAAAATGAATCCACATGGCAATTAGGAGGCTAAATTTGAAACAACTGCAGCTCCCAGTTCCCTCATAGCTCCCATCCCAAGGTCTGGAGCAGGGATGAATTCATCATTCCTGGCAGAGCTGGCCAGAGATCCCAGCTCTCCCAGGACCACAGAAGTCCTGAGATCAGGAATGAGCCCAGAACTTCCTGGTCGAGGCCACAGCACCTGAGCCAGGGGCAGGAGATGGATCAGTGGAGCTGCTCCCAGACATCTCTGTGTGGGAAGAGCTTCCAGTGCTCCCATCACCATCACACCTTGGTCAGAAATCCAAGCTTATCCCAGAATCATGGAATATCCTGAGGTGGGAGAGACCCACATGGATCAAGTTCAACTCCTGCATTGGAGAATTTGAGGAAGCAACTGCCCAGCTTTAATGCCATTATCCCACCATTCCCAAGGCGATGGAACCCCAGGAATCACTTGGAAAACATCCACCACAACCTCCTGCTCCTCAGCCTGTGCATCCATCCCTACCCAACCCTTCCTCCCCACCCTCCAGGTACACTCCCAGCTTTTCCTCCTACCCCCCGTGCAGAAGCAGAGCCCCTGGATCCATGCTGGAGGCAGGAATGGCCCTGCCATGATCCCAGCAGGAATTCCTGGGAGGTATTAATTCCTTAGACCTTGCCCAGAACACCTCACATGGAAAAAGAAGATACTTGGAGTTCTCCAAAGGCTTCCCCACTCCTGGGACACAAGGCACAAGTTGTTAAACTCCTCTGGCATCATTCCCACTTCCCTCTCAGGTTGGCATGTGAAATATTGGAACATTTTCCTTGTTCAGTTCAGGGCTCTGTTTTGTTTCTTTTTAATTCACTTACACGTGGCTCTGTTAAATCCTGGTCCCCTCACCCAGCTTCCCTTTCCTCCCACCTCCTCATCCCACTCCACTCTTTTCCCTGCTCACCCCTCCAGCCACCAAAACCTCATTTAATTCTCCATTTTCAGCCCCCTTTTGGCCTCGAGCTGCACACAGGGGCATAAATTAACCCCCCTCCTCACAGCCCTCCCCCAGCCCCACCTAAACCCAACATTTCTCCCTCTGTAGGACTTAATTCCAGGTGTGGAATTTGCAGTTTGCCTGTGGTGATGCCTCTCTTTTAATTTGCTGGGATTTAGAGACAGACAGAACATTAATAAAAAATAATATTATGGTTCATTTAGTTAAACCCATCTCCTGGCTTTTATTTCCAGGGGGAAATTAATCTTCATCCTTTTATTTCACGAGGCTCAGGAGCACACCAGAGGCTGAAAATAGCAGCTCCCAGGAGGAACAATTCCATGAATTAAGGGAAAACACAGCTGTGGTTTTAACCCCCATTTTGACAATTCCGTTGGCAAATGTTCCTTTACTGACTTTTCTTTTTCAAGCTCCCTAAGGTGCTGTTGGTGATATTCCCTCACACTCCATTGCCTGGGACATTTTCCTTTCTGAAAAAAAAAGGAAAATCCTCCTTCTTTAAGGAGAGTCAGATTCTGGGCTGCTGTGCTTTGAGTTACTTTAAAAGTGATGCTGCCACAGCTGGGGAGTCTCAGTTTCCAACTCTTTGTATCAAGCTGGAGCCCACGTGGAAAAACATTTCATTCAGATAAATCTGGAGCCACGGAGATGATGGAACTTCTATGGAAATTCTACACTTCTCTATGGGGAAAAGCTGGGAGAGAAGGATCCAGGGAGAGCTCAGAGCCCCTGCCAGGGCCTAAAGGGGCTCCAGGAGAGCTGGAGAGGGACTGGGGACAAGGGATGGAGGGACAGGACACAGGGAATGGCTCCCACTGCCAGAGGGCAGGGCTGGATGGGATATTGGGAAGGAATTCCTGGCTGTGAGGCGCTGCAATGGATATCCCAGAGGATGCTCCATCCCTGGAAGTGTCCAAGGCCAGGCTGGACGAGACTTGAAGCACCCTGGGCTAGAGGAATGTGTCCCTAGCCATGGGATGAGCTTTATTGTCCCTTCCCTCCCAAAGCATTCCACGATCCCATATTTGCACCAAAACCCGCCCTGCGGAGCTCCGGGAGGGCCAAGAGCGCGGAGGGAGCCCAGGCTCGGTGCTCCGCTCCCGGGAGCGCGAACTCCGAGAATCCCGCGGGGCCGCAGCTCCGAGGGGCCGCAATTGAAGCACGGACACTGAGGGGAAACAGCCGCGGCCCCGCCGAGGCCGCAGCGGGCGGCGCGGGGGCACACGGGTGGGACGGGCCCTGCACGGCACTACATGGCACGGCCCGACCCCAGCGGCCCCCGGGCGCGGCGCTACGGGCCGGCGGCTCCGCCCCGCCGCCCCTCCGGCCATGCCGTGGCGGGAGCGGCGGCGCTGCCGGGGGTCCCGTTCCGTCCCGTCTCGCACCCCGCCCCGGCCCCGCTCACCCGTCGACGCCATTTTCTCGCCTTCCTCCTCCGCGCTGCCCGCCCGGCCCCGCCCCGCGCCGCGCATGCGCCGCCGGGCCGCGCCGCGCGCACCACCCCGCGGCCGGGGGGGACCGCCGGGAGAAAGCGCTGCGGGAGCTCGGCCCGCCCCGCTCCGCTGCCTGCCCGCCGGTTTTACGGTCCCCGGAGAACCAGGACGGCCCCGCGGGCAGCGGCCGCCGCTCCGGAGCGCGTTTCTGCCGCCTCGCTGGGCGCTCCCCCCCCCCGCCGGGCGGTGGGATGGTACGGCCCGCGGCCGTTAGGGACCGTCGCGCAAGAGGCGCTCGGGCCGCGAGGCGGAGCGGGAGGCGCGACGGGCCGTGACGTCACGGGCGGCGTAGTGATGTCATTTCGGCGTAGCGGACGGTTCGGGGCCGCTGTGACGTCACGCACCGTGCCCAGCGGCACGCGGCATGCCCTGGGTGTCACGCGGTCGCCCGACGGCCCTTCCTGGCATGTGAGGTCACTAGCTAGCACGTGACGCCATGGGCTGTATGTGACGTCACCAGATGTCACAGGTCACGTGCCAAGAAGTGTCGCCGCGGGTGCTGGCTGGGGTCCCGTGCTGTGCCACGTGGTGAGCATGGCGGAGTGACCGTGCGACGTCGCTGTGTGACGCTTCCAGCGGCGCGTGCCATGAGGGCACGGGAGGGGGCTCAGGGACAGCGTGTCCTGCCTGGAGCAGGGGAGGTCCCGGGGTGTCGTGACACGGGAGGGTGTCCCTGGGGTGACACTGCACGGATTGGTGTCACATCGTGGCTGGCTGTCCCATGGCACAGCCCTGGGTGTCCCTGAATCCCATCCCATCCCCATAAGGAAGTCCCTGGCGCACCAAGCGACTCCACAGGACACGGGTTTGGGGACATTTAATGACCTCGCGGGTCCCAAAGCAGCGAAGCGCGTGGCGCAGTGGGGTCCCCACCCGGTGGGTCCCCTCCTCCAGCCCCCCCAGTCCCCTCCCCCCAGCCTGGGGTGCCGGGGGGGGATGGGATGAGCCAGAATCCGTCCCCTCGGAGCTGCCCCTTGGAGAGGGGAGGGGACAGCAGTGGGGCTGGGGACACCCCTCGGCCTCCCGGGGGCTCAAGCAGCGGCGATGGGGGCGAAGCGGGGGGCGGTGCCGTGCCACCAGTAGCACCAAGAGGGGGGACGGGAGGTGACCCCGTCCTGCTCCCCAGGGTGGCACAGCGGGGGTGACCCGGGTGACGCCCCCGGTTCTGTCACGGCTCTGGGGGCGCCCGGCGGGGGGAGGTGACGATGCGGTACGGGGGCTGGCCACTGCCACGCTTGCCACGGGGCACCCCGGGGGTCGCCGTGCTGGTGGCACCACTGCCCGAGCCGGGCTCTGGCTCTGCGGGAAAAGAGAAAAGGGATGTCAGGGGGTGGGATATCATCCCCCCCTCCAAAAATCCCCGAATCAGCATTGGGTGTTCTGCCCCACAGAAATGGGGGTCGTTGCCCCCCCGTGGCTCTCAGTGTCCCCAGGGGTTGGGGACACTCCCTCGAGGACCCCCCAGCTGGCACCCCTGCCTGGCACCCCCGGCTGGAACCCTGTGGAAAAGCACAGCTGGAATGGGGAGGGGGAGGGGGGATGAGGGTGGGGGGCACCCGCTGTGCCCTGCTGGGCATCCTGGCACGGGGGGTGGCACCGGGGGATCCCCTGGGACAACGGGAGCTCCGGGAGCTGCTTCAGTCCGAGAGGGTCCCCATGGTCTCCCGTGAGCCTGGGGGGCTCTGTGAGTCTCCCTTGGCTTGAGGGGGTCTCCATGGTCTCCCTTCTCCAAGGATTTCCTGGGGAGCTCCTGGGTTCCCCTTGGCCCAAGAGGGGCTCCGTGGTTGCCTCTCTCAATCCAAGAGAGGCTCCATGGTCTCCCTTGGTTCCAGAGGGGCTTTGGAGTTTCCCTTGGCCTTGGGGGGCCTCCATGGGTCCTCTTGATCCAAGAGGGGTCTCCATGGGCTCCTTTGGAGTGAGAGCGCCTCTCCATGGTCTCCCTTAAACCTTGGGGAGCCCCAGAGTTTCCCTTGGTCCACAACGATCTCCAAGGCCGCCTCTCAATCCAAGAGGATTTCCATGTCTGCCTCTCTCAATCCAAAAGGTTCTCCATGGTTGTGTGGCCAAATCCAAGAGGATTTCCATGGTTGCCCCTCTCAATCCAAGAGGATTTCCATGGTTGCCCCTCTCAATCCAGGAGTATTTCCATGGTTGCCCCTCTCAGTCCAAGAGGATTTCCACATTTTCCCCTCTCAATCCAAGCAGGTCTCCAGGCTCTCCCGTGTCCCCGGAGCTCTCCAGTGCCCGTTCCCGGTGGCTCCAGTCCCCCGTGCTCCAGGCCCGCTCCCGGGGGTGCCGCGGCGCTCCAGGCTCATGCGGGGCGGGGTGGAGGGTGGTTACCTGGCCAGATGATGGCTTCCAGCAAGGTGACCCTTCTAGCCAGGACCTCCAGCCGGGCCTGCTGCCGCAGGAGGGTTTGGAAGCTACTGGCCTGGGGGAGAGGGAGAGAGCAGAGCAGAGCAGAGCGCGTTGGCCCCGCGGCGGGCACGGCACGGGGACACGGCACAGGGACACAGCACGGCAGGGGTGGCACAGCATGGCGGGGACACGGCAGGGGTGCAGCCCCAGCGGGATGGGGGTGCTGGGGCACGAGGAGGGGGTGCCAGGTCTCCTAGGAGGGTCCTCCCGGTCTCAAGGGGTGCCGGGGGCTTCCCCATCCCTATGGGGACAGGGGGGTCCCTTGTGCTGGCCCTGTGGCAGACACTGCTGGCTTGATGTCCCTGATGGGGATACTGATGTCCCTGACCTGGGGGTGCTCCCTCTGCCACCCCCCAGCACGTTGAGCCCCCTGACATTTGGGGGGACACATCCACAACCTGTCCAGGGGGGACACTGGTGTCCCCAGCTGGGGGTGCTCCCTGTCACCCCCAGCACACTGAGCTCTCCAAAACGTGGGGGGACACGTCCCCAACTTTCTCAGAGGGCCACCAGCTTGTCCTCAACATTGAGATTGTCACAGGTGTTCCTGCCCAAGGTGGGCAGTCCTCAGGGGCTCTGGGATGCCCAGCTGGGAGTGAGGATGGGGGGGCCCTTCCTTTTAGTGGCCCCCAATGCTGGACATGATGCCACCATGTGGGTGATGACATCATGCATGGCTGATGTCATGATGGCCAAGGGTCACCGTGATGTCATGGGGGCCTGGTGACCTCCTGGCAGGGATGGGGATCCCCTCCTGGAGGGGGTCACCCTGCTGTCCCTGTCCCCCCCATGGCATGAGGAGGGGCTGCCAAGGGTCCCCTCCCTGCAGCTCCATGACATCAGTGACCCAAGGGTCACCATGACGTCACGGGGACCTGGTGACCTGCTGCTGGGGGTCACCCCGGGGGTCCCCATCCCCCCTACTCACCGTAGAGCCCAATCATTGTTTCCAAGATTAAAACCCGCTCCGCTAAAATCTTCAGTGCCTCGCGGAGCTGGTGCAAACCCTCCCCCTGGGGAAGAGAGGGACGGGGTGAGGGGGGGCTGCACCCTAAATGGCCCCAGGCCACCCCCGTGGGAGGGACACGGGGAGCCCCCGGCTCATCAGGACACCAGGGGAAGGAGTGGGGGTACCTCGGGGGTCTGAGCCCACCCTGTGCCCCATAACCCTGTTCAGGTGACATTGGCACTGGACACAGCCAGGGACCCCCAGTGCCACTCTTGGGGTGCTGGGGATGAAACGTGGCACTGGGCAGAGCTGGGGACACCCGGGACATCACTGGAGTGGCATGGATGAGGTATGGGGCACATTGAGCATTACTGGGCACCCTCTGCCATCATTGGGGTCCCAGGGAAGAGCTGGGGACCCAGGGACAAGCTGTGGGGGCAGTGAGAGCAAGTGGGGACCCTGAGGACATCATCGGGGTCCCAGGGACGAGATGCAGAGGACAGCAGAGAGGGTGTGGGGGTCCCCCCGTGCCCATCACTCCCCTGTTGGTACCGTGTTCCTCTCCCGTGCCCGGTGTCCCCGGTGTCCCCGGTGCCACTTACCCACGTGCCCTTCTCACCCGGCTCACCCCGGGGGCCCGGCTCGCCCTGAAACACAGAGAGGAGAGGGCCTGGCAGCGGGGGGCACGGGGGGCTGTGCCCGGGGGGGCCACCCCAGCCACCTACCTGTGCCCCATTCACCCACCTCTGCCCCATTCACCCACCTGTGCCCCACTGACCCACCTGTGCCCCGTCCTGCCCGCGGCTGCCCGGGTGGCCCTGGGGACCCTGCGGAGGGACAGAGCCCATCAGCACCCTGGGGGCACGGCCAGACCCCCGCCAAGGGAGATGCTGGCACACCCCGTGGCTGAGACCCCCCAAACTCCCCCATGACTGCATACCAACCCCCCCCGACTCCTCCATGACCACACACCAGATCTCCCAACCCAAAACCCCCAAACCCACCCAGAGCCTTGAACAGACCCCCCAAATCTCCCCATGGCCACACACTAGATCCCTCAAACCCAGCCCCAGCTCCCCCACATTTCCCCCCAGCCCTGAACCCCACCCCCTAAACATCCCCATGGCCCCCAGCCCCATTCTGGGGGTGGCTTTGGAGGGAGGGGCACAATCCAGGGGACACTGCCCACATCCAGACCCCAGGGTGGGGTCCCAGCTCCCTGTCCCCACTGAGGACAGTGCCTTGGGGCCACCCAGCATGGCAGGAAGGGGTGTCTGGAGCAGAGGTGGCCTCCAAACCATTCCCCTGTGTTGCCACCTCACCCTGACACGGCCAGCACAGGGGACACCAGCAGCTGCCCTGGTGGCCCTGGGGACCTCAGAGGGGAGACAGAGCCTGTCAGAACCCCTGGGGGGCACGGCCAGCCCCCCTGGGTGACACCCCCAGCTCGTGTCACAGTGTCACTCACCCTGTCCCCCTTCTCCCCGGGGGGGCCGGCAGCTCCGGGTGCTCCTGCTCTGCCCTGTGCGGGGACAAGGTGGGGACATCAACCTTGGGGGGACACCGGGGCTCAGCCCTCCCCGTGCCCCCCACCCCAGCACTTACATCGGGTCCTGGGGGCCCGGGGGGACCAGTGGGACCTGGGGGGCCGGGGGGACCTGCAAGGAGAGGGGACACAGCTCAGCCCCGCTTTGGGACACCCAGAAGTGTTGGGGGGTGACAAAGGAAGGGGGGGACACCCTCACCCATTGGCCCCACGGGTCCGGGAGGTCCCATGGGACCCACGATGCTCCTGGTGGCTTCAGTGAAGGTGTTGGAGAGGACAGAGTCCCCTGGGGGGAGAATGGAGGGGTGTGTTTGGGGCCCGGCCCCCCCCATGGCTCCCAGCATCACCTGGGGACACAGGGGGAGCACATTCCCCTCTCCTGCTCTCCCCCATGTCTTGTCCCTGTCACCCCAATGATGGCAGGAGGTCCCCAGCTCTTCCCAGTGCCCTAC